>NC_142263.1:3588603-3893903 GCF_052056855.1 Sturnus vulgaris | reverse complement strand
TCCATATAGAAGAGAGGAATCCCTCCAAAGAGGGCCATGATTGTGTAAGGAATGAGGAATGCTCCTGCAAGAGAGAAAATAGATGATTGTAACCTTTCACAGACTTCCAACAGTACCAGCACTCCATAAACAGGAGTTCCTTTTATCCCACAGGGAAAATGCATATCTCCTCCCTAGCCAACACACCACTGAATTACTGTGGGGTTTCTCATGAGAGTAACTACTCAGCAGAGTGAACAAGAAGCAGCACTCTGGCCAAACTCACATTTCTGCAACACAGGATCCACCAAGACTCCACTGACTCTCACAGCTGTGAGATGGGCTACAGATACAATTATTAATTTCTCCAATCAAATGCCTTTGTTAGATCAGAGAGATGAAAGTCCATTCTAAGATCTCCTTGATTAGATTTTAGATTTATATTTGGTCTCTTATGTCAGTGAGTCAAAGACCCAGCTTTCCTCATGAGTTAGTTTAGACATGTTGGTTTATCAGATTTTAAAATGCTCCTTAGGAAGGGGATTGAGGTGTTGGGAGTGTGGGTCTGCACCTACCTGGTTCTCAGCTTCTGGTTGTGCTGTGCTAAACAGCTTTTCTGTCATTATCCTATCCCAATATTTAGGTTTTTCAGTGAATAATTTCTCCTCGGTCATTGGTTATACATTATATTTTAAAAGCCACTAAATCATCCATTTATAAACCAAGAAATTCAGCATTAAGGAACAATGAACAGGAGTGGGCACTGACCTCCTCCATTCTGATAGCAGATATAAGGAAATCTCCACACATTTCCCAGATCCACTGCATATCCAATGACGGAGAGGAGAAAGTCAATTTTTTTACTCCAGGTCTCCCTGTCCTCCAGCTCCATCAGCTGCTGCTGAGCTTCAGCCCCACAGGTGGTGGATGTGGTGGTGGTGGTGGTGGTGGTGGCTGCTGGGGCCGTGCCCTGAGCATCCTCCCCCTCTCCATTGCAGGGAACTGAGCTCTGGACCCCTGAATAACCATTGGAGATCTGAGCTGCCTCTCCTTTATCCCCCTGGCTCGGGTGGACTTTGTTGCCATCCTCCACCAGCCGTAGGGCAGATTTAGGGTTCCTGACCAGAAGTCCATTCTCTTTACAATCTTCTCCTTTGCTACAGCCTGAGACATCTTTCTTGGAAGTCAGGGGCTCTGTCTCATTGCTTGTGGCCTTTTTTTCCATTTTTTCTGAGATTTGTTCTGGTCACTCGCAGACAGGCAGCACCACAGGGACCCTTCAGGCTTTGTCTTCCCACACCTTTGTTCCCAGCACTTTTAGAATTCCTCTTCCATACTTAAATCCATCAGATTGAAGGCACAAGCACCATCTAAAAAATGAAAAAGAGTTGAAAATCCATTACAAGCTTTACCGGTGCTGGTAATTTTCAAGTTACAGCCAGCAGATTCTGTGATTAAAATACTGAGGTAATTAAGCATCACAGCAGGCAGTGAATCATGGAGCAGATAATCTGGGCAGGAAGAAATGATCCTGTTTGACAGCACAGCCTGGTGTACCTGGATCACACCCTCTCAGGAGGATCTGCTGGACTTTGTGCATTGCTGGACACTTCACACCCAGTCACAGTCCTGCTGTCTGCTGGTATCACCTCCTCTGAGCACTGCTGGACTCCCACTTTGCAAACTGAGGGCAGGGTTTAGTGAGAATTTTATTTTCATTTTCCTAAGTTCATCCTGCGACTCATTCACTCATCTTGTGGCAATTTCTAGATTCACCAGGTATGAAAGGAAAAGAATTAATTAAACAAATATGGGATAACCATGGATATAAAAATTACATTTCATGACCACCTTTCTTCAGAAATCCCACAGATGATCCCCACATCTCTGTTTAGCAGCAGATGCAGGAGGCTTAAATGAAATTTTAGAAAAGTATTTAAATCTCAGTGGTTTTGCATCAACTAACTTCTGAGGCTCAGTCAACACTAATAACAAAAAGAAGAGGTCATAAATTTCAATCTGATTCTTCTGATTAAGGACTGACATGTGAGTCTAAAGGACAAGTCCCCGATTTTATCTGACTCCCTGGGCAAATAAAAGCATCTTTCATTCTGTTTGGATCTGCTGACGCTGTGGTTCCAGCCCTGGAAGGGTGGTGGGCACTACTCCTGTGCTCCTGCCCACTGCCAGCAAAAAAAAACCCAGGCACTGAGAGGATCCCTGGCTTCTCTGCCCTCTTCATGTGTGCTAAAAATAGAATCCAAGGGAAATAAACCATCCTGAAATAAAGTATAGCACAATTAACTTCTCCTGCAGAACAAAGATAACAGAGAAGGAGTTGTGATTCTATGAGCAGGTCATGTTTTGCTTTCTGCTGATTTGTTCAGGTAATGTAAACACCTAGCTGCCTTTACCCAACAAAACTTTGGAACAGGAGCTGATCCCCTGTGCTGTAAATTCCCCAGGGCAGTAACCCTGCTTTATTGCTAGCAAAGAGTCACACAATCTACACCATGCCGAGATCAAATTATTGCAATCACATCTGATTTTTCCTTTTCAAAACATTTATCATGGTAGCAACTGTCATTGTCACATCCTAGCAGAAAAAAAATAAGCATTTTCACTTTTAACTGCAGGAAAAACTAAAGCAGAGAAGGGATATGATTTGCTTATTTCTAGAATTTGCTGATTATCAGAGCTATTAAAACTCAAGTTTTTCCCGGCTTTCCACCTTTTACAAAGACAATTTATTAAATCTTCTCTAAACATTTCTCAGTGCAAGCAAAAAGAGAAGGAAAGTTATTGAGCTGCAGAGCAAACCAGAGGATGGTTTTGAGATAAAAGTCACTTGAAAATGTTGCTTGTAACTTTCAGAAATCTTTAATTCTCCAGGCTTACATTCTGTCTCTATCCAAATAATCTCTTTTTTGTCATACAACAAGCAATGCATCATTAATGTGAATTCTTACAAGAGCCAGTGCTTCACTGCTGTAAATTAATCATCCACAACGATTGAAACATCTTTAGAGTTCCAGAGAAAAACACCAGGGCAAAGGAGAGGAGGATCTCTTTTACCTGCAGGACTACAAAACCTGAATGCCTTTGGAGTCCAAAACCTTCCAAATGTCCCAAAAGAGGTTGTGGAGATGGAAACAGCCTTGGTGGCCACATAGGAATCCAAGGGAAGGCCAATCCTGCCCTTTATAGAGCATGGTGAATACCAGGTGGGAATATGGAAAAGTAACCTGAGCCCTGCTGGACTTTACACCTCTCACTCATAAATGGGAACACAGAAAAGGATATTGATTTAACTGCATGATCTCATGGGACTGATTTTTCCATATCTGACGCTTAAACTCTCACTGTGTTTGTAAAACATTTTATTTCCACACATTTTTCAGTGCTTTCTTTACTGAGGGGAGGTCAAAGAGTGTATTGTTGATTTCCAAGATCTGTGACAACCAGAATCGTTCTCCATCCAGACCTAAACTCCTTCTCCTGTTCTTCTGCACACCACAGGAAAAAAAAAAGTCACATTATTTGAAATATTTTGGTGGAATTTTCAGTAGTTCGAGCCTCAAATATGCAAAATTACATGGGAGTTTCAGGGGCTTCAGCTGAAATCTGAACTGTTTATTTCTGAGCAAGAATTAGAGCTCGTCAGCTGTCCTGGGAAATCTCTGGAGTGATGAAGCCCACAGCTCCACAGTGCAGTTCACACGGGCATAGTTGGCACATGCAAACACAACAGTTTCAGATTATTTCATTACACCATAAAAAATGTGGGAGAATGTACATTTTTCTTTGCTTTTCTACAAATAAAAAAAAATATTTGAAGGCGTTGTGAACACTACAAAGAGTGCAGAGAGCTGCAGGGAGAGCTCTTAGGGTTGGGAAATATGCTCGGACACCAGGGAAGATATCCAGGGGAAAATGACCCCAATAGTGAAGGATTTTGTCCACCTCAGCCTCCACTTCTTCTCTACACAGAACCCTAATTCAGGTGCTTGAATGATGACAGCAGTGATCTCAGAAATAAGTTTATTATCTGTTTTCAATCCGAGCTGTCACAAAGGTTGCTGTTACGTAACTGCACCTTGGCTCCTTATCAGCCCTAATTAGCTGCAGGAATAAAAGGGAGATAAAAGAGGGAAGAAGACAGAGCTCTGTGCTTTCGTTTCCTTTTGATCTGTGTTTGGCAGACGTGACTTTGCTCCTCTGGGAGGCCTGAGCTGGGGTTGTTCTGCAGGGCAGCTCCATCCAGGAGCACGTGGAAGGTGCCAGCCCTGGGAATGTCACCCTCCCTGAGCAAAGCATGACTAAAGAGGAGTCACTCCACAGCTATTCCAGCTTTGTTGAAAACATTTGGATGGATAATTGACAACATGTGTTTCCACACGCTTGGCTGCAGCCACCAACGCAGTTCACATCAAGCCAAACATTAATTAAATTATATTTACTTATCTCCCACACGGAGATGAATTTGAACCAACACTGCAGATGTAAAATCCCCGCATATTCCTTGATGCACAAATCCGGTTCTTTCGCCGGTACCAGAGCAATCCTCGAGGAGCATCCCTGGCCTGGAGCCCGGTCCCTCCCGCTGCAGTGATGGAGCAGCTCCTGTTTATTTCTGGAGGCTCGCAGTGACCTCTCCCGGCAGTGCGGGAATCCCTCGCCTTCCACTGGTAAACAGCTCTTTCCAGCGCCACCACAACGGGATTTTCCTACTCTCGGCACTTTTTAAAGGAGGAATTGGAGTTTTAATGTGTCTGGGAGAGCAAAGCGATGGGGTTGAGGCGCAGCAAAGAGCAGATGCTGCAAGGGAGGCAAATCCCGAGTCACCTCAAGGGAGGTTGCTGGGTTTGAGGTGGGGCTGCAGCGCCTTCCCCAGCACTCGCCCACCCCCTGTGCGTCCCATTTTAACCCTCACAGTCACAACATTTGTAGGTTCGTATAAATACCACTTCACACAAACGATATTCTCATTTTAGGCGCTAGTTCTGTGGAAGTGGGGAAGCAGCACTCGCTGGGCCACAGGAAAACTCAGGTCTCGCCTTCCTTCCCACTGCTCCTCCATCCTCCTGCCTCCATCCCTTCCCATGCAGGCACTCGCAGGGAACTGGAGCGCTTTAAACCTCAGGAAAAAGAGTCAGCCCAGGGTTTTGGCAAACAGAATCAAACACCGGGATGAGTCCTGTTAACTTGACCTAAATCTCACATTTATCACAAAGAATTTAAGATGGGTTAGGTTACAGCTGCCTGACTCACACGACACCTTGCAGCTCACCCGGGCAGTTGTGCGTAAATGGAAAGAGTCCAAGGACATTACTTTTATCTCAGATGTCACGCAAGAAGTTTGTATGACAAGATAGGAATCGCTCACCCCAGGCAGGAGAGGGCTCTGCTGTTTGCCTGGACCTGTTCTCACCTCTGAGCCACAAATGAGCCAGAGAGGTTTTGTGATTTTCCTTTGAGTTTGCACAGGTCAGGAGCAGCCCTTAAATCAAAGTATCATGGAATAGATGTCCCCATACGGTGAGGACATGTTATTAAAAAAAAAAATTCAGCCAATTTAATTGCATTGCTCTCAATTATGATGAATTTTACCTGCTGTGTGCCGTACACAAGTCATATTTAGGTTCATAATGCTAAAAAGAATTAGAGCCTTTCAATGTAGAATGTGTTCACTTTTACTGGTTTATTTAAAAAATGAGTACCCAGAATGTCCTTTCCTGTTAGCTCGTTAGCAAGTGTGACAGTTTGTATTTCAGATTTCAAAACCTGATAATCATAAATGCTTGGGAGCCACAGAATTGGGGCATTAGGTGAAAAGCAGATCTCAGCTGATATCTAGACCATCCCTCCACAACAGAAAATTGATTTATTCAGGGGATTTATTTTTAGAAATTATTTACTAGTTGAAAATAATCAAAATTGTATTTTGATAAAGAGTGACCAAAACCCACTGAAATTAATGGTCAGTTGAATTGTAATAGGTTTGATCCCATTGCCAGTGATTTTAAATGTTACAAAATTTGGGTACTTTGCCGCAGCACTGTGACCTGGGAACATTTTTGGAGGAAACTTTGAGCATGCAGGTGACAAAATGGAGCCTTTGTATGGATATTTGCAGGGCTCCAAGGGCTCCCTCACGTTCCTACTGAAGCAGAGTGAACTCAGCAAGTGCTGCTGTGAGACAATGGGAGAGGCAAAGGCTGCTTCCCAAAGAGTGGCACAAGGAGAGGTTAACTCCTGTATTCCCAGAAAAGGCTGGACATGCTCCTGAAAGCATCAGGTTGGGAAAACATAAACCTGCACCGGGAGTTTTATGTCACAACCTTGTCCGTGTCTCAGTCTGAAATTAAAAAGTCATCGGGAAAGAGAAATTTTTACCTTTAAAAATCTGTTGAGAGGACAGGCACTGTACTGTAGTGGGAATGCTGCCAAACTGTGTCAGTCATTTAAAGAACAGGGAGGAGGGGAAATGGATTTTTTTGGCTGGAGAGTGTCTGTGTGTAGTGCAAGGAAACAGATAAGCTTGGAGGGGATGATATTGCTTTTGTATTCTTCCTCCAGTTATTTATATACACTTGAAGGAAGGGTATAACACAGCAAACATCACTAAATAAATGGAGCAGCACCCCTTGGTAACAGATGATGTTTCTCTGAAGGGAATTTGTTAATGGCTATCTCCAAATTACAGCCCTGAATTTGGGCTCTCAGTTCTACTCAAGTTCTTTATGAAACATTTATCCCACAGGCAAGAGTTTATTGTGTTCTATCAGTTCTATAAAATACAGAGCTGCAAACACACAGGTTGTGAAAAGAGTTCAAACATGAGATCAGAACACAGAATTAATATTTCTTTAGGCTCTTACTAATGAAAACTCAGCAATTTACATTTCCATAGAGGAAAGCAGGAAAGAACTTAAACACACTGCATGTTTCCATGTGTGGGAATAATTTTGGGTTGTTATTAAATTCCAGTTTGGGGCAGTTTTTCTTAATTCAACCATCTGAAATTCATCACACCCTGTCCCGTTAGAAAATTGTCACAACAGTCACTTAGTGTATGAGAAGTTTGCAAAGTATTCTCCAAGAAAATTATGGTTAATTCACCATCAAAATCACCAGAAGATGCAGCCCAAGTGTTTGAGCCCTTCCCTGGTAAGTGTCTGACAACCCACATTAAAAAAATGCCACAAAATTCTCAAGACTCCAAATCCATTTAATGTCTGATCCCTTTTCCCCCAGGCTTTCCTAACATATCAAAACATGTTTTCCTTGCCTATTTATATATTCAGTTGCATTGCATTCCTTAATTAAACTCCATATTTCTTAGCAAACTAACCCAGCAAGCCAGTTGGTTTCAGTAAACGTGATTGACTATAAATATATAGGACATGCTCTTCAAATTTATTACTTGCAATAAATCTGTCCCATTGAGTTCAATAATTTACTGTACTGGAACCATTTACCTTTTAAAATATAACTTAATATGGTTAATAAAGCTCACTTCAGCCTTTCAAAATAAATAGCTTAAATTGACTATTTTTCCTTCTTTTTCCTTTGGATTCTGCTGCTTTCCTTCATTTTTCCTTATAGTTTAATGCTTTTTTTGTAAGCTTTAAATAACTTTACATCTGTAATGCAGTTATGTGGACTGCCAAAACTCTTAGGTTTAGATTGTCAGAACATGTTCTGCTACAGGCATTTGACTCCAGACATTCATAACTGCTGGACAAGTGCCTGAACGTGACAGAGCAGAGCATGGAACAGCAGAAAATAAATAAAAGGCACTACAAGTTTTAAAAACCCAAGAAAAACTAAAACTCAAACCAATGTATCTTTTTTGCCCCCAAAGCTTTCTTAGATGGACAATGTTTTAGAAATTGTCCAAGACTTTAAAGCTGATTTAAAAACAAACAAAACCTAGAGTACAGATTTCAGCCTGTCATTCGTATTTCAGATTTTATAACCGAAGTGGAAAGAAGGCAACGAGGAGGGAAAGTTAATGAAACTCCAGTCTGCTGCTGCAGGGGGGCAGCTCTGAGGAGCAGCTGTCTCTGTGTCTGCCTGAATTTCATAAAAGTGCTTCAGACATCGCTGTGTAAAGACAAAATTAGAAAGTACCTGCGTTTGGGGTCGGTCCGAAGCGCTGCCCTTGGAGAGATCCAAGCTCGAGTCCCCTTCACCCACATTTACCTCAGCCTGGGCAGCTCAGCATCCTGGGCAGCTTTTTGTACATCAGTCCCCCTCACATGGTCTGATTTCCAGATAATCTGCTGCCAAAGAGCTCTTTAAGAATTTTTTGCGTCACTTTAGCCAAATAAACTTTATGTTTCACCAGGGCTGCAGCTCAGTTTTCCTCCTAGAGGTGGGTGGCTACATTTGCCTGCTCTGATCTGCTCGAGCAGGCAGGATCCAATGAAGGCAGAGGCAGAAGGAAGGGGAGCTTTCCTGGGAAGGGACAGCTTTGCTGGATGTTGTTATAAATATAAATATAAATATAAATATAAATATAAATATAAATATAAATATAAATATAAATATAATATAGCTATAACTATAACTATAGCTATAACTGTAAATAACAGGATGGCAATGAGGATGAACACAGCAAAGTTTTGAGGGAGTAAGTGAATTACAAATTTATTGGTGGGTCTGTAAATTACAGGAGGATAGGAAGGACTGGGATATTAAGACAACAAAAGGGTTTGAAAAGAATAATTTCATTTCAATAATGCTGAATAGTTGCATTATTTTAATAAAGAAATAAGGTTTAGTTTTGTTTTAAAGCCTGAAGCACAAATTCTTTACAAGCGTTTTGCTGCCTCAATAAACTCAACAAGTAATTTTCTTTCTTCCTACCACTTCTCCAAATACCTCACTCCACTTCTAACACATTTTTTTTCCTCCAGTGTTTTTCGTCCAGGATTTCTTCATTACTGCACTTCACGACTTGTTTATAAAAAATCATAAATCACAGGTCAATGCCATAGTTTAGGTGGCAGATTTGGGGAAGAAAAAAAAAAAGGTGGAAAAGCAGAATAGGGGCAAGTAAAAGTAGCTGATGGTTGGAGCAGCAGCAGCTTTGCTTTAAGCAGTTGCCAATTCTCAGAGACTTCTTCCAAACAACTGAAAAGAAAATAAACTGGAAACTGAAGAGAAAATGACTGAGAACTGTAATTTGCACTTTGCTGTCCCTGGTCCGTGACAGGCGCGGGCAGGGTGAGGCACCTGCACCATCTCAAGGAGAGCGCGGGCATTGCAGTCACACACACGAGGGACACGCGTGCAAAACAGTTTTGTTTCCCATTAACTCCCCTGGGCGCTGCGTTTGGTCTATTTGAGATTTTTTCCTTCACTTGCTTTAGAAATTCATTGATCTTGTAGTGCAAATAGCACAGCCCACCTCCTGTCTGCCGGGCTGGATTTCCCTCCTGTGTCTCCTGCTTTCCAAAATAATCAGGATTGGACGTGCTCACCTCCACCTGGCTGCAGGCAGGAAAACCCCCAGCAGTTTGTGTCCCTGCCTGAGATATTCCTGCACAATCTTCCCTCTGTTCTGTCCTAATCCAGACGGTTTGCAAGGACAGGCCCTGCCATGCCTCACTCACTAAACCTTGCTGGAGGTCACAGCACAGAGTTTTATGTGCAAAGATCCAGCTGTGGATCAGAGCCTGCTCTGGAGAGCAGCATTTTCCTTTCCTGAGAGGATGGATGGCACAAGGAATCTGCACTTTCCCTTTCACACAGATTTCCAGCTCACCACTGCTGGGACACTCGAAGGGGTTTTCCAAACTCACTTTTTCTACACTTAAATAAATCCTCTCTACTGAGAGCCCCTGTGCTATTTTCAAAATTATATCTTGGATTTTAAAAAATTTTAGAGGGATCGTGACCTTTGTCTGAGGTTTTTCTCCATCTCAGTCTCTGCTTAGAGTAAGTAGGTTTTTATGCCTTACCCAGGCCTTTTTATTCAGGTGTTTTTTCATTAATCTCTTCTGCAGCAGTTGTTGGGTTTTGATTTTGTTATGTTGGGGTTTTTTGGTTTGTTTTGAATTTCTTGCCAAACAGTCTGGAGCCTTTGGGACGTAATAGAAAGAACAGACTAGAGATTTCAGGCAAAACATCTTGACCTTATAACACCTTATTTATCTCCTAAGTGAAAAACTTTCAGGGGCTGTACTGAGCCAGTTCCCAAATCTCATGAAATCTGGGCATTGGTAGGTGAAATTCTGATGGTTTAGGGAAAGAATGACAAAAATTGAAAGAAAATGGACTTTACACAAGACACACAGATAAAGCAGCTGCAGATTCCAGCACAAGGATGGGAATCATCACTCAAATGACCTCATAAAAGCAGTACCAATTGTACTGTGAGATCAGTAATGGCTCTGCAAGTGTCTCTGATTCACTGCCAATAAAAGGATTGGAACAATTTTCCAAATAACACAAACCAAACAAATCCTGCAATATTTGTTTGTTCCCATTTTCCTTACTTAGCAATCAGACTACATTTAGAAGCTATTACAATTGGCTTTGGGATAAAAGAAATTCTGATTGCCCTTCCCTGCTATTTTCCACACTGCTGGGATGCACATCTGGGAGTTGGATGAGTTTTGGAGAGGTTTTCTTATTTCCACTACAACTGTTTTATGACCACATTCCAATAGGGAAATCTGATTCCTAGAACCCACAAACCACCACTACACATAACCCCTCCTCAGTTCCCTCATTAGGAATTGTTGTTATTTTTCTGCCACTTGATTAAATCTGAGAATTGACTTTCATAATATTATCTGTCAATATTTGCCACCTTTCAAAGGAAGTATCTTCGAATTCTCACATGAAAACTGCATGGTTTTGTTGACAAACTGGAAAAGGAAACTTAAGTCAGCTGGTTCCTCAGCAATCTAAAAGTAAGGCTTTGTAAAGGAGATATATGTGTATATATACAAACTGAGAAATCAGCATTGAAATACAGTGGGCACAAAGCATCTTTTTAGCAGCTGTATGTTTATTTTTTCATAGTCTGGATTTACAGTTCATGGAGCTTTCTATGCTAAATGACAACAAAGCAGCAAGCCAGGCTTATTCCCACATTATTTCCATTCCATCCCTTGGACAGTTTAATTTTTTATCATCTCTGAACCATTTCCTGTGAGCTGACAGGGGTTAAGTGGCTTGTTGCTCCAGCACACACTCTGGAGAAGTGCTAGAACAATTCATTGGGAACAATCCCTGGCTGTGAACTGTCTCCCACACACCTGGGAAGAGACCGAGGCTCTCTGGATCCAGCTGTGCCAGACCCTGAGAACTTCCTCAAGCTCAGGAGGGAGCTCAGGGCAGCTCCATCATCACTCAGGTGTCTCCAGCATTACCTGAGGGCTGCTGATCTCAGCAGTGAGCTCTCCCTCAGGACAAAAGGGCAGAGTGACCCAGTAAAAGTCACATCAGCAGGGAATCAGCTCATGGGGAATCGTTTCACACACAGATTTTATCCACATTTCAAACTACAGGTCAGAAACCACCCCAGCCACCTGTAAGGTGTTTGTGGATAAAAAGAGCTGCAGGTACCAATCCTTACCAATGTTTCCATGGCTGTTCTCCCACAGGCAGAGGAATATCCTTGACTTGGTGGCACCAGCACAAACCTCAGAACACTTTGTCCAACTGCTCCCAGAGGAAAAACCACAGCTCTCACCTTGGCATCTGCATTCCCCTCCTCCCCCTTCCCAGTTCCACCTTGGAAAGAACTTAAAAAGTTGCAGGGCATAAAGTAAGAAGTGTTGCTGCCAGATTGGCTTCATTCCCCATAATGTGTTTCAGCCATGTGGATTTTCTGTGCTTATTTGAAGGAAAGGAAAAAAACCACAGTACTATTGTATAAAGTGTACAGGGAAATATCTGGGCAAAAACTTGGGAGATAAGCACAGGCTGGACAATACTTTGAAATACTGAAACCAACAAAAACTGGCTTGGAGTCAGTTTTGAGTTTATCAAGCTCAATCCTCATCAGTGCTGCCACCAGCAACAAAAATATCAGTTTAACTCTAGAGAAAAAAATTAATTCTCCTTGACTGAAATCATACTCATAGATAGCACAGAGGAAACAGAAGAACTGGTGTTAAAGTCATAAGCAGAAAAATCTTGAAGGACTAAAATTACTGACCTTTTGGAAGAGGAAAAAACCCCCAAAACAACACATGCATTAGTCATAATGAAAATATTGTGCATAGCACAGCTTTCCAAGAGACCTGGCTCCATGTCAGAGCCACAGGGAGTACAAGCACTCTTTGCTTGCCTTCACTCAAGTGACAGCACAAAGTGGAGACTGTGCATGAGACTCCAGAAGGGTCCCTGGAGGATCATCTGCTCCATCCCCCTGCCCAAAGGAGGATCGGCTCCACCAGTGCCATTTTTGTACCCATTTCTGTTAGAGGTCTGTGATGGAGGCACCACACCCTCACTGCAGCTCACCACCATCTTCCCATCCCATCAGCTCCATGCACCTCTTAAAAAAAAGAAACCAGAACTGTCCCAGTCACTTTAGAAAGTGTTTATTCAAAAGCTTCATAGCACCATCTTGTTTTTTAAAACAACCAAATAAAATGCAGCAATTAAAATGTTGGTTTTTCTGTTGAGCGTGACACTAACTCCACCTGTGAACATATTTATGGTTGTTCTTGCTAAAATAACTGAAAAATAGCGCTCCTGTGCACACAGACATAGCACTGGCCCTTGGGGGGGTTATCCAGTCCCAGCTCAATAATGGAAGAATAAAACCAAGTGGAACTGGATACCTCAAGGAAACCATTCCCCTTCCCCAATTCTGCTGGAAGAGAAAATTTTCTGAAGGTCATTTTTAGTAGTTTCAATTCATACGTCCTCTCCAAAACTTCAGCAAAACTAAAAATGTAAATATATAAAATATTTTGGGGGAGTTCTTTTATAGGACAAGTCAGACCATAATTGGTTAATTATCTCAGTATGTTTGCTCTAACAATCACCTAACTATTAATTCTAAAGGGCCTTTAATGTCCATTTTTTCTAGGGAAAACATGGGTCAAGAGAATTCTACTACATTACTACGCTGATTTGCATTAAAAGTTTAAGGTAAAATCAAACTGCCATTGACAGCACTTATCATCTGCTTTCATTGTGAGTTTTTTTTCCTTTTCCCTTTTGAGTTTTGGAGCAGCCTGTCTGAGGGCTTGGATCAGTGAGGCGCTATTTCCCAAGGATCCTTAACTTACAATACAGGAATAGGGACCAGGCCGAGGGCTCGGTCTCGTTATCGTTTGGCTATGGCTTCCGACCACTGGAATTCTCTATTGCAGCTACTTCTGATGGCCATGAGGAGGCAAATGCTCCGTGCTTCACTTGGCCAAAGCCCCCATGGGGTCCCAGGCTGGCAGAACAATGGGCTCCTGCTGCATCACGGCCAGGATCTCCTCGGGCACGTGCTTCTTGTCCACCACCACCTCGTACACGTACTCGGAGAACCAGTCATCGGTCATGATCAGGTAACCTGGGGGGGAAAACAGCATCACAGCACAGAGCCACTGCAGGGAAGCAGCCACAGACAAGCCTCACCTATGAATGATGCATTAAACAGGGCCTGGCCATGCTGGTTATCTCTTGAAACACACTAAAAAATATCTGGAGGAAGTTAACATACAGGATGTATTTTGTGTGCACTGAAAGGTCAGGCAAGAAGCCCACCAGGACAAGAGCCAGAATATCTATAATTTATGTTTGCTCTGTTAAAATGGGCACTGAGAATACTCAAGGGAATTACAGAAAGACTTCAAGGCAGAACGTAAAATTATTTGAATCTACTTGAAGCTTTAGGCTATCAACCTGTTCTTAGAAAACCTTCTTGGTTTAGTTTTTGCAGTAAAAGGCAGCCACTGCTTTCCTCAAAACCATTTAAGTCACACTTAGGCTGAAGCAAATCCTAATTGTCTCCCTTAATATGAAAATGACAGTGAACACCCTTTGAACTGGGAGTGAGGGAAGTAACTTTAGAGGTTTTAGCAGAGAGCTACCACTGGAAAGAAGCTATTCCAGGTGAACTGGGAGTAAGAGTAGCTGTGAGAAAGGAAGCATTTAGGAGACAGATGAAAAGGCTTTATGTAATAAAGCTCCTCGTGTCCTTATATTGTATCATCACACAATCAAATGAAACAAGAAAATGTCCAAAGAATATGGACAATAAATGCATCTATCTCCACCATCTTGTT
This sequence comes from Sturnus vulgaris, assembly GCF_052056855.1. Lineage (NCBI taxonomy): Eukaryota > Metazoa > Chordata > Aves > Passeriformes > Sturnidae > Sturnus > Sturnus vulgaris. The sequence continues at coordinate 3,879,669 of NC_142263.1, read as the reverse complement.
TCTAAAGCAAGAAATCAGATAATCCCATAAATTAAAACCCCTATCAACTGTAACCCGAGCTAGAAGCCATTTTGGAAACACTGCCAAAGGGAGCTGCCTTGATTATCCTCTCTTCAGGATATGAGTTCTTGGGACACACAAAAACCTCTCACTCCCAAGAGCCAACAAGTAATTGCACCCCGAGAGGATTAATGAACTCTGCCTCTGACATCCTGTCCCTCGGAGCCGATTGGGATCGCGGCGTCTGAGCAGGGAGGAAGTGCCGAGCACGACTCCAGAACATGCAAATAACTCGGGTTTGGGGAGCCCTGGGCAGTGCAGACCCACACACACACATCCTACAGACACCTGGGAAGCCCCTCAAAGTCTCCAAAGGGCCTTGGAGAAGCCACATTGAACTTGTGCTGTAAGCCCTGCCTGGGGAAAGCAAACGAGCAGTGCCTCTGTCCCAGGGCACTTTTGGGATGAGAGATGCACAGACACTGGGTGCCTACAGTTCAATCCCTGAAATGCCTTCCTGCAGGAGAGCAACAGCCAATACCAGACATGAGAAGCCCAAAGGGAGCTGACTTCTAGCTGGAGATGCATCCTAAAAAAGCTCCTTTTATGCCAAGATAAGCAGATGGACCCTTCTCCACAGTGTGATTTAGTATTCCCCTCTTCCTTGCTTTTAAAAAAAGATATCCGATGGGATAAGCTGGGTTCAAAGTTAGGTAATAACGTCCTGTGTGTCTCCAGAACAAAAGACTACTCAGGATAATTACACTTGCCTGTGTGGCTGAAAAAGAGCCAACAAAACAGAAAGGAAATATTTGATTGGGAAGTGACTTTTTTACCTCAGAAAACAAGCAATGTTTGTCAGCAGCTGTGTTCATTCCTTGAGGAAAAACACACAGGGTTCCAGAAATATTTATACAACAGATATAAATGTAATTACTAAATATTTAGGAGAGGCAAAGCTGGGCTGGTTCACAGGGGTTCCCTTTCTCTAGGGCAAGCACTACCACAAGATTTCAGTTCTGCCCACTCTGAAGTGTGAACATACAACTGACTCCATCCCATAATTCTCTAACCAGGAGTCCCAATCTCTCTAGTCTTGCATCATTCTACTCAGGGTAAACAGGTGGCACCTGACACCCTGGACTGTACTTGGAAAAACAGGGAACACAAAAAAAGATTGCTCTTTCCTCACAAAAAAAGTCATTTTTGCTCATGGTTTAATGGCTCAAGTGCAGGCCTTGGTGTTTTGTTGCAGGTTGGACCCTCGATCACCTTTCCAAGAAACCCTGGGAGCTGGGGCTTACTCCTATCCCCCACACCCAGCTGGGATGTGCCAAGTTTAGCATCATTCTTGGCTGACTCTTCACTCATGTGGACTCTGCTTTCTTGTGCTGGACTTACCAAGCACAGCTTCCCAATTCCTCACAAGGCAGATAAGATAAAAATCTTAACTCTTATCACAGTGAGATACAGACTCAGTGGCACTGCAAGACAGCTCAGACAAACTCTGAGTCCTCACCCTCCTACACAACTACTATTAAAGAGTGGAAAATCAGGGCAGGAAGGAGAAGAAACCCCATCAAGTTGAGTCACAGTCCCTGAAGGGATTTAAATGATGTGTAGATGTGACATTTGGGGACATGGGTCAGTGGGGACTTGGCAATGCTGGGTGAACAGTTGGATTCTTTTGGACCTTAAAAGGGGTTTTCCAACCAAAATGATTCTGTGACTCTCAGTTACCTCTCCCAGAGTTTGGGAAGGAGCCCTGGAGGATGTGTCCAATTGCCTTTGCTCCAGAGCAGCTCATTTGGTCATACCCAAGAAAATCATTCAGGGATTCAGCTCCCTGAAATAGAGTCAAGCTTCCTATTTCTGATGGGATTTTCTGTCAAGGCATTTTCCAGGCAACTCCCTGAGCAAAACTGAGCACAGTCAGGGAGCAAGACTTCCCAGAGACCATGGTGTCCCCTGGTACAAAGCAGATAAGGGACAGTGACTCACCCTGCAAAGTCCACACAGATGCCCTGGGAACGAGATAGGGCAGGGTTTATTTCAAAGGAACAACCAGCTCCTCTGACATGGCTCTAGAACTCATTCTTGAGAAGTGAGTGTGGATTTGGATACTGCAGCACAGAAGAGCCACAGCTCAGTCCCAGCCCAGCAGGCAGCACCTGTAGCAGTGTCAGGGCTCAGCTGCTGCCCTGTGCCATTGATGTTACCTCATTTGGCTTCTTTACTTAACCCAGCATTCCAAAGAACATTTCACTGCTGCCATATTGCTGAGCCTTGAAGGCTGAATGTCAACAGTTTCATTGTCTTGTCAAGTCTGAAGATTTTTATTGGAATACTTTGCTGTGAATGGATGCAGTTAACTCAGAACAGAAACAACTGCAAGACCAAGAGGCCACAACAAATTAGGACACCTCCAAGAATATTCTGTGCTTTCCTCTGAGTTGTTCACATTATTGAAAAGCTTACAAATAAGACCACATCCTAAAACAGAATTCTCCAAAAATAGTCTATTCCCAGAAGAAAACCGAGACATCCTGGGAAAGTTCTGCCACACCAAATCTTACAAGCATAACATTTGGGATTAATGTGCAGCAGAAAAATGTGGCCAGCAGTGACTTATTCCTGGGGACAGAGTCTGGCCTTGGAAGTGATCCTATTTTATTGATACAGCCAAACTTTTATCCATGGTCCCTTTATGAAGAGATTGTTTACAGACCCACAGGAGCTCCTGCTGTCTCACAGGACAAGTGCCATCATGTTTTTGGACTCATGCTCCAGATTTTCCACACTTGTGTTCTGCAGCAAAGGATTATGAGCAACAAAACAGCCAAGGTTCTGACCAATGTGACAGAGGGAGAGCAAACTCCTGCAGCTGCTGGGGTTTTTGGCAGGGATAATAGCTGGGAATTTACTTTGGATCAACAGCAAACTGATATCAAGGCTTAGGAGTATCAGCAGCTTCCCTGCAATAAACTGAACAATCTTAACAAAAATTGATAATGCAGGAATAAAGTTTGATAAAATATGAGCTTTTGATGAAGTCTATCAGTATCTTCCCATGCCTTCCATACACAAACCAGTCTGGTTAGTGGATTGTCCCTTCCACATCCTTATTTCCAAACATTCAGCTTTCTGCTCTCATGACTATAAATTACCTTTATTGCCACGGTCTTCACCCCAGGAGTTCTCCACTCTCCATTTTTCAAAAGCATCTTCTTGCCCATCCTGTGCCAAAACAAGCCCATGACATTCAGTGGTGAAGGAGAGGCCACATCTGAGCAGGCAACCCCTTCCACATCCCAATCCAGCACCAGGAAAACACAGAGCTCCACTCCTGACAGTCCCAATGGTTTCTTGCTAATGGCTGGAGAAATGCCATTTTATTAAATATTCATCTACCTACTTAGATAAAATATGAGGAAATGTGGTGAACGAGAGTCTGCAATCAATATTTCTTTTAATCAGGAAGCTGAAATTTAACTAAATTCTAGTTTAGACTTATCTGACTCACAGACTTTAAGCTCCTGTCCCCAATCAGGGTATGGGGGAAATTAAATACAGGATGTACAACTTGCCTGAACTGGGAATCAGAGTAAAGGAACAAGGAACTGTCAGAATTCAGAACAGCATTGGTAAGAGCAAGTGTAAAACCTTGAAGAATCCAGCTGAAGGACACAGCTCCAAGTCTGGTGCTTGCAATTAAAATATTTTAATACCAAAAATTAACCTGAAAAACACCCCATAAATCCATTTTTAATATTGAAAGGAATATTGTTGCAATCCTTCTATTCTCCCTTGAAAAGACAGAACAGTCCTTAAGATTGGACACTCAAGAGCTCCCAGACCACGGATGTCAACTCTGGATGCTCTCAGAGAGAAATGAGGAGAAGCACATTCATGTACAGTAACTTTTTCACCAAAAGGTGCATTCAAGCCACATTAATTTTTGATGTTGTAAAATTGTAATATGATTTTTTTAAATCTTCAAAATCTTTTTATAAAACAAGTAAGTGAATCCAAAATATTACATTTTACAACTCAGTTTCTCAAAGTCCCTTCAGATTAAAGTTTTTAAGAAGTACCAACTACAAAGTTTTCCTTGTTTTTCAGTTAGGTATTTAGAGAAATGTTCATGCAATCTGATACACAATGGAAGTGTTAAGAGCTCAGAATGCAGAAAACAGGAAAAAATTCTATTGAGTTGTAAAAAGTTGCTTGGAACAGTCTTATGACTCAGCAGTTCCATTTCAAGTCTCAAAACTCCACAGCTCAGGCAAACTCGTTCAGTGCTGTGCAAGCTGTTATTTCTCAAGCCAAGGCCAAGCTGGACAGGAAGAGATCACTTCAAAGAAACTTTAATAATGGCTACTTCTGGAAATAAATGGAAACATCAACTTTGCAGATAACCCTGAGTTATAAGTTTTTGTATGCTCCTTTTTCCTTCATTATGTGCTTTGTTATGGTGCCAGGAGCAGATCTAGCTGTGGAATCATCTCAGGCTGCTGTTTGCCACAGAGCTATGCTGGACACCATTTCCCTTCCCTAATTAGAGGTCAGAGATCACATGCCAGGGAGCTGCAGGAGGTTAACCCTGCTGCAAAGTGCCTCCTACCAGCAATTTAACAGGCTCTGAACCAGACTGGACTAACCATGCAGTGGCTCTCCAGTCAAAGTTTGTGGGTAAAAGAAAAGAAGTCCTTTGACCTGTCTAAAATTCTTCCCTCCTTGTTAAATATTTGTAGTTCTGAACACTCAGAAACAAACAACACAAAGGGAATAAACAACCAGGCCTTGTGCACCAGGGGATTGTGGCACACTCTGAGTGAACCCAGGACACAGAAAAGCTGCCAGGATATTCCAACACATCCCTGCCAGCATCAGAACTTCAGCAGGGAGACTCTACCTTCTCAGTGACAGCTGTCAGGACCATGGCATGGGTCATCAGAGATTCTCCAAAGATCAGTCGTTCTGCTTTGTTCATGTTCTTGATGGAGACACCAAACACCAGCTCATGATTAAATCTAATACAAAGGCAAATAAGCCACATGAGAAAGAATGCAGGGGGAGTTCTGACTAAGTCAGGGAATCGGGAGACTGCTCTGTGCCAGGAGCCACTGCACAGGCATATGAGTTCAACCAATTTTAATATCAGAATAAATGCTAAACCTGATCCCTTTAGGAGTTTCTCTCACCATATATTAGACATTTAAATAAGAATATTTAACAACTACTCATAGTGCATCTTTAAAGGATTCAGATTAAACTAACAAGTAAAGAAAAAAAACCTGCTGCTGCTGAATTACTTAAATATACTCTTTTGGGGTATATAACCCAAAGTATGTACAAATCAGTTCATTGAACAGCTAAAGGACTGTTCATGTCTTCACTGAGTATCCCAAATGACATCCTGGTTTGATTCTCTACTCACATATTCAGGTCATTGATTCCCAGCTTGCCATAGAAGTGCTTTGCCACATCACAGCCAAACCACACAGCCTGCAAAGAGAAGGAATGGTCATGTCTGGGCCAAATCCCAGGAGTTGTACATGGCATGGGCTGCACTGTGCCATCCGTGAAGAGAAACCAAACCCACCTCGCCATCCTTAATAGATGCTGCAGCCAATTTCTTCAGGACCTCCACAGGCTGGTTGTTGTAGAGAGTTTTCCTCCCTCCAGCCATGTTGCCCAGGTATTCCACTGTGTAGAGCCTGTTGTAGGGATTCTGGGGTCGAGGATCATTCACTAGACAAATCTGCAAAAGCCAAGATGTCATAAAATAAGGTGCAATATAACTGAAATCTCTGAAGATTGAATCTAGAAGGATTTCAGGGAATAGCTTTTGTCCCAGCCTGCTGTCTGCCCCATTAGCAAACAAGTCACTTGGCTGAAGTAAGAGGTTTTTTAAGGTTGTGTTTGTTGTTTTTTTTTGTTTTGTTTCACAAGTTCACCTCGTAACTGTGGCAGAGCAGCTCTGTGTGTTATTCCTTCTCTAATGTCTGCCTTATGACATATTACAACTGATTAGATCATTGCATATTTTATCATTACAAAACCGTTGTGGACTGCAACACAAGATCCCAGATAACTGAAGGGCAGAGCACAAACAGCACAACAGGGAGAATAAACACACTGACTTGGGCAAGCAGTGCCCATCCCAGGTGCTGCAGCTACAGGGGAGACAGACACTGGCAACAGTGGAAAATAAATGGCTTAGCAGCAGAAAAAAAGGCCTTGGAAAGTTTTCAGCTTCCCCAACCTTGTCCTCCATGTTGAAGTAAGGCTTCACGTGCTCGTTGTAGAACTGCACCGGGGTCATGGGGCCGTACTTGTGGTAATTCTTCTCCTTATCCCGGAACTCCCAGCAGAAAGTCTCTGGAGGGCTGCCCAGGCAAGTGCTCACTATTCTGAATACCTGCCCAGAGAAGCAAACAGCTGTGAGCCTGCTGGAACATGCAGCTGTGCCTCTCCTACCACAGCAATGCCACTGCAGCAGGGATTTCTCCATGAGAACCAGCTGGAGGAATGGGATCATAATGGTCACCTCTGAGCACATCAATAAACACACACACACACATCAATTATCTGCATTCAGCTCCTGAAATCTTGGTGTTTCAGCAGCTCAAAACCAATCTGAAAGAAGCTCTGTTGATTTTCCTGATGCCTTTCTCCACACTCACACTCCATGTTCTCAGGCAAACCACCAGGCAAAAGAGAAGCTTACAATCCTAGGAATGCAGCAGCTCAAAGCAAAAACCAGGACACTTCCCAGCCTTGTTACAACATTTCATAAGAAATTCTGAAGCTCCTCCAACACTGCCAGAGAAACTTTATCAAATTGATTCTGAAAAAGCTTGATCATTCAGCATCATCTGTTCTACCAGGTGGTTTGCCCCATGCAGAGATAAACCAGACCTTTTAATCTGGGCATTTTTTCCAGTGTTTCCCCTGGACTAATTCATTTTTTACTCTTAATGTTCATTTGGATTTCAAAGACGGGCCTTTGCTTCTTTTCAAAACCCCAGAATAATCTCCTCATCTCTTTTAATACATTTAACAACATCTCTGTTCAGGGCTGAGCTGGCAGGTTATGCAATTTAATTCCAGCTCCCTGCCTGCTGCCTGTGACATCCCTTGCAGCTGGCAGCTATCTTTGGATTTTTACCACAAAAAGTTGACCAGATTTCAAGCCATCAGCCTCCCTGTAGATCAGAATATAAAACTGCATTTCAGAACCACTACTGTACTTTCTCACAGGTCTTATCAGCAAATGTGCCAACACTGGCAGTGTCTAGAGATACAGAGCAGGACCTGCCACAGGTGCTCTGGGGATAGGGAATTTAATCACAGTTGAACAGGTTTGAATCTGTTCTATTTCAGCTGACATTGATCTCCAGCTCTGTCCATGTCTTGAGCACAAGTCTCTTCCTTGCAAGGAACCATCAGGTTATTTAAAATAAAATTAGAGGGAGTCAAATCTCAGCTGCACCTTCTGCACTGGGATCCAGCTCCTGTGGTCTGTGCCAGCTTTCCCAGCCTGGCAGTTTTCACACTTACACAGCAGAGTAGACACAATACCTCTCCCAAAGCTGATTTAACTCTTTCTGGAGCTGATCCTAAGGTTCCATAAGAACTGGCTTTATGTTAATGTGTTCTTTGTGCTGGCAGCAAAAGGAGTGCAATGCTCCTGCTAAATAAAGGTGCTCTTGCTCCAAGCAATTTGAGAAAACAAGTGAAAAGATTAATTATAGGTTGAAACAATGGTGTGGGCATAAAGTTTCTACTGCAGGAACTCACACATTTCTCAATAAATATGGTAAAGAGCAAATATAAACTCCTGAACTACTATAAATATTTAATTTTGCACAGAGTGCACAAAAGGTACCATTTGCTGTGGCTACACCCACATTACCTCAGATAACCACATGCACTGAGAGATGAGGCCATGAACACAAAATAAGCAAGAAAAATGCCTAAAAGGAGAGCAGCAACCAAATGGGCTTCAGCCAGAGGAAGGAAAATGATGGAGACAGAAGTCTCCAGTGAACAGAGGCACTGGAGCCTGGAATGGCCTCCCTCAATTGTTTTGCCACCACACCCAACACAGGCCCCCTCTTCATATCTCACAAGCTTCCTCTACCAATAAATAAAATAAGCATATTTAAACTAAAAGGTGAGTTACACTGCCCTTGTGACAACTAGAAGCAAGATAAGGCAAAGATAGAGTGGCTTGTGCTAAACCCCACAATGAATGAGGAGGGGAAAAGGAGAACACTCCTGATAAGGAAGAATCTACAAAGGAGAACAGTAAAGGAAGAAAAATTCTATCTCATGAACTGAACTGATTTCAGCTTCTGACCTGCTATGCACTGGTTTGATAAGAATGTTTTTACATTCATGGAGTGAATATTTAATCCAGTGTTCCACAACAATTGCCCCGTTTCAGCTCAAGTGCTGTTGCTCCCAGCAGGGGCAGACCAAGATTTGCTATGCAAAATAGAACCTCCTAGAACAAAATCAAGCTCTGCATTGCCACAAAAATACAGAGGCAATACCACTCATACACATCTAAACACATGCAAATCTCCTTTACTATTGCAGGAAAAAAATGCTGTGTTAACTTCAGAGAGTTAAGCACAACCTTTTACAGAACAGACAAAATGCCATCAGTTAAGAACCTTTCATGTCAGTTCCAGGATCTCTTGTCAGAAATCAAGAGGCTCCAAAGAAATGAAGAAACATTTAGCAGTGAACTGTGTGTCCCTGCCCTAAGAACGACCATCTCTAGGAAGCTTTTGATGTCTGCTACAGAATCCCTCAAGGCCTTTTGGACACACACTGCACGTATGTTACATTAATTCACCTTTGAACTAAGTGCAGATTGGCAACATTCTGGAGTAGGCTCAAAGCACAGCATTCTTAAGGCATGAATTTCATAACAGTTTTGATGAAACCCAAGGAACACAAAGCAGTTTTCTTCTTTTAAGCTAACCTTAAAACTAGATAAAAAGAAGATACAGAATTTTACATGAGTGCAAAGATTAATTTCCAAAACCACACAGTATGGAAGTAAAACTTTACAGAGATAGCCCAAGGTAGGTTCTCCCTAACAGTGATATTCAGTGGATTGCAGAAAAAGCTAACACAACACCAGAACATTTGATTTCTTGACTCATCTAAAGACATACATTTAACCACTAGGTCACTTGGCATTGTATGTTTGAGAAATAAATTAAATACATACTGTTTTTAAAGTGCATGGACTCAGTCACACTAAAACAGCCTCAAGTTTAAGTTATTTTTGGCAGTTTAAGAATCAAGTATGAGCAGCACAGAATAAGAAAAATGATGTGGGTTTGTGTGAGCAGGAGGAGATTCAGGCACTGCAGATACACAGACAGTGATGGAGTCAATTCACAGCCAAAACCACGCTGCAATTCATTCCTCTGCTGCCCCCCAGGACCAGCCCTCAGCTGGACTCAGCCTTGTGCAGACACCTCCCTTTTGTGGTTCTTTTCTGCTCTCTTGTGGGGAATCCTTGCACAACACTTGTGCTACAAGATTTGCGCTCAAAGCCATCAGAATGTAAATTTCAACCTTTCCTGTTATTTCTAAGAGCCTGACAGGCCACTGTTTTGATCTCTCAAGAGGCAAAATGCTGCTTTTCCTACAGCAAGGGGCAGATGTCTGTAAAATATCATCATTCTGAAACCTATGGGTTCAAAATATTTGTCTGGAAGGATTAGAAAAACTCAGAATGAGGTAAGCAAAAAGCCACTGCAAAACAAATTCACTTGAACAGCTCCAAGAACACTTTGTTAAGCAACAAGAGGCACTTGTTTTGGCTGATCCAACAGCTACACAACAAAAGTGAGGCATCTCATCCATCCCAGCTCTGTGCTCCAAGATTCACGTCACACCAGTTTATTTACCTCTTCTATCATCATGTCCATGGCAGCACAAAGTTCTCCTTTGTTTCCTCCACTTTCCACCATATTTCTTAGCCTCAAGCAGTATTCTCTCATCTGTTTAAAGAGAAAGTCACTTTGTTATAAAGGGTATGAAAGGTGCCACCTGATCATTTTCAGGAATTCCTACCTGCTTGTTTCAAGCTCTTATTTTACTCTTCATAACGTGTTTTCAAAATGAAAATACTTTTCAGAAGCTTCATTAGAGATTGATTCATTTTAAAAATAACAAGATAATTGAATGCTGTTAAAGTAAAATATCACAAAAAAATTAAATAGTCACAATTCAGTTACCATTTCCAATCATGTGAGGCTTGCAGCCATTAAGCTCTTAAAACTTGATTTCTCTCAGTCCTGTAAGTGATGCCACAACATCCACACACATCAGCACCTCTGTGACTCACAGAACACACTTCCTTCATATTGTCACATTTATTCTGCAATTCTAATGCATAATTGATCTCTTGGCTGATGAAAAGAAAGGGGCATTTCCCCACTGCATGCACAGCTGCAGCCAGAGCAGCACAAGCCTCCCATTAGTGTCACCATCCATAAGGCCAGGAATGGTGATGGGGTTCCCTCAGGACCAGCTGCTTTGCCATGCTCAGCATTAGAACAGCATTAACAACATTTAAGATGCCCAAGCTCATTCCACCACGCATTTTGCATTTTTTATGTGGATTTCAGCAGGCAGTTTTCCCTGGGTGTGCAGCATATGAACTGGAAAAAATATAGCAAACTGTAAAAAATGTTTTAATTGCCTTTTTCATCTAGCTACCTACACCAGCATCTTCCCAGGCTAATTTATTTCTGTAGTTCAGGGTGTGAGTTAACACCTTCCTTCAGACAAAGCTGTGCACTTCTATACTGAAAGCTCATTTTTAACATGCAGTGGTTTTAAAATACTTTTTTTTTCCTCCATCTTTTTCACCACATTTGGCAGTCATCTCTAGAAACCTTGGCACACAGGGAGATGAGATACTGAAGGGTGGGAAAGAGACACTTAGACACCATGTGCTGGTTTTGCAGAAACAGATTTAAGTAGTCACATGTCAAAAAAATCTTTGGAAATTTGAGGATTAGAAATAACTGCTACTAAAACCACAAAAGGTACTTTCAAGCTACTGAAGCCCAACAATGGACATCCTCCATGATCTCACCTTCCTGCTCCATGTTTCAAGATTATCATCATACTTCACTGAGACTTTAGTCTGCTTGTAAATAAATTTAAGTTGCTGAGATGCACTTAACACTTTGGTCAATAAGGATAAGGTGGTTAGGAACATTCGGAGCAGGTTCATTCCCATCCCCTCCCCTAAGTTTTATCATCGAAATCAATTTTACCTTATGATTCAGGATCTCGTTCATCCTTCTGGTAGCCTCTGTGGTGTGAGACTCTGGGAAGTATTTCTTGGGGACAACACCATACTTCTCTAAAAGAGATAAAACTACAGGTTGATAATTGGCTTTTTCACAGAATAGATGCTCCTACTGCTCATACCCATATGAAAGATAAAGGGAGTTTGGGTTTGTGCAGAGATTACAAGGGAAAAGATCTTATTTAAAGGTTACAAGTACCCAAAGTTTACATTTTAATTTGTGACTGAATCCTGACCTCTGATCTGCATTCCACACGGATCCCAGAATGTGGAATCCCTGAACTACTCAGTATTATTTAACTCAACACTTAGAAGTTCAGAATTAATTAGTGCTTCAGGAAGTCTTTTTCTCCAGGAAAAAAAAAAAACCTTGATTACTTTAAAATTCATCTCCTGAAATACCTTCTAAAGAACTGGGCCTCCTATCAATCACTCCACATAAATTATCTAAGATTAAAACTGACTTCCCAGTCTCCTTTCCTCCTCGACATTTATAAAACACCAGCAGCAGCTCAGTGGCTTCCTACATTACAGTACCACTCCCAGATCTCACCATGCAAGGCTCTGGATGTAACTGCAGCAGCCAAAATCTCTGCCCTGATTAAGTATTTATAGCTATGGGATGAGAAAAAAAGGAACCTCCAGGCTTCAAAGAAACAAATTCCTTTTGTGATTCTAAATTTGTATTATTAGCTTGTTGATTTACAAAGGTGTCACATTGTTTCACAACACAAATGAGAGCAAGTGCTGCAGTAATTAAGTATCTCCAGCAGCGTAGGATCCCCTTCCTGCTGGAGCTTTGTAAGACCAGTGCTGCCACATTCCACATCAATTCCTTCTCACTGATCTTTATATCAACTTCAGGCTGCAATTCCAAGTAATTTTGCTCCTACTTTGTAGGCACACCCCAGTCCAGCAGGGGCCTTTTCCTCACCATGTGCCCTAAAGATTGTGTACATGGCTATAAATAAGTAAGGTTGAGTTGATGACTGGAGGAAAAAGGAATTGAACCTTTTTATTAAGTGGAAAGTCAGGGTTATCTAATTATTTGTTGATTTTCTGAGCTTCTATCATGAACAGGACTATGCAAAAGTGATGTCAGACAAGATTTAAACTTAATATTTATAATCTGGACCCAAAAAAAGTATTTGACTAAAAAAATAGAATGGTTATAATGGCATCATGTGCCTTAGCCAATTCCCAGGCCTCAAGCTCAATTTCTTATTCTATTCCATTCCCATTTCTCAAAGCAGGTTGCAGTTTCAGGAAAGGCTCCTTGTGACCAATTCTCTCACCAATAATGTTAACCAGCATATCCCACTGTCCACCATCATTCGTGGGGTTGGAGAGCAGGAATTGCACCAGTCTCCCTTCCACTGGCTCCTTTTTCTGAGCTGTTTCCACAAAGGCATTTAAAAAGTAGTAACAACGTTCAACCTGAAACACAAAGATTAAAAAAGAAACCAAAACCTTTTAAGTGTGACGCATTATGCATTAATTAATTGCTGAGTATTCAGTTCTTTGCAAGTGCAGAATAGATGAAGCAACTTTTTGCTCATCCAATGAAGTTCTCATTTTCCCCTGTAGCATTCCAGGGGCTGCCCTATAAAATTCTTTATTCGACCAAATATTTAGGAGTGACTTCACACAGAGCTTGAGGGTAGGGGAACAAGAAGTGGGAAGCAGAAGTTATGCAATGAAGCCTGGCCCAAACTAATATTAGATTTCTTGATTTCCCTTAGGGGGACAAGCAGGCACACAGTTCACCCATCAGGTCACAAGTACAACTGAAACGTCAAAGCTACAATCACGTTTCTCTTGAACCACCACCAAGTAACTTCTGAAATATACAGAACTCTTGAAAAAAAAAAAAAAACTTCTACTCTTCCAAAACATCTTGACAACTTTCTTCTCAAGCTGAAAGTCCCACTTTGCTCAACCACCTGCATTTAAAAAATACATTTTTAAAGAACTTTTGAAGTGTCTTCTCATACATGCTAAAACAATGCAGCTTAAAAAGTTCTGTCCCAACACTAACACCTGATTGCACAAGCAATCCTACAACAACCTACACGACTGTACCTTATCCCAGAAAAAGAGATAGGACTGGCTGAACTCAAACTCTTCAATGTTGTATTTCTTCATGAAAGGAAGACGCATTGCGTTGAGGCAGGAAAAGATCCAGCATCTCCCTGAGAGATCAAAGGAACACGAATTAAACTGGAACGCCTGTGCTCAGGAGCTGCACAACAATTTCTTTTACCACGAGATTCACGACACAGTTCTGCCTCGAGCTTTTGGCCAGGCTTCTACAACACCAAAAAGCTCGGAAGGTGTTCTGAAATCTTTTGTTGCAAGCACAGCTCTCAATTACACCATGCGGAAGGGAAAAGAGACAAACTCTGCAAGTCTAACGCGCGTTATTAACTCCGGAGGATGCTGCAGGAATTCGACTTTGTTCCAAAACCCCGGACAAAGGGCTCTGGAGCAGCGGCCGCCCCCAGGAGCACAATAATTGTTAGGAATCAGCCCCCAAACACCGCCTCCGGTCCCGGCCGCCCTTACCGGAGTTCTTCTGGTTGGTGACGGGCTTGCCCTCGGCGGGCACGGCGTGCTGGAACACCTGCACCGTGTCCTGCACCACCTGCCGCTGCAGGCACACCTCCAGCGGGTCGTTGCATGTCGCCACGTTCTGGGCCAGCAGGAACTGCGGCTCGGCCCGCAGCCGCCGAGTGAAGGCGACGGCCTTCTCCGTGCTCAGCCCTGCGGGACACCGGGACAGGGTCACGGCCGGGGCACCGCCGGTAACACACACACACACACATCCCCTCCCATCCACCGCTGAGGTAACGGTGAGGCTCCCGTCCCTCCTTAGTGGGCACGTTATCCCTGCCCACAGCCCCGGTAAGGTGCCGGTAATTCCCCCCCCTCGCCCGACCTATTGCTGAGGTAACCAGGAGTCTCCCACCCCTCCGGACTACATATCCCCGGTAAGGGCCGGTAACCCCCTCCCTACCCCGGTAATTTCCCTTCCTTGACACACTGCTAAGGTACCCACGAGCCCCCCCCCCCCCCCAGATTCCCATCTCCCTTCTCCGGTAATCGTCCCCCCCACCATCGCTGAGGTATCGCTGTACCCCATCCGCCTGTGCCCGCCCCTCACGAACGGGGCCCGGCCCCCCCCTCACCGCGGGCGTTCATGGCGGCACCGGCAGCACGATCCCGGCGCGGGCCCGAGGCGGAAGCGTTTCTTATAGCGCCGGCACCGGAAGCCGGAAGAGGGGCCCGGGGCCGCGGCCGGGGGCGAGGGGGGGCGAGCGGCGACGGGAGGGCGGACGGCGAGAGGCGAGGGACACGCTTGGTGCGGGGGAGCCGGTGGGGCGGCCCCTCACAGAGACCCCTCACAGCCATCCCTGACAACGACCCCTCACACGGACCCCCTCACAGGGACCCCTCGCACACATCGCTCACACCCGCCCCTCACACAGACCCCTCTCGCCGGCCCCTCACAGGGACCCCTCACAGGGACCCCTCACCCACACAACCCCGGCTCCAGAACATTCCGCACTGCCTGGAGCCCGCGGCCTCCCCGCCCCGAGGAGAGTCAGTGCTGGGGACTTTGTGGCACAAACTCTGTCAGTGCCAGGGGCTGTGTGTGGCACAGGCTCGGCCATGCAGGGCTGGTGGCACCCCTGGGGGAGTGACACCCATCCGGACACCCCCACCCCGCTGTCCCCAGCTCTGTGTCACCGCCTGCGCTGTGGCAGATGAAGAGCAGGGTTTGGGACAGCTCTCCGCAGCTGGTGTAGAGGCTGAGTGCCCAGAACATGAGGTGGCACCGCTGTGGCACCTTGAGGGACCTCCCTGAGCACTGGTGAGTCAAGGACAGGCTCTGGATCACACTCCAGATCACCCTGCAGAACCTTCCTCTTGAGGAACTGCCCACTCTTCTGAGAAGAGCACTGGTGCATCACTGTCTCAAATTGATTTACAGCACGCAGTGTTTATTGACAGTATTAGTAATGGACTATTCCAAGGCATGATGAGGCCTCAACAGCTTGCCAGGACCTTGAGAAAAGTGCTTGAGTGGCACATTTGTTGGGGGAAGGGATGGATGGAGATGTTTTTTCACCCTGGAACTTCACTG
The DNA here is from genome assembly GCF_052056855.1 of Sturnus vulgaris. Lineage (NCBI taxonomy): Eukaryota > Metazoa > Chordata > Aves > Passeriformes > Sturnidae > Sturnus > Sturnus vulgaris. The sequence goes on along the minus strand of NC_142263.1, from coordinate 3,864,166 downwards.
TGTGTCATCGAGCCTTGGGGCTGCCCCAAGCCCTGGGGTCTGTCTCAGCCACGGAGATGGAAGGTGCAGCAGCACTGCTGAGTGCCAGGCAGCTTTTTCCCTGGCAAGAGAAGCTGAGATGCCCACAGGATCATTGGGAAGGGGCAAGGAGTTGGATGGCCACCACCTCAATGCTCTGTGGAATGGCACTGCAGGACAGAAAGAAGCTGTCAGCCCAACACCTCACTGTATTTGTGTGCATCAGCATCACAATCCAGTAGAGATTCCTCTCTAGACTGATCCACAGCCTACATGCCTGACTGCACATGCATTCCATGTTGGAATAAGCATGGCATCATCTCATGCAGCCCACCTGCCTCAATGCTGCTCCAAGGAAGGGTTTCCCAGTGACCCTCTAAGCAGCAGGTTAGAATCAACAGACACAAAGAACCACTTATATTTTTAAAAAAACATATAAAGTTGATCTCAAAAATTGTTTTAGTGCTTTATCTCATCATCTCACACTATGGCTTTGGTTGACCACTAGAAGTTATGTTTTCTGGGTGTTTACCTGCAGCAAGATGAATGGAAGACGTCAGAAATCAACTCCTAGGGAAAAAAAAGAAAAACACAAGTAAGTTGAATTCATCTGGGCTGTGTTCAGCTCCAGAAAGCTGTCAGCAGGCTGTGGGTATGACATTAGGGTTTTTTCCCTGCCAGTGGTTACACACAGGGATAGCCAGAGCCCTGGGATGGCCAGGGAAGGGCAGGATTTGTGTGTGTCCTGTCATATTCCCAGAGACCCCTCTCTGCTGGGACAGGAGGTGTGGGCTGATGTTCACCAGCCAGAGCAAGAGCTGAGTGGGTTTATCATTCAGGTTCTGCCAATTCTAAAGAAGGAATTCATTTGGAATAGCTGTGAATAAGCAGTCAAATACTTACAGAGCTATTTCTCTTGGTTTCTTGAAGCACTGAAAATAAAAGAAAAGTCCTGTTATCTTTCACATTTCCTGGCCATGGGGATATTGTTACAAATATTGCAAGTACATAATGCCTTCCACATGAAAATATCTAATACTTGATTTATCTATTGGTAATTCTAAAGCAGGAGGTAGTTTGTAGCAGTTTTCTAACAGTGAAAAGCAACATTATGAAATAGAATAGAAAAGCTAGAAAAAACCAGGGCACTGCAGCAAACAATACTATTTTTTTCCTATGAAACTAGAGCTTTCCATACCTTAAAAATTGTATCTTTTCGAGCCACAATTCCAAAAAGTATTGTGAGTGAAACCACCACTGCAGCAGCAATAACAGCCTCCGTGGGGAAAACAGCTTTTTTATCTGTCAGGAAAGAAGAGGTTGGATATGTGAGAAATTAGTGCAGTCACATAACCCAGAACATTTCACAGGACTGTGGAAAGACTTTTCCCACAGCTGTCACTACTGAGTTAACTGGTGTTCTCTCTGCTGTCTGCAGACTGACTCTGTGTGTTAGTCCCTCAGAGAGAAGGGAGCTGAGCCTGTTTTTGTGAACTGAAGAAGAATTGAAACAGTTCCTGAAGAAGATCCCCCAGGCACTGCTCAGAAATAAGGCTTTCCAGAGGTACCACTGACACAGGTAACATTGACACAGGTAACATTGCTTCCCTCACGGTGCCAGGAGGGCAGAAGTGAAAGGGGTCTGGACAGAGGTGATTTAGTGTAACTTGCCTGAGCCCTGAACACCCAACCCTTGTAGTCACCTCTGGAGCACAATTCCTCCTGCCTTAAGCAGCTCTTCGGGCATGATAGAATCCTGTGGTCACAGTAAGACACTTCAAGTAAGACCTGAGGTGCTTTAAACCACACTTGAGTGTGCCCTGTCAGTGTGGGAAGTGACAGTGGGATGAGCCTGCCCCGGGTCACACTTGCCAAATGCTTTTGAGCAACAGGTAGAGGAGGAGGGGCCCTTCCTGGTGCTGTGGTCCCAGGCAAAGGTGCAGAGAGAGCTCCTTGCTGTTGCTGTGCCCTCAGAAATCCATGCAGGGAATTTACCACACTCCACTTACACTTCATAATATAAATGGATCATTGTCATTGTAAAAGAGAACAGAGTTATTTGTAAATCTTATTTTTTCAGCAGCAGCCTTGTTACCTTCAACTATGAGGTGGAAATCCTTTGTCCCATATCCCAGGGGTGATTCCACCACACAGGTGTAGGTCCCATTGTCAGACTTCTGCACTTTTTTGATGGAGAGCCGAAAGATCTCACTGTTCTGGTACACCTCGTGATGACTTTGCTGCAGGGTCAAGCTGTGGTTGTCCTTCAGCCAGGTGCTTTGGGCTTGAGGGTTGGATTTGGAGTTGCAGGTCAGAGTAACATCTTTTTCTTCTTCCACGTGGAGGGTCTCCTCTCCACTCAGCTGGGGAGGAACTGTTCACAGGAATGCAGTTCAACAGGTCATTAATAATGCTGCTCATAGAATCACAGAACCATTTAGGTTGGAAAAGCCTTCTCAAATTGAGTCCAGCCATTAACCCAGCACTGCCAGGGCCACCACAAAAACATATCCCCATGTGCCACGTCTACACATCTTTTAAATCCCTGCAGGGATGGTGGTTCCACTGCTGCCCTGGGTAGTCTGTGCCAGGACTTGATGACGCTTTCAGTAAAGGAATTTTCCTTAAGACCCAATCCAAGCCTCCTCTGGGACAATTTGAGGCTATTTCCTCTTATCACTTGTTACTTGGGAGAAGAGACTGACCCCACCTTGCTCCAACCTCATAGATGCCCACATTTAACACAAAATAAGTTCCCTTCACACATCCCTCGTGCTCCTTATTCAGTGGTCTAACACATCACAGTAGTGCAGCCTTTCCTGGTCCCTGGGAATGAGGAGGGCAGTCAGTGGCAGAGAGTGTCACTCCAGTATTTCCTCTGCCCTGACTTGTATCCTTGGGAAATAATCTAGGTGGAGGCAGGGACATACCCAGAATATCTTTCTTAAGGGCCCACCCACTCCTGTAAAAGAGGCTTTAGATCAGGTCATAAGCACCACTGTGGGAAGGGAGTGTCTTATCACGTGAGTTATCTCCTCTTAAATGCATTTTTTCTTGGTGAAGACAGCGCACAAAGGTGCAAAACACCGCCCAGACAGAGCTGCTCAGTCCACAGCTCCATCCTACCCCAGCCATTCCACACAGGAATCCACCACAGCAACTCACACTGGACGTCCAGGATCACAGACAGCTGCACAGACTTGTCCCGTGCCAGCCTGCACGTGAAGGTGACTCCGTTGTCAGACTCATTGACTGGGGATATGCAGATGTGGCTGATGTTCACTTTATTGCCAGCGTTCAGACCCACTTGCCCATCTCCACGGTACCAGAGCAGCTCCTCGGCCTGGCTGTTGTTGTGTACAAGGCACGAGAGGGAGATGGCAGGGACAAGCGTTGTAGACAGGGTGAAGTCAGCAGCGTGGTTATTTACAGATAGTTCCAAAGCTGCAGAAGAAGGAGGACAAGGACATTTAAGCATCCTAAGCCATACTCTTCCCACAAAAACTGCCCTGCTCACTTCTCCAGGCCTCAACCTTGGAGGAAGGATGAGACTTTTAGGTTTCAATCTAAGAGCTGTTTTCAGGTGGAATGTTAATTTCTGAGACAAGAAGCCGTCTTCATCTCTTCAGCTCCCTCCACAGTTACTTAAAATAAAAACCAGGCTTTTGCAGCTGACTGCCAGAACACCAAGGCCTAACCTGTGACAACAAAATGTCTGAAGCCAGGAGTGACCATGTGACAGCCAGCAAAAAGTCATTCCCATCCCATCACCTTCCTGCTGCCAATCACTGCTGCAGCACCACTGTGCTCACTGTTTGATACTCTGTTTTTCAGCTGGAGCAGGATGCCCTAGGGAGTATAAATGAGTTAATCGGCCTCTCAGCTGTATCCTGGCTGTTGCAGAGCTGCAGTTTGTCAAAGGTACAAACCTCAGGACATACTAAATGAACAACCAGCATGGGAAATAAATTATTGTAATGGGATGAAACTCACTACTGCAGCCTGGGCCATAGACCAGGAATTTAAAACATAGATTATAAAGGTATTAAGATCTTGTGAATATGAAGGAGTCTGAAGGTCCCTGTCTGAAGGTGTTCCCAGGTGGCCAAACCCATCACACTTCTCACTGCTTAGAGCAGGTTTGGAAACTGTGACCTCATCATCCCTGCTGCAATAATGGTGGAAAGCACTGACATTTCCCCATTCCCTTCTCTGTTACTCTTAAATCAGAGGCCAATTTTCAGACAGTCCTCTGGGGATGATCTCCAGAATGCTCAAAAGCTGGGATGCCGCTGTGTCACATCACCCAGCCCTGGGCAGTTTCAATAATTGGTGTGATGAGGCTTGGACAAAGCCAGGGTGGATTTTTTTCCATTGCTTACCTGTGGCCACACATGCCAGGAAGGAAATAGCAAGGATGGGCGCTCCACAGGGGACGGCGAGGCTGCGTCTCTGCTCCATCTCTGTGGGAGAGAGGGTCACAGCACTGCTGCCTCTGCTCAGGGCTCGCAGGGGTTAACCCCTGCTGCCATCACACACCTTGGGGAGAGCCCTCACACGGGGACAGGGTCACCAGGGAATAAACTGAAGCCATTGTTGCAGGGCATTTCCAGTTCAGAGCAGATTCAAGGGGGTTTCATGTCTCTAATCTCCATTACATGAGTTTGTTGTCTCCGATCACCTGTCAGTCAGGGGAACCCGTCTCTGGATCAGGTAGCACTGGACTTACCTTGGGAAGAGTCTCTGGAGAGGCCACTTCTGCTGGGAAATGCACAGTTCTTTCCCCTCCTTATTTATACGGTTGGAATTTTAATATTTTATGGTTGTTCAGTAAGAAATGAGTCCATAAAATGGGTTCAAGGCCTCGTTCAATCCCTGGATTTCTGAGCTTCCACAACGCTGAAGTATTTGCTGGGCTCTGCTGGATGTTTTATGAGACTTGCTGAGGCAATGAGTAACTAATGAGAGAGTTCCTGCATCAGCCATAAATACTTTCAGCCAAAAATAATACCTTATTTTTTTTCAGCTTTCTGGGTGTTCACAGCACTGTTTCAAGCCACAGGGATTTTATCCTAGATTATCCTAGAGCAGGAGTAAACTCTGATTTGTCCCTTTCTGCCCAAAGCTCCGTTGCCATATCCTCCTTTGAGTGGAAAATGAGAAAATTCACTGATTCAGACTTTGAACTGCATGCTGGCAGAGGAGAGAGCAGACACTGTCCTGTTCACCAGTGTGCATCCCCAGGCTGCTCTTGTGCTTAGCTCAGCTGTGGGCACCTCCCAGCACAGAGCAAAGGGGTCTGTCCCAGCTGTCCCCTCTGCTGGGACAGCTGTGCCCGGGCTGTGTGTGTGCAGGGCACAGCTGAAGCACTTGGCTCTGTGTAAATCTGTCTGAGGTTGCTGTTTGCACCTCAGCAGGGTGATGGTGACGTGGTTGCAAAGCACGGGGTCCTTGCAGCCTTTCAAACGTGTTGTCACTGCTGCCAGTGTCCCTGCAGGCACATCACTCATCAGGAATGGGGTCAGCAGAGCTATAAAGTGCATTTCATGAGCAGGAGGAGCCTGGGATGTGTCCTTGGCATTTTGGTGGATGCCGTGTCTCAGCTCAGTGGCACAGAGGTGGGCAAGGGAGAACTCCTGCTCTGGGGCTGCTGCCTGCACACACAGCACAGGAGCACACAGCACTGGTTATTTGTGGGGCTGTTGCAAACAAGGGTCACCTTTGAGTGTTTCTTAATATAACTTTCTGTGTTTATGGGTTTACTCTTAAAACCAACAAGGAATCATTCTCAGTTTAAAAAGTATATGTGTACAAAATTCCCTTGAAGAGAGAGTTCTCAGTCCCCCTTCTAGAAAACTGTCCTTGTAGAATTCAACTACATGTTAGCTTATGATTCAGTACAAACTTCAATCCAAATGCTTTTCCTAGGAGTAAAGTGATTTTTGTGGTTTGGAATTAAGTTGAGTTGAAATAAAGAGGGATTCAAAGGAATGGACTGGGGAATGGCTCATGTGCTCCCATCACAAATTGAGCCAAAGGCAGGAAAGTGAAGGGAAGTTTCTGCTCCCTCTGGTCACTGCATTGATTGACACTCTGGAGAAGAAGGAGGTTTTTGGAGTAAGTGAGAATGTATAGAAGGAAAGAGTGGAGTTTGGGAGTATTTATTTTAATGTAGAAATTACAGTAGAGGAAAAGATTGTCAGACACCAGCTGTTCTGGGGGAGGTTTTTTATGATGTGAGACCCAGCACCTAGTGGGAGCTGGGTGAGATTCTGTCCCAGCAGGTCCATGACAGGCAGTGAGGTGAGGTGAGCTGAGGTTTGTCTGCTGCAATGGCAGTGTCCTCTTTTGCAATGGGCTCGGGATCTGCTGAAGGAAGAGGGACTAGAGGTGTTACCTGGCCAGAGGCACTGAGAGGCAGCCGTTTAGACCAGGTAAGAATTACTTTCGCAATGGCTTTTTACGCTTTTCTTTTCATATAAGGTGTAATTTATCTTGTGGGTGTCTAATTACTGAGGTCTAGAGTTTTGTGGATTGCGTTCTCCACCTTTCCATTACGTTTTGGAGGGACATAAACCTCATGTCCCAGAATGCAAAGGAGCCACTAATGACTCAGACTGGGAGGAACCTCTTCAGGGAGGCAAGAACTCCATAACTTTCCACAGCAAAGGATCCAAGGCTCACATTTGAGGTACTTGGGTCTGCACTGCCAAGGCTGGATTAGACAGACCATGGGCTAGAGCCAGTAATCCACCACACCAGTTCCTGCTTGTCATCCTTATGGCAACACTGCACCAACAAACCCAGAATAAGACTGTTGTTAAATATGACTCTGAACAGCCTCAAAGGAATTAATTAATAAGCACCAGTCTATTCCTGGGTGTAATCCAAGCCTTAGAAACCTGAGAAGAGAAGATTTAGAATGTGATAGAGATTGAGCAGAAGTCTTTTTTCCATCGAGTCTCTTAACTTCCAACTCCAAACTTCCCAGCAGTTTGGGCTCTGTGTGGATCTCCTCAGTGCCTGCAGGAGCAGGGAGCACAATTCCTAATCATCTCATCACTGGCAGATGAGATCTTGATTTATACTCAGCAGAGTTATGAAGGCTGATAGTTGCTCCTGGAGTCGGGGGCATGGCAGGATGTGCACAGACGTGTGGAAACCCAGGATGGTATCTATGGTTTTGTCAAGCAAACAAAGGCTGAAACGTGGCTGTAATCCTGCTCCAGAAAACATGGTTCTGCAACAGTGCCTGAGGCTCTGCTCTAAGGCTGGTCCTATCTTCCGACTCCTTGTGGTTCCCCACTTCTAATCCTTTCTTAATATGTGGTGCTACATATTTTGCAATATTTCCATTGTTGGAGGATGACTGTAACACCCAAACCCAGTGCCTATCCTTGCCAAATAACTGGGCTGGAAAGCGAGGCTGTCAGGGAATGCTGCTTGAACTTTCTCAGCACTCCTGTTCCCTCCCACAAAACCTATTTTTCTCTAGTATAAACATTATTGAAATGTGATGTGCCCTGATTTCTCCCAGCCTAGACCCAGCATATTTCTCACTGGTGAGATGGACAGATCTCAAGTATTTTTTTCATAAATTTGTTAGTAAATCTATTTTCTGATGATTTTTAAATAAATGTTCACATGCTGTTCCACTGAACACAGAGGAATGATGAGTGAACTTTATCTTTGGGAAAGAATAGGAATAATTAAAGAAGCACTAAACCAGTGAATCGTGTGAAATTTTAAAATAAATTCAAATGAAAAGTAGGCATTAGTGAAGAAACAGATCCTGGGATCAATAAAGCAGAAGAGAAGCCCTCAGGAAGGTGAGGCTCCAGCACAAATGTTGGACGTGGATGCCACCTGCTGGGTACCCACCCACGGAAATTCAAAGAGCAAAGTCACCTGGGAGCGCTGGAAACCGGATGAGATCCCTGTGATGACCTGGGCAGGAGCTCAGGGGCAGTAAATCCTGCAGAAGGCTGAAGCCACACTCATGACTGGGGAGGATGCTAAACCTGGTGCTTGTTTCATGCTGATGGCCAGAACAGGTCATTCCTGAACAGAATTTCCAGCTGCTTCTCCTTCAAGACTGTATTTTGCTGTGGCTGCTCTACAGGCTGGACTCAGATATTTTTGTCTACCTAGGAACTTTCATCACCAGTGGGATTTCTTGGAAGTGCTCTGCTGGAAAACCAAGTGGTGATTTGATCTTGTGAAGTGCTGCCAAACAATATTAGCAGTTTTAACTTCCCTGCTGTGGGGTCATCCCTCGCTCCCTCTGCGAGGAATCTGCAAGGATTGAGCTGCTCCATCTTTCCAGTTCATAGGGCACCATTTGCTGCCTATCCAGGAGAAATTCCATGGTTGGAAGCAGTGTGGAGTGTGGTGAGGCAAAAGCCACAGCTCCCGAGTAACCACCTTTTTGATTGGCACAAGGCAGAGATGAGGAGGAGGAGGAGGAAAGGGAGGAGGAAGAGAAGGAGGAGGCAGGTCAGTCCCGAACTCTCTGGTATTTGCTCACTCAGGGATGTGGAAGTGAGAGCTCTCTGGGCTGGCCCAAGGAAATGTGAAGGGTTTGTTGTTACTGGCTGATGAGCAAATGAGCTGGTGACTCATGAGCCTTTGCCACATGCTGCTTTTACAATTGGCCTGCTGGAGTTCCAGACAACTGGGCTTTTATCAGCCAGAAAGGGAAATGAGCTCACTTACTATGGGTAAATCCAGAGCAATTCATTTGTAGACTGAGGACTTAGAACTATATAATGGTGATCACTTCCAAGACAGCCAAATTCTCTCTTGACATTCCTCTTCTCTTTTGGTTTAAGAACGTCCTGATGACCAAGGTCTTTTGGCTTTTCCAGTTTAATTTTATCTGGGGTATCTTTTTGATGGATAACCCTTGTTCCTGCTTGTTCCTCTCCTAATGATTGTGCTGAACAGATGAGCCCCTAGAAAGAGAAGCAAATTTACTCTCCTTGGAGCCTTTTTGATGCTGTACCAGGCTTGGCTCACACACGAGTTTGCATCATCTGATCTCATGTGCAAAGGATCCTGGAATGCAGTGAGATGAAGGAGTCATAGCACTGATGGTTCCCCTGAAAATCAGTTTTATGTGCTAGACTTGGGCCTTGTGTTTCCAACAGGAAATGCCAGAGCTGGGAAGCAGATGTGTACATGAGATATTACTGAAAAGTTAAACAAGAATTTGCAGGAGTCAGCTGTTGGAGATGGACAGTTTCATTGTTTTATGGATTACAAAGTGATTTTTGCAGAGCAAGGTGTCCTGCCTTTAGTCCTTACCTGCTCCACAAAGGGAATTTGATGGAGGAAACCCCAAAGCACTGTTTATATCTCTTTTGAGGCTCATGGCTCTACAGTCACAGCCATATGCAATGCAAACATCACACTGTTGGAATGTCTTTAATCCCCAGAGGTCCGATCTGAGCAGGCAGGTCGCTCAGGCCCGGAGAAGACGGAGGCATCAGAAGCAACACCTTGTGCCCCGTGACCCACAACTTGTCACCGTGGAACAGCTCATGCAGGGGCGTTCGTGAGGGCAGACAGCGAGCGCGGAGAGCCAAAGGCCGCATTGGCCCGAGGGAGGACAGAAGCCCCGCTGCCCTCGGAGCCCCCTGTGCGGGGAGCCCGAGTGACTCCGCTCCGTTCCGGCTGAGCTTCGCGCCGGGGCCGGCCCGGGGCCCGCAGGGGGCGCCGCGGCGCACGGTGACACCCACCCCGTGACGTAACGGCTCCGCCGTCTCTTATTGGTCCTTCACCTCCTCGCCCGGGCGGTTCCTCCCCCGCCGTCGCCGCTGATTGGCAGATGCGAGGGCAGGTCCCGCCCCCCCGGGGCAGCGCCACCGCCCCCTCGGCCGGGACCCGGAGCGGCGCGGCGGGACCGGGGCGTGCGCGGAGCCATGGCGAGCGCGGCGCGGGGGCTCCGGGCGATGCCGGGGCTTTTACCGGTGCTCTGCGCGCTGCTGCTGCCGCTGCCCTCGCTGCAGGGCCCGGCGCCTCACATCAAGAAAGCGGAGGCGGCGGTGGCGGCGCCCGGCGAGGCGCTGCGGTACCTGCACTCGGCCGAGCTGGGCGAGGCGCTGCGGGCGCTGGCGGCCACGGCCCCCCCGGGCCTGGTGCGGCTCTTCAGCATCGGGCAGTCGGTGGAGAAGCGGCCGCTGTGGGTGCTGCGCCTCACGGCCGGGCTGGGCCCCGAGCGCCCCGACGAGCCGCCCGGCGGCGCGGCCCTGCCCGGGCGGCCGCAGGTGAAGCTGGTGGGGAACATGCACGGGGACGAGCCGCTGGCGAGGCCGCTGCTGCTGCGCCTGGCCTGGGAGCTGGTGCTGGGCTGGGCCGGCGGCGACGAGCGCATCGTCCGCCTGCTCAACACCACCGACCTGTACCTGCTGCCCAGCCTCAACCCCGACGGCTTCGAGCGCGCCCGCGAAGGCGATTGCGGCGGCGGCGGCGCCGAGGGCGGGCGGGAGAACAGCCGCGGCCGCGACCTCAACCGCAGCTTCCCCGACCAGTTCGGGGACGCCGAGCCCAACCTGGAGCCCGTGCCCGAGGTGCAGGCGCTCATCGAGTGGATGCGCCGCAACAGGTGAGTGCTGCCCTGGCCCCTCTGCCGCTCCGGGGAATGGGAGATCCTCGGATTCACTCCCCGAGGGTGTCAGCCAACTTCCAGCCCTAACCGGTACTTCCCGGTAAGGCCTAGGGGGAAGGAGAGGTAATTTCCACACCTGTTTATCCCCAGCCTGCCTTCCTACGTCGGCTCTTTATCGCAGCCGGGACCATCCTGCGCTGGGGAGAGCATTTGGTGGCCTCAGTTTTTGTGCAGCTGCCAAGGAGCTGCACCAGCCCGCGGGGCATAGCCTGTGCCCTGCACACACCCAGGTGTTTGGCCTCCATAGCCATCTGCATGGTTCCCATCTCCCCGAGCTTGTGGCTGGAAATTTCTCATCTGCTTCGCTGTGAGCTTGTCAGTGGGTCTTGCTGTTAGGGCCAATAATGCTTACTCCACAATGCTGGAAATATTTGGGGTTAAGTGTCTGTGTACAGCCGTGTTAACAAAGTTGTCTTGAACAGCTGTGTCTTCCCCTCATCTTTGTGTTTCATGGGAAATTCCTTAGTTTAGCAATTATGCTCTATGCAGCAGCATTTCCAAAGATGGGCCCTCTTTCTACATCTTCCTTCCCCATATGTTCTGTTGAAGCACCTGGGGTGAACCTCGAGCATCCATGCTGACCCATTTGGCTCTCCCCATCCTAAGGGGCAGCACGGGGGGAGCTGCTGTGCCTGGAGTGGGGCAGCCAGGAGGGGAGGAGATGGTGCCTTTAAACCCAGCTCTGGTGTGGGGGTCTGAGGCAGCCCCAGAAAATTCAGTGGCCAAGCTGGGCAGCTCATTTGCCATGTGTTCTTCAGAGAACCGTGTAAGGTCCAGACTACAAAGGTCAATGCAACCAACTGTTGGAAATTGTGCAGGGAAGGCAGCAATGCATTGCAGCAATGCATTGCAGCAATGCATTGCAGCAAAGTGTGGCCTGCTTCCCAAAACGGGGATAGAAAGAAATGAAGAGGGGGTGACAGTGCACGCTGGGGCTGTTGGTTGACTCCAACCAACACACCCAATGTTCAGCATCGTGCAGTGTTTGGTCATGTTTAGGAAACAAAATTTGCGTGAACAAATTATCTTCATTAAAACTTCGTGGAGGGCAGTACCAATGGGGGTGGTGCTCCAGAAGAATTTCAGGAACTTCAGTTTCTGCTTGTCCTAAGAATCCTTTAGGACAGCTCTGGTGCAGCACTTTACACTAAAATCCCTCCAGATTTGGTTCAGCTCAAAATTATCTACTAGGGAAACTCATGTGCCTTGAGCTTTTTGTTTTATTTTTTTCTCATAGTATGTGAGGTGGGATTTGCTATCAGCCAGGGTGAAACATTTATACAGGAAGAACGTGGTGTTTTGTGTGTCCCTCTGCCTGGCAGCACCAGTTAATACTGGTGTAATTGTTAGACTAACATAACTGCTGATAGAAAAATGAATGGGTAAACAGAGCTGTTTGATTAAAAAGGGAGATAGTGGGTGTAATGCAATTTGTGTGCACTATTTTAAGCAAGGTAGAGGTATTGGTCACATTACCTCTGCTTGGAAACCAAATCCCGTTTGAGCAAATGCACAGGAGAGCTCTTTTTCCCCTCAGTGCTTGGTGGGAAGAAGAGGACAGAGAAAATTACCTTTGGGATTCCTTGAAATGCTTGTGCTGCCTGTGATCAAACTGAAAGGGGATATGGGGCATCCCCTGCTATATTTTCTGACTTGGAGTTTTAACAGCTCTTTCTCACATACAGCTTTTATTTGTGAGTTAATTCTGTTGCACATAGCAGGTGTGGTCAGAGCTTGACAAGAGCTGTGTACATTGCTTTGTCTGTCACCAAGTTTGGCTGCAGAAAAAACCTGTTCCATCTCCAGAACTGATTCCACTTCCAGTATATGTGCATTTTACCTCATTAATCCCAAATAGTTTGGAGGCTCCTGAGAGTGTGGTTTGGGTGGGAAAGCAGCAGAATAACTGGTTGGGTGGCTGTAGCCAACTTCCTGTTGAAATGTTTCCAGTCTGACTTTTTCTCCCTTTCCTTCCCAACCCCAGGTTTCTGCTCTCTGGCAATCTCCATGGTGGCTCTGTGGTGGCAAGCTACCCCTACGATGACTCTCCCACGCACAGGCTCACAGGAGTCTACAGTAAATCAGCTGATGATGAAGTCTTCAAATACTTGGCAAAAGCTTATGCATCACATCACCCCATCATGAGAACTGGCAAACCCAACTGCCCTGGAGAGGAGGGAGAGACCTTCCCAGATGGAATCACAAACGGTGCCCAGTGGTATGATGTAGAAGGTAAGCTGTGCTCACCTAACAACTCACATCCAGTGGTGATTATCACAGAGGAAAGGGGGATAAGTGATATTTTTAGCTTTGATTGTGTTCTGGCATTGTGGAAACACCAGCTGATGAGTAACAGATTGGGAGGTGTTTTTAGGGAAGAGATCACAGTAAACTGAAGGGTTCTTCCTGACGTCCCTAGGTGGTGGAGAGTTGTCCTACAAGTGGGAGGCTTCATTTGCCAAATGGACTCTTGTGGTCTCTTGATAGTTGCTAAATTTTGATACAGGAAAGAGGAAATGATCATTAAAGGTATTAAAACAATGTCAACGTTCTGTGAGGTCTGTTAACCTCTGAACTTGTAATTTTTGATTAAAGAATAGCCTGCTGTAAAACTGTAAAATTTAGATAGTGTTCTGAGCTAACCAAGGAGTTCTTGTTGGAAATGGGGTTTGCAGCTTTTCCATGGACTGCTCTACTCATAGAGCTGTGTCGAGGGTGACAGCCTGCATGACCTGTTCTTATTCACCACTGTGGGAGATCTAGAAGGGATCTTAATTTTGCCCAGCAGGAGCCTCTAGGAGAGCTCCTGATCCCTTCATTATGCAGCTGCACATGGAAGTGAGCTGAATAGGAGCAAATTACCTCCTGGTGCCACCACTCTGCCTGTGCAGGTGGAGGTTGCTGGCCTGGCTCAGCCATGCAGTGGGTTGCACTGTGTGTGTTGGTTTGGATGAAAATTTAAATAGTAATTTATGTGAGGAGAAGTTCTCATGGGAAAGAGAGCTCCCAGGTTACCCCACTGCTGTGGCTCCTTGGATGTTGTACAGCCACAGTCTAACCAGGAAGGGCAGAAAATTCTGTGGTGAGAACAGAACAAAAAAGTAGCAAAAATTATCTCAAGAAGTTGCTTTGCTGCTCTGCTTTTTTCTCTTCTGCTGTGGCTGAGGGGTGGTGGCAGAAGTGCTGAGCAAGCGGTGACAGCCAGTGTTGTTTATCCTTCAGAGCTTACAGCTTAGTGATTTCTGGTAAGACAGTGTCTTTCTGGACCACGGGCTTTGCAGCAGAGTCCTGTGTTAATCCTGCATCCAGCTTGCTTGGGAAGGCTGGAGAGGGGATCCATTATAGAGCCTGAACACATCTCTGAGCTGGAAGAGGAAGAGTTGATTTTTAGCAGTGGCTGAATCATTTCCTTGGATTTCACTGGGCAAATAAGATGTCGTGTTCAAATAAGATGTGGTTTGATCTCTTTCTCTACCAGCTGTCTCCTTCCCTCTACCCTGCTGAGCACACCAGCCCTGGTGTTTGCTGGCTCAAGGTTCATTCTGCTGCTGTGAGAAGTACAGCAGGAGGAAAGTTTGTGTAATCTGGTGACTTGGCTTGTGAGGGAACAGGATATCCTGGATGATCTCTGGTGCCTTGTGGTGGCTGTTGTTACCAGCAAACACCTCAGCTGGGAAGTTTCTTAACTGCAGCTCTGAGGTCTTCTGTCCTTGTAATAAAGTGGGGTGGGTGTGCTCTGAGGGGAAAGTTACTCCAGAGCTTTGGGTCTGTGTTCCCCTGGCCCTAGAGAGCTGCATTTTTCACTGCAGGGATGACTTTTTCATCCTCCTGCTTGTCTGTGAGGCAGCTAGTTGGTGGCTGTGGCTCTGGTGTGTGAACCTTGCAGGCTGCCTTTGCTCTGCCAGCAGCAGAGAAAAAGAAATGGCATCATTTTCCTTTCACAGGAAATAGAAGGTGTGAACTGCAGACCAGATTACTCTGTGCTGTCATCACTGTAGTTTATATCTATCAACAACCTCCAGCACCCAGTCTCTGCAGAAATAACCCCTTTCTCTGTGACAAGCCACAGTCTTGGGCTCAGCAGTGATGGCTGTAGGCGACTCATGGGCAGAGATTGCAGGGAGGATGCACTGATGTGGACTCTGAGAGTGGAACATTGCTGAGGGTGACAGCAGCAGCTCCCCCAGAGCCAAGGAATTCATGTAAAGTGCAACCCAGGGAGAGCATGGGTGAACTGACCAATACCATGCATGTAATTTGATGCTGTGTCAATTCACCCCTTTGGGGTTGTAGGTTTTAATGTTTATTTTTAGTAGTGGATAAAGGCAGAGGAGAGTCAGTTGTAAATGCTGTGACAGAAGCAGCAAAACCATCAAAGGGGCTGTTTTGAGTCATCTGAGTTGCTCAGCTCTGTGCCAAGGACTGCAGAAGCTTGTGCTTGGGTTAGGAGGCCTTTCCCAGTGATTGCAGAGTTGAAATGTGTGGTGAAATGAGGCTGGGAAATCCCAGTCCCTGAGCTGGGCTCTGCAGGTGGATAACCAGAGCTCACGGTTCTGTGAGCAGTGTGGGGCACGTGCTCAAGGCCTCCAGATCAGGTTGTGCCAGGAGAGACTCCTGCAGGCTCCAAGTGAACTAAAGCCAGGAAAAACAAAGAAATGAGAACATAGTGTTTCAACAGGTGGAAATTTTCCTGCCACATTTTATCATGTGAAATCAAACATGCTGGGGAGCAAACTGCCACAGGATTCATTGGCCTGAGGTTACCAGTTCAATTTTATGCTGGTGCCAGACTCCATTAACTTCCATTTGAGTTTGCAAACAGCCTCTTACATGTGTCAGATCGAGGTGGCAAGTACAAACCATGAGAGTAATTGCTAAGGTCAAGTGTGCACAGAGGAAGATTGGATCTCTGCCAGACAGCTGAATTTGGCTCCTGCATTCCAGCTGCTGTAGATAAGCACATTGGTGACTGGGATGCTTTTTAGAGGCTATCTCTGGTGGGCATGCTCTTTCTCTTCCTTTTTAACCTTTGAGGGTTTTAACTACCAAGTGGTTGGTTCAGATCAAGGGAATACATGCAAAGTTGGGCTGGGGTATGGAGAGCAGCTGAGAAACCACTCTCATCTGTGGGCAGGATGTGCTTTGCCTTTGTATTAAGAGATCCAGATCAGAAACTAAATTCAGCATGAACATATTTTGTGGGCAGCCTTGGAGTTTGTTTTTACATGCAGTCCCTTCCTAAAAGATATTTTCTTGCAAGTTTGACTCTGATATCCAGATGTTTGAGATGTTTCTGGTATTTAATGGGAGGCACTTCTCAGGTTGAAAGTGGATTTCAGTTACCTGTGTGCTTACTGGGTTTTGATTGTGGTTGCCAGCCACACTGAGCTTCCAACTAGCTTTTAGTGGCACCCAGCTCAGTGCAGTTAAAATAAGTGCTGAGAACAGTGAGGCATCACTGTGGTGGCCTCTGTTTCCTGGGCATGGCAGAGGGCCTTGCACTGAGTGAGCTCTTGTAGAAGCTCTCAGCCATTTCTTTCTGGGGATGTGCACAGTTTGCTGCACTTATGTGATTGTATTTTCATAAAAGTCTTGCTGCAGTTCTTTTTCTTCTTGAGAGAGGTATTGGCTTGATGGTTTGAATGTCTTAAGGCCTCTTTTCACATCTATCATGAACTGCTGGGCAGTGCTGTGCTGGTGCAGCTCTTGGGGGGAATCTGCCCTTCTCTTTGAGGAAAGGCTGCTGGGTTTGGCTGCTCTGGGTCATGCAGCTGCTGCAGTTGGAGGCCCAAACTTCACCTCCTCTGAGTTTTAATGATTGCAGACTAATGGACCAGAACATTCCTGTGCCTGCTTGGTGCTGCTGCTGGTGCTCACTCAGTTCAATGCTATGAGATAATCAGTTCTGAGCAGAGTCTGCAACTTGTGCCACATACTGAATCATGTCTCCAGCTTGCTTGATGCCATCTGCTCTCTCTGCAGACTGTTTTTCTGCTTTAACCTAGCTGCAGGTTCCTTATCTGCTGATGTCTGTTCTAGTGAGAGCTGGAATTAGTTTTCTTCATAGTGCAGTTTGAAAATAGAGTCCTTCTTGGCTAGCCTGGCAGGCTTCTCCTAACACGTGGAGTATTTATGGTGTCTGGATCCTCAGGCTTGACTCTAGAGAGCTGCATTCTCCTGGTTGAGCTTGGCAGAGAGCAGAGGCCTCCCTGTCAGTGTGAGCTCTACAGTGTTTGTGCTGCAGGAGGCCTGGGATCCCTGCCTGGAGTACAGTCCTGGTGCTCAGAGAGTGAATCAGAGCAGGAGAGAGGTTTGTTCTGAGCATTTCTGTGACCTACTGCCAGCCAGGGGCTGACTTGCTGTGACACTAAGCTGCTCACTGATAGAAAGGGGAATGGTGCTTCATGGGGAGGCTGAAACTTTTCACAGTGTGGGCTAAAAGACACCCCGTGATTAAAATGCTGAAGTAAATCCAATGGGTTATCCCAGATACTACCCAGAGTAGAAGCACTGTAGTCTGGCAGTTTTCTACCTCAGGTGTGTATTTTCTGCTCTGCTCCATGGATGTAGTGCCCTGCTAATGGCAGGCTGAGCACAGGTCTCTTTTTACCCCTCTGGGTCTCTGCAATAGTCAGGGGAGGCTGTGCAGATGGTATGTGGGAAAATACGTAATTCCACATGCTTTAAAAATAACTGTCCTGCTCTGCAACAGAGCCATGTGAAGGCCAAATATGTGCAGTGGATACAATCCAAATTCTCAAGAATGCAGTGGACTACTTTCTCCAAGAGACAGTTTTGCCAGAACTGATGTAGCACGCTCTAATTTAGTCTGTTGCTGCTCTATTATGGGTGAGCATCTGTCCTAAATTTGCTTGAATGGCAGATGAAGCACTAAATATGTTTCATAATGGCTCTGGTTTACGTTTTGGATGTTTTCAAATGCATTAATGTCCTGCTAGGAGCAGATGGTTATGGGCTGGCAAATCGTTTCTCTCAGTGTGATGTTTACTGGTGAGAGAGCAGCCTGCTGTGCATGCCTGTTCTGAGCCTGGTAACAGGAGCTGAATGAAGCTGAGGGTGGATCAGACTCACAGCCTTTGTTTCTTTAACCCCTTGAACTGAGTTTGAGAGTCAGAAAGTCCTCCAGCACGTTGTGTCCCCCTGTGCTGGACAGAAAAGTCTCTTTCCTGTTTTGATGTCAGCCCGTGCACAAGCTGCAGTGCTCTCGTTCTGGCTGCAAGTGACATTTGGTTTGTTACAATGAAAGCTCCATGTTCCTTTAGCAGCACACTCCCAGGAGAACTGAGAGGAACTGGGACATCTTTATTGTGGTACCATCCCACTCATCTTCCCAGGAGCCTGTTCTAAATCCTACTTTATGCTGTCAGTCCATCCCTGCTTTACCCAGCTGCAGTGGGGCTGTTGAATTCAGAGCAGCAGACCCTGACCTTTTGGGCCACCACCTCTGGTAGAAGCCTCCTCTGCTTGGTCAGGTGTTGCTGTTTTTCCCCTGTTCCTGACCAGGCATTAACACAGCCCCTGCCAATGCCAGGCAATGCATTTGCATCAGGATATTGATCCATTCTGGCTGGTTAATTGGCTGGTGCCAAGGAGGGTCTCTCACTTTAAGGGGTTTCTGAATGATTAGGAAACTGCTGAAAGTAAATGAGGTCTATTGGCACAGCTCTAATGCAGCACTTCAGTGGGCCAAGCAAAGAATTTGCATTTCTAACAGACCTTCCTGCTGGGGCTCTGCAGACTGGTGCCATGGTATCTGCCACAGCTCTCTGCTTGCCTTCTCCTGGACTTGGCATCTGCCTCCTGTGGAGAAAATGCATCTCTGTTCTCTGAAAAAGAAACTTCTGAGAGTCAGTTCAGCTCCCAGAACTCATCCAGAAGAGACTCTGGGCCCGTGTCCAGGTGACCCCGGTGGGAGTCATTCTGTTGGTGGGCTCTGGTTGTAGGTGCTGCTGTACAGGTTGGGATGGCAGTGTCTAGGAAGTGGTGGCCAAGGCTGTGACACACCAGTCTTTGTCAGCATGCAAAAACCAGTGTGGTGTGTCTTCCTTACTGACACAACTGCCTGATTGGGTGGTGGGAGCAAACCTTTCATGTGGTCATCTGTCATGTGGTGGAGTTTAACAGGGTGATTCTGAAACCTGTTTCACAGACGTGTGGTGGTTTTGAAATGTCCTTTTTACTCTTCAAAGCTCTCAGGAATGTTTAGAGGGGTGAACATTTGCAGTCTTCAGCAGCATGCTCAAGTCTGTGCTCCAGATCACGAGTGTTGATCCTGCAGCCCTCAAGTCCTGCTTGAGGAACAGCTTTGCTTGCTGAGGGTTGGATGTAAACTTCAGCAAATGGGGTCAGGACACTTTCTGGGACAAGGTGACCTTTTTGATTCACAGCAGTGCCTGTGGTTTTTCTGAAGGGCAGGAACAGTAAGATGATTTTAATACAGGAAAACAGCTCTGTGTACTCCTATTTCTGGGTGCTCACCAAGGTTTGGCTGGTTTAGTGCTAAGCTAACAAACTGTCTCTAGGTGTTCCAACATCCTGACATTGATTTGAAACTGCTGCCTTACAGAGGAAGCTGGTGACTTGGCCAAAAACAAGTTTTAGACTGTCCCAGGTGGACCTTTCTCAGGTGCAGACGTTTGGATAAGGAAAGAGCAGCTGAGGAAGTAGAGAAGGAGAAGCATTGTTCTCATCCTGTCTAGAGTTTTGCTGAGAGGCTTTTGGGAGAGCAGTCGTCCTTGAAACTGATTCCAGTGTGCAGATTTGAGCTGCCAGCTCCCAAGCTGATAGTCTGGTGTTCTTTTCTATCAAAGGCCTCAAAGTAATTTTGAGTGAAGTAACCTCCCTTGCAAGCAGACCTCACAAATCTGGAGGTAGCTTAGAATGCTCAGGGAAGGACTTGGCAGCTGGAATATTCAGAATCTGGTGTGCCTGCCCTGGCACACTGGGTTTGTCGTGTCTGGAAATGCAAAACGAACCTGTATGAATTCCCAAGAGCTGTCCTGATGAATTCAGCTGACAGAGCAGTGAGACAAAAGGACTGTCATTTTGAGTTGGCAGTGGCTGGTTTGAATGGCCCAGTGTTCCAGTTCCAGCATAGACTGTCATGATAATGTGACCTGACTTTTCTCCTTAGGCTGCTCACTCTGGAGCTGGGCAGCATCCTGGGGAGATGCTGTGTGGGGCTGAAGGGCAAGGAGAAATAGGACCCTGTGGTGGGATGTGTGTGCATTGCTCTTGGGACATCTCTGCCTCCTTCTCAGGTGGGATGCAGGATTACAACTACGTGTGGGCTAACTGCTTTGAGATCACATTGGAGCTGTCCTGCTGCAAGTACCCACTGACTTCTGAGCTTCCAAAGGAGTGGGAGAACAACCGGGAATCTCTCCTGGCTTTCATTGAGAAGGTACTGAGGGCTGGGCTGGGTGTGGGGGTGAAGCTGTGGATCCTGGGTGTCCATGGTGGGCTAGGAGTGCCGTGTTCAGGTCCCTCCTGGCTTTGTTTGCCATGTGAGGTAACACAGATGCTGCAGCTGATGTTTAGAGGTTGGTGGCTACAAAGCTGCTGTTTTTCTCTGTGGTTCTGCCACAGCTCCCACATGCCCCACAATAGTAGAGCTCTGCTCTTGTGGGGTGCAGTGTTAGAGGGACTGATTGGTGCAGATCTCCCTAAGTCATGCAAAGTACTGGCTGGTCTCAGTGCCATGAATCTCCAGTGATGTTCACAAGCATCAACAGTGCTGAGACCTTGGTTTGCAGAGCTCTCTGCCAGGCTGTCTCCAGATGCTATGTATGAGTTGAGTAGGTGACAGTTTAGGCTGGGATCAGAGGCAGCTCAATTTGACCTAAACCCCTGCTATATTCATACTGCAGTTTGCCCATGTTGATGAATTAGAATTTGTTGGGGAGGGTCAATTCTGAGATCCTGCTGCCTTCCCAGTCCACGCTGGAATTCCTGTCCTTGCTGTCTGGCTGAGCACTGAGTCCTGAGCCCTTGGGTGCCTTTTCCTGGCAGCTGCCCTGCTCTGCTGCCTTTGGGGAAGGGTGAGGGGGTATTGCTGCCTTAGGACACAGTTCCCCTGATGTTGCCTGTCTTCAGCCAGGCCCTTACATTGTTTTCCTCAGGTGCACATTGGAGTGAAGGGCTTTGTGAGGGATGCAGTCACAGGAGCTGGCCTGGAAAATGCGACCATTGCTGTTGCCAGTATCGCTCATAACATCACCACAGGGAAATTTGGTGATTACCACCGGCTGCTGGTGCCTGGGACCTACAACGTGACTGCTTTTGTGATGGGGTAATGTCTCTGTAGCAGCTTGTGCCCACACAGCCAACTGCTCCTGTTCCTTCTCTTGCATTTCCCCCTCTAAAACACCTTGTGTATTTAAGGGGCTTGGCTGGAAGCTGCAGCAATAAATGATTCCAGCTCAGAGCAGCAGCTATGTTTGTTCCTGCAGCAGGGTGCTGTTGAGTGCACAGAATTTCTGTCAACTTCCGTTTGACTGCTTGTATCAAATTGCATCTTACTTTTGTGCAAAGGGAGGAAGTGGAATAGGGTCACCCCAACAGGAGTTTGGGTGTGAATGTGTAATTTGCCCCTTGTTAGTCCTGTAATATACCTGGGGCTTCCCTGCTGAGCCTGTGGACTCCTTCCAGGACAGCAGTGGAGCTGGGTTTGGTGGCAGTGGGATGAGTCCCATCAGGTTGGTCCCTGTGAATCTCTGTCATTAACATCCCAGTGTGTTTGGATTGGGGGGAGCAGGCTGGAGTGATGGAGGGACTGCAGGGAGTTTTGGCCTCTGCTCTGCAGAGCTTCCTTGCTGAAGCCAGTTGTTTTTCCCACAGTTACACACCAGTGACCAAAGAGAATATCGAGGTGAAGGAGGGAGATGCAACAGAAGTGAACTTCTCCCTGCAGCCAACTGTGATGCCACCAGCTCCTAATGTCACCCAGCTCACAGCAGCGCCTGCCCCTGTCACTGCCATCCCCCCCACCCCCGTGCAGGCTGAGGCCCCAAATCCAGCCCCTGGCCATGAGCCCATCCAGCCCGTGGATTTCCGCCACCACCACTTCTCGGACATGGAGATCTTCCTGCGGCGCTACGCCAACGAGTACCCCAACATCACCCGCCTCTACTCCGTGGGCAAGAGCGTGGAGCTGCGGGAGCTCTACGTCATGGAGATCTCTGACAACCCCGGTGTCCACGAACCAGGTGATGTGGGAAATCCTGTTCTTAGCAGGGCACAAATGCAAGTGGCAGATCCTTTACACTGTGAGAGGCAGGGGAAAAAGGACTTTAGAGCTGGCGCCTCTCCTGAGAGACTGAGCTACTCCTTGTAGTATCCTTTATAGAAAGTGCAAGTGCAGTGAGTGGCACTGTGCTGTGTGGGGACATCTGTGCTTGTCGTGGAGCTCTACAGAAGAAGGACCGAGAGACTTCCTTGATACATTGTTCTTTTTGGGATTGTGGGAGTAGAAGTGTGAGTTTTAGGTAAATGCCCTCCAGCAGAGCCTGCAAGAGCAACGCTCAGAGTGGTGAGGTGTCCAAGCTGTAACACAGTGGTTATAATTGTCTCTGTGGTGTAACCATGTGCCTGCAGGTGAGCCAGAGTTCAAGTACATCGGTAACATGCATGGGAATGAAGTTGTGGGGCGAGAGCTTCTCCTGAACCTCATCGAGTACCTCTGCAAGAACTTCGGCACAGATCCCGAAGTGACTGATTTGGTCCAGAGCACACGGATCCACATCATGCCATCGATGAACCCTGATGGCTATGAGAAATCCCAGGAAGGTATTGCTGTCTGTGCCAAAATCTGTGGGGTTCCTAGCTCTCAGAACAAGCCTTTGGGTTCATGGGATCCCTGGGAAGTCTGGAAGCCTTGCTGGAGCAGGAGTGCTCCCCACACAGGGAGGCTGGGAAGGGACTTGGTGTGTGCTGTGGGATGAGTGGGTGGACCCTGATTGATGGATGCTGGAAGCTGTTGGGGAGAGCTCTTACACTTCAGCAGTGCTGTGAACTGCCCCTGTTTGGGTCCCCTGATGGTTTGTGGCTAATCCAGAATTAAAAAAAAAAAAAAAAAAAAAAAAGACATTTCTTTGACACAGCTCTTGCTTGCTGTGCTTTGGTCCATTCTCTTAGTAAATGCAGTGTGAGGGCCAGGCTGTCTGCAGAGCACTTGTCCAAGGATAACATGGACTTTTATCATGAGGCTGAAACTGGCAAAAGCATCCTTCAGGGGAGTCTTAGAACTATGTGGCTCTTGTAGATTGGCAGAACAGAGACTGTCCAGAATCACTTCCTAGAAGCAGAGCTCTGCTTGGCTTTAACAAAGAACTTGTCTGGCTGGTTTGAGAAGGTGAGCTCTGAGGTTTCTGTGGTCGCGACATCCGGCTGCAGATATTATTCATGGTTCAGTGCCTTTCTGCTGGTCTGACTGCCCCGAGAGCCTGAGCAAACACCCACTGCACAGAGCAGGCCACTGGCTGGGGAGGACCTGGGTGCCCCTTTCTGGGTGCAGGGGGCCAGCGCTGCTTTGCTCTCTGCTCTCTTCACTAACTGCTACTTGTAAACTCTGTAATAAGAGGTTGAAACCTCTTCATAGGGCATGAGCTTGAACTTGTGTTTTCATTTTCAGGAGACAAAGGAGGTACTGTGGGCAGAAACAACAGCAACAACTATGACCTGAACAGGAACTTTCCAGATCAGTTTGTCCATGTGACAGACCCTCCACAGCCAGAAACTCGTGCAGTCATGGCCTGGCTCAAGTCTTACCCATTTGTGCTCTCAGCGAACCTGCATGGAGGTACCACATCCAAACCAAGCTCCTGCCTCTGTGCTGGGCTTTGTGGGATGGGAGTTTGCAGGGATGTCTCCACAGTGTTTCTAGAT
Source organism: Sturnus vulgaris (assembly GCF_052056855.1). NCBI lineage: Eukaryota > Metazoa > Chordata > Aves > Passeriformes > Sturnidae > Sturnus > Sturnus vulgaris. The sequence continues at coordinate 3,840,573 of NC_142263.1, read as the reverse complement.
GTGCACTGAGGAGCTCTCGTGCTGCAAGATGGAGCAGAAACTGGAAACAAAGGGTGAAAACCAGGTCCCCAAACACGTTTGTAGTGAGTTGAGGTGGCTGCTGGGAAGACCTCAACCACTTCTCTGCAGGGAGCATCTGGGAGATGGGGATGGACTCTCTTGTCAGCAATTGCTCAGCAGATGGTCTGGGGATGGGATACAGAGCTGTGGCTGTTAAAGGCTTCACAGCATTCATAGAATAATGCAGTCCTGAGGGTTTCCTGCCTTGAATCGCATGGCGGAACTATGAAATTTGCAGTAATTTAATTATCCTTTTGGAGTGTTCTAAATTAAGTCTGTGTGTAGTACAGCTTACTCCCTAGACAGTTCATCTGCTGGCTCGTAGCTGTAGTAACTTGCAGGTGGATGCTTTGTTGCCAGCATGTTTGGTTTGTAGTGCAGAAGTGTCGTGTGGGTGTGAGGGGGCTGGCAGGTCTCCAGCTGCAGTGGTGTCTGGGGTTTTGTGGTGCTATTAGTACAACTTCCTGGGGAAACCTTCACCAATAACCTCCAGAAAGCTGAAAAACTGCATTATTTGGATCAAAAGCACCATGCATGTTCTAGGAAATTCTTCCCCTTGCTTCCACTTCTCTGTGAAAGCAATTATTATGTGGTTGTGTTCAGCCATCCTTCATGTAAGAGCCAAAGCTTTGATGTTGTTGTGGCTTTGGTTCTCCTTCCCAGCTAGGTTGGTGTTATCTCTTCCTGTGCTTCTGTCTCTTCTATCCACTGGGCTTAATGCTTTGTTTAATGCCAAGTCTTGAGACACAGAGGGCTTGGCATTTGCTGGAGAAAAATTTCCACTGTTATGCTGAGGGATCACTGGGAAAGCACACAGGTATGAGCCAAAGCTTGCTTTGCAGGTTCCCTGGTGGTTAATTACCCCTTCGATGACGATGAACAAGGAATAGCCATATACAGTAAATCCCCAGATGATGCTGTGTTCCAGAAGCTGGCACTTGCCTACTCCAAGGTAAAGCTCTAACAGGAAAATGGGCACATCCTGCTAGGCTGACTCCTGGGAGCCTCCTGAGCTGCTGGTAGGGGTGGGTGCAGGCACTGTGGGTGAGCCCCTTGTGTTGCAGGCACAGCAGGAGGGTCCTACAGGAGGCTCCCATTCCATGAGTGATACCCAGCAAGCTCTGTCTGCAGGCAGTGAGGGAGGAGAGCTCTGTGCAGGCACTTTTAAGGGTGGTGGAAAATGCTGCTCATAGGCTGGGAGGAGAGATCAAGGCTATCTGGGCTGGGATTGGGTGTGGGTGCAGTCAGTGCTGCAGTGATACACACACATCTGTGCTTGGTAACCCTGAATGTGTGACTAAGGGTAGAACAAGAGTGCCTGTGGCTGTGGAATGCAGGCTCACCTTCACATGTTGCATCTTGTTTTATAGGAAAATGCAAAGATGTACCAGGGAAGCCCTTGTAAGGATATGTACCCCACTGAGTACTTCCCACATGGCATCACTAATGGGGCTCAGTGGTACAACGTTCCAGGTAAAAATCTCCTGCACTATTTGTCTTCAAGTTAATGCATGTGCAGTTTAAATAATTTAGTCTGATCAGTCAGGAACTCTGCACTGGTCAGCTCAGATTAATGGGACTCAGGTTTCTTTCATAACCTCTTAAAGTACCCAGATAAAGTTATTCCTAGGGGAAAGAATTTATAGTGTAGTTTCTCTACCTATTAGCAAAACAGTTTCATAAAATTTACAACACTTCATTAGCATGAAAGGTATTTACAAGAAGGAAGGTTATTTGTCTGCTCTTTTGGCATCCCTTTGAAGCTTGAATCCTGCCCTGTGTAAAAGCCTTTTGCCTTCAAGTCTGTACTTCATCTTTCTTTGGTATCTGATTTTTTTTTTTTTGAGCTGTGGTACTTCAGAAGTCGTAACTTCTTTTACATTCTTTTTGTAGGTGGGATGCAAGACTGGAATTACTTACATACAAACTGCTTTGAAGTGACCATTGAGTTGGGCTGTGTGAAATACCCAAAAGCTGAGGAGCTGCCAAAGTACTGGGCACAGAACCAGCGCTCACTGCTGCAGTTCATGAAACAGGTGAGGTGCTTTGACCTCAGGCAAGCTCAGCTCCCTCTGAGGTTTGCTTTAGACAAGCCAGAATGAACAGTGATCTGTACCCAGAGCTTCTGGGTACCTGCTCTACAGAAATCACCCCCATCAGAACCTGTCTCAACTACTCTCTTCTCAACATACCAAAAATCTGTATGGAAATAGCATCCAGAGGATACAAGTCGGGGGCTTTTCTTGTACCTTGGGTTTCCTGAGGCTGCAATGTCCCTTATATTGTCTTCCTATCTGAGTGGGGCTGCTGCTGCACACCTGGTGTGTGCAAACAAAGGTGTGGAGCTGTGCTATGCTGAAATCCTGAGCCAACAATTGCTCATTGTACTCATCAGGTGATCTTTGTCCACGCCAGCTGCTGGCCAGTCCAGCCTGAACCCTTCTGGAAAATCTTGCTCCTCTGGGAAAGCTGAAAATGTGAGGGGTGGGAGGCAAAATGAGGGCTGGCACTCAGCAGAGCTCCTTTGTGCAGGTTCACCAGGGTGTCTGGGGCTTTGTGCTGGATGCTGTGGACAAGAGGGGCATCCTAAACGCCACCATCAGCGTGGCCAACATCGACCACCCAGTGACCACCTACAAGGATGGAGACTTCTGGCGCCTCCTGGTCCCAGGGATGTACAGAATCACAGCATCTGCCCGAGGGTGAGCAAGCCCCAGCACGAGGAGCAAACAGCTGCATGACTGACTTCCCCCTCAGGAATATTCCATCACCTCTGCCTGCCTCCAGCACACGTAGGCTTGGGTGTTTCTCCTGCCCTCTGGCCTGTGCAGGGATAGCAGTGTGAGACTGCTCACCTGGCACTGGTGTACAATCCCAATCTTCCCTTGTTAGGAGTGGATAACTTGGTGTCTTTAGGGGAAATTCTTTTCCAGACAGCCGCCCACAGAAGTGACTTGATCATTTCAATGCTGCCAAAATTCTGTGTTAGAGCAGCCTGACTTGTTGTCTTGCCAGTCTGCCATGTAACCTGCAACACCTGAGCCCAAAGCAGCTCAGTGCCATGCTGGGCCCTGAGTTGTTCCCTGTCCTCCTGCCATTCCCCTGTCCCTTTGAGCTGTTCTTGCTCCTCATTTCTAGGCCTCTCACTGTGGGCAGGGGAGCAGTGGCAGTCCCATGTGGGTGTGTAGTCAGGGATGGGGCTGGCTTGTTGTCCAATGTTTAAAGTGCCTGATGTTTTCTTGTACCTTCTTTTCCCTGGGCAGGTATGATCCCCTCACCAAGCTGGTGGAAGTTGACAGCAAAGGTGGGGTGCAGGTCAACTTCACTCTTTCACGGACAGACAGCAAAGTAGAAGAGGGGAAGGTGCTGGTCTTGAACACCCCAGACACCAGCAACCCCAACGAGAAAGAGTTCGAGACCCTGATCAAAGATCTCTCTGCTGAGAATGGTCTGGAGCGGCTCCTGCTCACCTCCTCCAGGGATGTGATTCCATACAGATACCGGCCCTACAAGGACCTCTCCGAGTTCCTCCGAGGCCTCTACCTCAACTACCCACACATCACAAACCTCACCAGGTGAAAACAAAGCAGCAACCTGGGCTAGGGATGTTGTGGAGTTGTTAGTCATGAGCACAGTGCAGAGATGGGGAGCTCATGGAGGGAGCCCCATGTGTGAGGACATGGTAGCAGAGCAATGGCTGCAGGGCCTCAGAGGTGCATCCATGTGCTTTTCCATGGTTTAGTTCCCCAGGGGTGCTTGGGACTGGCAATATTCCCAGCATTGATATCCCAGACTTCTGCAAATATCTGCTCCTTACTATTTTGTCTGTTCTTTACATCCTTTCTGACATCCACTCTGCTGAAGAGTCTCCGGCAAAAATTACCAGATCTGACTTACAAATCTCAGATGGCCTTTTTTTCATTGTCTACCTCCAGATTTTATTTCAGTAGTGCAAGACACTTCTGTGTGAGCTTGCCCTGGGCCAAGGTCTGTGCCCTCCTGCAGAAGACCAGCTGCTGCCATCCTCTGCTTTCCTTTGTGACCTGTAGCACTTACCCTCTGTCAGCTTTAAAAAGCACAAATCCCTTTGTCCCAGGGCCTCATTTGCTTGTTGTAACCAGGCACAATGTGCTCATATGCTGTCCCTGCTGGTGCCAAGGCTGCTTTGCTGATCTGTAGCCTCTATTGTCCCTGCAGTTGCATCAGCCCTGAGCCTGTTCCTTGCTTTCACTGCACTCAGTTTGCCAACTTAATGGCATGGCTGTAGCAACAGCTCCTGCCTTACTGGGAATAGGCCTCTTTTGTCCTACTTTATATATTAGTTTGATGTTCAGATGTATCCTGCTCTGAAGGAAAAAAATAAAACAAAAACCACCACTGGCAGCCCAGAGGATCCAGCAGTTCCACATTTATCATAATCTCATAAGCTGTATGGAGACATATGGGGCATTGGATATTCTGTGCATCTGGACCTGGGTACACCCTTACCCAGATGCTGGTGTTCAAACTGATGTTCAGAGTGAATTCTGTTCAGTGCTGCTGTAAATCTTCCCCCCTGTTCTGGTTGTGATTCTCTTGCCTTTGCTGGAGGCTGCCAGCAGTCCCTTTCCACACCAGGATTTCTCCATGAGATCAGGCTGGAGCTGCAACTCTCTTGCTGAGCTGACACTCCCATTTCCCATCTCTTGGCAGTTTGGGTCAGAGTGTGGAGTTCCGCCAGATCTGGTCCCTTGAAATCTCCAACAAGCCCAACGAGTCCGAGCCTGAGGAGCCCAAGATCCGTTTTGTTGCTGGGATTCATGGAAACGCTCCCGTTGGGACAGAGCTGCTCCTGACACTGGCAGAATTTCTTTGCATGAACTACAAGAAGAATGCTGCTGTTACAAAGGTGAGAGGCCAATCCAAAGTCCTCCTTGGAGCCTTGCAGCTGTAGCCTGAGGTGACAATGCTCATTGGGGAAGACTCCTGCCAAGACTGGCTTGGGGCTTGCAGGGATTGTGTGTAATGGGGAGGTGTGCAATCCACAGGACAAGAACCTCAAACTGCAGCTCATAGGTTAAGATCCAGGGAAGTGAACCCTACTAATTGCACTTGGTGCTGTTTCTCCTTCTGCTCAGCTGATTGACAGGACACGGATTGTGATTGTGCCTTCCCTGAACCCAGACGGACGGGAGATCGCACAGGAGAGAGGCTGCACCTCGAAGATAGGCCAGACCAACGCTCATGGCAGAGATCTGGACACAGATTTCACAGGTAAACAGCTGCCCCATGGTTGGGTGGAATCACTGGGTTACAGGGTCTGCCTGTAAAGAAGGCAGTGCTCCAGGCAGCACAGCTGCTGGGAAGTTTACAGAGCTCGGATCCTCTTTACAGATAGCAATTTGCAATCTCCTACGTGCAAGAGACAAAGCAGAGTTATTCAGGAATATGAGAGGTCAGATAATACCTGATGTATTTTTACCCGTAATGGATTTCTTTCATCTCTGAAAAAATGCCCTCTGTTCATGCTCCCCAGAAAGTCTTCTTTTTTCATGCTTTCCTGGTTTCCATGTAACTGTATCCATAGCACTGTGTCAGCCCACCCTTCCTGAGGAGGAAATGTTCTCTGCCCAAGTTTGGCTGGGGTCCTCCTAACTCCTTCCATAAGAAAATGTCAATTCTGTGACATTGTTGTGAGCCAACACACATGAAATACCTTCGGAAACAGCTTAGGAAAATTGTGGTGTTGCACTTTTGTTTAACTTTGCAGGTGAATCCCCCCATGAATAGCGTGGTCTAGATGCTTTACTTGATCAGTCAGGTGCATCTGCTGAGATCTAACAGAGGCTTTTTCATACCTGCAGCAGACCTAATTTCAGACATAAAGGATGTACTTCTGGCCTCTCAAACAGCAGAGGAAACTGTTCTTAGTTCCTTTTTCTATTTGTTGTTCTGATTTATAGGCAATTACACCCGGTACTCAGCGGCACGAGAACCTGAGACCAAAGCCATCATGGAGAACTTGATACTGAACCATGATTTCAGCCTCTCTGTTGCTCTGGATGGAGGATCTCTGCTTGTCACTTACCCCTATGATAAGCCAGCACAGTCAGGTATGACCAGCTGCCTGGTTCCCCTCAGGCTGTCTCTGCAGAGTTTCATGTGACCGTGTGCTCTAAGGGCTTTTTGTGCTCCTGGTGCTCTGTAGCCTCCTTTGTGTTCAGCTCTTTGTGTGTGGGGTTGACAGTCTGTAAGTAAATCTATAAAACATCACAGGGTAAAGCTAGGGATCAGAACATTTGCAATTTTTATGCCTACAGCAATATTTCAACCTTTCCTGTGCCAGAACCAGTATAAAGTCTGCTTTTGATACTGCCCCTTATTGTTAGAGGAAATAGGAATGCTCCTGAAACAATATGTGCCTCTGTTTAGTAATGATCATGGGGTTAAAATGGGAATCTGCCCCTGCAGGGAATGAGAGTTGCATGCTCAAAGTCTCACTTTTCCTGTTGCAGTGGAGAACAAAGAAACACTAAAGTATTTGGCATCTCTGTATGCAAACAACCACCCAGTGATGCATTTGGGCCAGCCAGGCTGTCCAAATAAGTCAGGTATGTTTGGTTGAATCCTTTAACCCCCTGTCAGCTTGTGGCAGACTCTGCTGGGCCAGCTCTGGCTGACAGCTGTGGTTTTGCTCTCACAGATGAGAATATTCCTGGTGGAGTGATCCGTGGCTCGGAATGGCACAGTCACCTGGGAAGTATGAAGGTACTGCTGCATGGCACAGGGCTTTTCATCTCTGCTAAACAACCAGTAAAGAGCATGTTTGTCCTGATGTCTAGGCAAAGCTTCTCCCTCTCCAGCTGCACTTTGCAAAGCTTTTTAAATACCTCTTTCCTCTTAACTGTGGTTTTGTTTTTTGCAGGATTTCAGCGTGACATTTGGTCATTGTCCTGAGATCACTGTTTATACTGGCTGCTGCTACTTCCCCAGTGCTGGACAGCTTCCTGGCCTGTGGGCAGACCACAGGAAATCTCTCCTTAGCATGCTTGTGGAGGTGAGCTGCAGTCTGTGGGAGGAAATTCTGGCAGGGAGTGAAGTGGTGGGGAGGGGGAGATGAGGAGAACAGCATGGAGAGTCTTTGTGGTTTTGTTGGTGCTGTGTAATTACAGATGTTCATGATTTAGGCTGTATGAGGAATGGATTGAGCAGAAGCAGCAAGTGACCAGGGCACGGTTTGACACAAGAGTTAAACATCTGTGCTGTGTTGCCTTGCACTGTTATTTATTCTGAGGGTCAGGACTGTCTTTTAGAGGGAAAATAGATCTCATTTTAGTTACAAATGCACTGTAAGTTTGGATCTGAACATGAAGTATTTGAAATGCTTTGTTTCAGGTCCATAAGGGAGTGCATGGCATTGTCCAAGACAAGAGTGGCAGGGCAATTTCTAAAGCTGCCATTGTTCTGAATGAAGGCTTGAGGGTCTACACTAAAGAAGGTGGCTATTTCCACGTGCTCCTGGCTCCAGGTTTTCACAGCATTGATGCAACAGCCAGCGGGTACCAGCAGAAACATGTCAAGGTACATGAATGTCCGTGTTGGAGATGTTCCCCCATTCCCTGTCACATCAAATCTTCCCTGTTTGGGCTCTGCCTGGTTGTGCCTGTGTTTAACTGCTGATTATTTGGTGCCATCAGGAGCTGTTTTCTGCCTTGACAGAATGGATGGAGATCAACTTTCCAGCACAGCAGGGTGGTTTTGGGAGTACCTTTTCTTTCCATGGGACTTTTCTTTGACCAGGGCAGATGACAAGTGTCTCTCTTGTCTGGATCCCCAAGCTCTGAGATGATCTAACCTCCCATGTCTTTCTGCAGGTCTTTGTACGTGATGATGCACCCAGCTCTGTGTTCATAATATTTGACACGGAAAACAGGATTTTTGGACTGCCAAGAGAGCTGGTTATAACTGTGGCAGGTACAGTGATATTTTTTATCAAAGCTTTGAGCTTTGCTTTCTCTACCAGTTCATACTGACAGAGACCCTTCACTCAACTGGGAAAGCAGCCTGCAGGCTTAAGTCATCTCCTGCTTTTCCTTCTGAACACACTCTTGTCCTTGCAAACTTATCCAACAGCCCTTGGTCCTGCTTGGTAGGAGGGAGGGAGCAAGTAGTGTTTTGCAGGGATTTGGAAGGTCCAAAATGTATCTTTGAGATGTCTGGAATGGGGAGAGCTTGTGTGCATAGGAGATCTTGCTTCTTCAAGGCTTTTTTAGTTGTTTTGACATCAGGTAAGCATGAAGAGATTATTTTCTTTTCTCAAGGTGGCAGCTGCTGGGAAGGAGTGTGTGGGAGTTTAGACCCTGTGCTCTGTAGTGGAGCTTAGTGATAATCTCCTAGATTTCAAACAGAGAATATGGAGTGTGTCCTGGGAGCAGCTCTCCTGTCCTCCATGGCCTAGGAGGAAGGAGCAGGGTCACAATGAAGTGAAGAAAGTGGTTGTGACTGCAGGAGGGAGGAGAGATGCTGGCAAGCCAGGGAGCCTCTGGCATGGGGGAACATGGCATTAACTTTGGTGTCCTCTGTCGGGCAGGTGCCAGCATGTCTGCCCTGCTGCTCACTGCCTGCATCATCTGGTGTGTGTGCTCCATCAAGTCCAACAGACACAAGGATGGCTTCCACCGCCTCCGGCAGCACCACGACGACTACGAGGACGAAATCCGCATGATGTCCACTGGCTCCAAGAAATCCCTCCTGAGCCACGAATTCCAGGATGAAACAGACACTGAAGAAGAAACACTGTACTCCAGCAAACACTGACACCTCCAGGGCAGGAAAGGAGGTTCCCATGGACCAGACCCGGTGGTGGGGGGCGATCCCTGTGGTTCGGTTTTGAAATGTTAACCTCAGGATGTGTCCTCCAGAGGGGTGGGTGGCAGCTCCCAGCTTCCCTCTGTTTGCTCTGTTCCTGTGTAAGGCACTCAGTGGGTGTTGGAGGCTGTTTCTGAGATAGGGACATGGTTTGTTACATTTTTGGGTCAAGATCTGGAGGTTTATATGATGAGGTTTGAAAGGCAGCTTTAACAAGTGGCCTGCAGAGCTCTTTGCATTTCCCCAGCATCTCAGCACAGGGAGCAGATGATGGGGAAGTGCCCCAAGACCTGCACGGGGTCATGATCACAACACTCCAAAAAAGGTCTCTCTACCTGTTTTCATTTCATGTTTTCCACTACATGCTTGGGGGAAGCCAGATCCTTCACATGGCTCCACATTCTGCAGAGCAGCCCTCAGAAAAAGCCCGAAAAAAAAGCCTTTGATTCTCAGCTGTTCCCTTGGAGCTTTTCCCACTGTGGCCTGCTGTGACCTGCAGTGGTTGTGGAGCACCTCCAATGTGTCACTACTTTCAGGGAGTGACTTGGCCTCCCGAAGGCTGGGAGAAATGACATTGCTCTTGATGTGAGCTGGAGAAAGTCAGAGCTTCAGTGAACTCTGCCAGAGCTGCACTGCCTGCCAGCTCTGCCATGCTGCTGTTCCTGACTTCTGGGGAGCAAAGAAATGTTATCCCCATCACCCTTGTTGTGTTTTGTTTGTGTCATAGGCCTGATTTTGGGGTCTCCTGTTCATGTTCCAATAGCTCAGTGTCTGAAAGAGCAGCTGGAAAGTTGTTCTAAGCAAATTGATTCGCTGATTTGTAGAAAACCTGATCCATTTTGCTCAAATCCACCACTATTCAGAAGGAAACAGTGAAATCTGACCACTGCTTTATATTTGAGCATTACTGGAGCAGCAGGAAGAAGTCATGGGAGTATCCATGGCCCAACTTTGGTGGTAAATTCTGAAGAAAACCTGCACCATTTGCCACTGTCCACCTAGTACCATTTAATCACTGAGCTCTGGTGATGGCAGGCAGCAAATTTCCGGCTGGCTTGGCTCTGTTCTGCTCCTGCAGCTTCCCTGGAGTGTGGAGCAGGAGCTCCACCTGTGTGTGTGGCTGCAGCTGTGGTGCAGGGAGTGAGGAATAGCAGCCAAATTCTGTTGTGTAGCACTTGGCAGGAGGGTGGAAAGAGGAGCTGCAGCACGCATCCCCAAAATAAGTGAGATTTATGGGGAATAGAAAGGATGTCCGGAAGGAAAGAATGGTTGAAATGTTTGACTTCCAAAGCCTTTTATGTATGATTTTCCTTTATGTTCTGATATTCCTGTGCTTTCTGCAAAAGCAGAAGGCTGGGGTTAGAATAGGCACTTATTTTCTTGCTGCTCATTTTCTTTTTTAATTCTTGCCCCACTGACCTGATTTCTGGGGTGCAGGAGCCTTAGGCCTTGAGTTTGCCCTGAGCTGCTCAGTCCTCCAGAGACCTGGGGCTGTCCACTGGTGAAACCTGCATGTGGTGTCTGTGGGTGGAGGGGTTGCACCCAAAAATCTAATGGGGTCAGCTCTGCAGGGCTCTGACCCGGTCTCTGGGGGAACAGCCCCACTGAAATCTCATGGGCCATGTCACCCGGGGCAAAAGCTGTTCTTCACCCCAACCTGTGGAAATGCCCTTCCAGAACCATGTGGCTGCAGCTGTGCTGCCATGGTCATCATCTCATCTGGTTCTGTGCAGGGACAGAGAGAATCCTCAGACACCTCCTTCCCTGTTCCACAGGGAATTCTACTGCAGGAAACACAAAGTGTGGCTGGGGAGGTGTGCTGGGAACAGATGAGGCTGAGCATTCCCTGTGCTCCTGTCCCACATCTGCTGGCAAAGAACTGCTCTCTGGTTGTCTTGTGCAGGAGCCATGAACATCCCTGTGCCCATTCCCAGCTCATTGTGCTGAGGAATGGGTTTTGGTCCCTTTTTGTCCCTTTTCCACATATAATGGGCTGCAGGACACCAGCACACAGTAGCATTAATCCTGCCTCATCTCTGAACTGTTCCTCCTTTAACAAGAGACACAGTAGGTTTTATTTAAAGTCGAGTTTGCAAATGGCTCTTAGGGCTGTATTTGGGCTTTGTTTGCTCTGGCAGCAGGTAATGGACAGAGCTGGCCCTGCTTTGTCCCTGTAGCAATAAGTCCTGTTAGGAACTCGCCCTTTCCCTCAGAGTGCATTTCGGAATTAGCTGTGGGAGTAGGTGTGTATATTTAAGGTGAGTGGATTTGAGATGTTTTGCAAAACGTGTGAAACTTTTCTACGCAGCAGGACCAAGGGAGGTGCCTGCCTTTGGCTCCAGATCCGTGCTTGGAGTTCCGCAAGCACTGGGGCTGTTCCCGGGCACTTTGGGAAGGCAAGGAGCGACTCCCAGCGCCCTCGGTCCGTCCGTCTGTCCGTCCATCCGTGCCCCGGGCCCAGGAGAGCCGGTCCCCGCGGGCGCCGTCCCTGTCGCTGTCGCTCCGTGCACTTGTGCCTTCAATAAATGTACATTTTCAAAGGGACTTGAATCGCCATTTCCTGGCAGCGGGAGGGGAGGGGGCGGCGCGGGGCTGCGCCTGGCTCTGCCCTCAGCCGCCTGTTTTTTACCTGTATACCGAGATCAATAATCTGTATAAAACTATTTTGATGTCCACGTGCGTTCTCTCGTTCTTCCTTACAACGGGGCGGGCGGGACGGGGGAGCAGAGTCGGAACCGAGGTCGGGGCTGGGGGAGCGAGATCGGGAAGGGGATCGGGACTGGGTTGGCGGTTGGGAGTCGAGGCTGGGGGAGCGGGATTGGGATGGGGATTGGGATGAGGGTCGGCGCTGGAGGAGCGGGATTTGAATGGGGATCAGGATCGGGGCTGGGGCACCGGGACCGGCAGCAGCGTTTCCCCTCCCGGCCGCTGCGCGGCGCTGCCGCGGGAGGCCCGCCCGTCCCGGCCTGCCCCGCTCCCCTCGGCCGCTCTGCCCCGCCCGGCCCGCGCTGACGTTGGACAACAAAGATGGCGGCGGGGAGCAGCAACTACTGGGAAGGCGAGTGGGGCGGGGGGCGGCGGGCACGGGACGGCTGCGGGGCTCAGCCGGGCACGGCAGGGCGGGACCTCTGCCGGGGCCTCTCTGCTCTCTCCCGGGAGCCGGCGGGCGCGGGCGGTGCCGGCCCGTCAGCCATGAGGCGCCGGTGCCTGCTGAATGAACCCCGCCGGCCCCTCCCGGGGCTGCGGGTGAGGGGCTGTGGGAGTCGCTCCTGAGGGCGTGAGGCGCTTCCCCAGCCGTGAGGCTCCCCTGTCCCCTGTGGGTTTGTGTTCCGGTGAGAACGGGCCCCCCGGAGGTGCGGGGTCCGTGTGGGTCCGTGACTGTCCCCCGCCCCGTGCAGATCTCAGGAAGCAGGCGAGGCAGCTGGAGAACGAGCTGGACCTGAAGCTGGTGTCCTTCAGCAAGCTCTGCACCAGCTACAGCAGCAGCCGAGACGGAAGACGCGACAGGTATAGGTACTAGCCTGTTTCTTTATGTTTTAAACGCTGCCTGTGGTGCTTGCTGCGGTTTTACCGTTTGCTGAGTGCTGGTCCCACCTGTGGCTCTCAACGCTTGGCTCCTTGGGAAGCTTTCAGCAATTCTTGCTGCTGGAGTTGCTCTGGATGTGATGTTGGTGTGTGAGTCAGGCTGTGGGTGACAGGTCACTGGGGAAAGCTGGATTTAAACTTCATTCTGTGTGAGATCAGTGAGCTTTTAATACTCGTTATGCTGGCTTAATTCTGAGTTTTTCTTGTATTAAACTAGCAGGAGGTTTTCAGGGACTTCGGTATTAGGGGAATTTAGCTTTATACCCAGGTAGGCTGGTGTGCTATTTGTAGTCCCAGTATTAAGGGAACTGGAGCACTGAGCAGCTGTGCAGGGAGCAAGCCCTCTCTACAAAAACGATCAGGTTTTTGATTGAAGAATTAATCTGGTAAAATTCTTCAAGTCTGTCTTGTGAGCCACAGGTGAGAAGTTCCACGGGAGGAATTATCAACCTTTCTGTCCATTTTGCAACCTTTCCTTTGCTTATTAACTGTATCAGTTGTGAGTGTTGCTGCTTTAGGTATTGTGTTGATATTTTTCTATTTTATTTAATTTAATAACTGAATCCCTTTTGTACCTCTCCCTCAGTTTACAGTTCTGGAAGCCTGAGAGCACCTCAGCAAAGACCATGTTATTCTTGAACAGCCGTAGTTTCACTTTTGTTTCTGCCCTGTCCTGTTAGTTGCCACGAAATCTAATTGTTCTCTTTTTTTTTTTTTTTTTTGCTGTCCTGTGCCAAACTTACTTCTCTTACTCAAGTTTAGGCAGATTACCAGAGCAGCCTCTGAGGGATGTTAGTTGCCATAGTTCTGCAGGCTGGTCTGAGATGTGCCTTTTCCTTGTGGTCTCAGTTTATAATCAAATAAGGAAGGTGTGTGAAACTAATTGTGATAAATGGTGTGGTTTGTGTTGCTGTGTAGGACAGTGATTGCTTAATAGGTCAGAGGGTTGTCTTAACACTGTGTTATTAAGGTGTGATTATGTTGCTGGAGTAACATGCTGAGAGTGCAGTGCTCTCTCCTGCCAGTAAATAAATAAATCAAGCTTAAAAGTTGGGAGGAGGGGGACACTGGTACCAGAGTGCCAGGCATTTCTGCCCAGGAGAGCTGGTATTTCCTGCAGGTGATTCTGTGTCATCTGTTCAGATAAGAGCTAAAGGCATGCAGAATAAGAAAATGTAGTTTTTCAGAGCTTGTTTAATCACTAGCAAACCTGGATATAGTGGAGTTTTCCAACCCCTGACACTGGTGTTTCCTTAGCTCTGGCATTCGTGAAATGATGCAACTTTTCAGTAACTGCTGCTCCTCTTCTCCTTAGCTCTGACACAACTCCTCTATTAAATGGATCAAGCCAGGACAGAATGTTTGAGACCATGGCTGTGGAGATTGAGCAACTTCTGGGAAAGGTAACTTGAGTTACTTTGGGTTGATTTCAGCATTCGGGCAATATCACAACGGCATTTCTGTGACGGATGTTAGGAAATCCGAGTGTGGCTGTTAGACAAGGTGTGCACGTCTAGCTAACTCCTTCAGCTTGTGCACTGCAGTTTTCTCACAGGAATAATCCATTTCACGTTTTCTCGGGTGTTTTTCCTCCTGTAGCTGACTGGGATAAACGACAAGATGGCAGAGTACACCAACAGTGCGGGCGTGCCTTCGCTGAATGCGGCGCTGATGCACACGCTGCAGCGCCACAGGGACATCCTGCAGGTAACTAACGGGCCTTTGTGTTCTTTCTTTGGCTAAAATTATTATTATTATCTATTATTATTATCTATTATTATTATCACAGCATGCTGGAGTGCCTCACCAGGAGGTGTGAATGCTGCTGATTCCATCTCGCTTTCCTTCTCTCCAGGCACCCGCTGAAGTCTGAGTTGAAAATAATTGTGCTTTTTGTGTCATATTGGTGGCTAGAGCTTAGCTGAGAAAGAATAATAAAGGGTGCTGCCTTATGTGGGTGGGTTTTATGTAGCAGAAGGGGAAATGTAATGAATTACCTTGTCTGTGTAGTTTGTCATGTGACAATGTGCAAGGGAACATCACACTTCAGAAAACATGATTGTAAAAGTTCCTAAGCTTCTCAAGGGAGATGAAGGAAATGTGATGGTTAAAGCTATCACTCAGTGCTATAAATTAACCATGTTTTCATGGTATGGTACTGTTAAAATGCATATTTTATTTGGCTGGTCGTGTACAGTTTGATTTCTGTTTGGTGTCTGTGCAATCCATACACAGTGTGAAAAGCAATAGCGTTTGTATGAATGGTTACAATGGTTTTGGTGCACACCAGCTGCCAGTTAGATTGGGTTTTGAGAAATACCACCTGCCTGAAATGGTTTAAAATGTAAAATTGCAACTTAGAAATAAAACTCATCCATATTGTTCAGAAAAGACTTTTTTAAAAATCCGATATAACATCTGAATAAACTCAAGAACATTTTGAATAAACATCAAGAACCACGCCAAAGAAATAGATTTTATTAGGGCTTCTGATGGGAAATTTCAACACAAACTAATTCATCAGAAAGGTGAGGCTATCTGAAACTGGGAGAAGGAATTACAGTGGATTTCCCTCCACAACTGTTACTGCAGCCATCAAATTTAGCAACTATTCTAAGAGCAGTGAGTTTTAAGAATACTTTGCATTAACTTTCAGCATTTTTACTGTTAAATTCCTAAGTTGGTTTTGCTCTTTGTATTAACAGAGAACAGTTGAGAATTTTAAAGATCTCCTGTGGGTGTATTGTGTTGCTTAGTTGACCTCAGGACCCTAATTTTGGGATAACTGTTTATTATTACAGGATTACACACACGAATTCCACAAAACCAAAGCAAACTTCTTGGCAATACGAGAAAGGGAGAACCTGTTGGGATCAGTACGGAAAGATATCGAGTAAGTTGTGTTTGCTCCAGCCAAGGTGTGGGACTGTCCTCAGAGGGAGAAGGTGGAGAGAATGCTTGGCATAGCTCAAGTGTCTGTGCTCTGAATAAGGCAGAATTCCTTGAATTCACAGTTCTCATTGAGGTTCTGTTCTGTTGGATTTTAGGTCGTATAAAAGCGGGTCTGGCGTGAACAACAGAAGAACAGAGCTGTTCCTCAAGGAGCACGAGCACCTTAGGAAGTAGGTGTTGCTTCCTATTTACTTGTGTTGGAGGTGTCTGACTTTTCTAGGGGGTAAAACATTTGAATTTCTTGCAGCTGGTTAAACTTTCCTGGCTTGTGCTGAGTGTGAGCTGTGTGGAGTAGGTGATAGTCATGGTAGTGTCAGTGATTTGGGCTTCAGGATCTTGTCAGTGACAGTTCTGTGTTGTCTTCAGGAGCTTTTACAAGTCAGTTGTGACTCAGACATCCTCCTCTCAAGAGAGTAGATGCCTTTCACTCTGACTGGGGAAAAGTCTGAGAAACAAAACAGAAACTCCCATTTGGCTGAGTTTCATTTTCCTTTTCCAGTGAGACAGAGAAAAACCTTTTCGCCTTTTGCCTCTACTGAACGTGGACAAAAAATTTTTTTTGGAATTGATTAATTCCAAAATTGCCAATGCAGTTAAATATTTGCAAATTGATTCTAGGTTAGCAGATAACAAGCCAAATAGAAAGCACTTTGTTGTTATTCCTGTTGCAGAGAGGGCATTAAGTTCTGAGTAGCTGCTTTGTGTGTCCTTATTCAGCAAAACCAGCACAGGTGAGAGCAAAGAACTGGTGGGTTTGTGGTTTTTAGAGAGTCAGGAGATAGCTCTGGTCTTCCTGCCTTTCTCTGTGCCTGTAGTTGTGCTAAACCTCAGGCTCACACGAGAGGGCAGGCTTGCATTTAAAAAAAACAAATAAATAAATAATTGCATGTGGCTTTCTTATTTTTAAACTTACAGCCAGAACGGCACAAAAAACTTTCACAGGAAATTAAAACAATTTTTTCTTCAGTTGTGGCTTATCCCAGCTTCATCCTCAGTTTCCTGTAATACCTTCAAAACTTAAAAATCAGTTGATTGAAATCTTGAATTAGGACTTCTTTTAAGCATGGTCTTGAAACATCATGGTTAAATATTTCTGAAGAGCTGTAAAATACCCTTCTAAGAAACTGATATTGCCCTGAGTGCATTAGTTTGAAAAGTTTGCAAAAATTAAGAGAAGAAAACCTACAGCGTTTTGTAAACATTATCTGGCAGATGTCTTCAGAATTTGAGTCTAACATTTATTAAGGCATTGAATATTTGGTTTTTTAAATATATTGAACTCTGCAGTATGTTTATAAGATTAAAATGAATGAAAAATTAAGTTAAGGCAGTTTTAGAAATAGTTTAAAACCATCTATGTGATTATTTGAAAATGGTAAGACTTGAATAAAACCCACCACAACACTGAAGAAAACCAGAAATAAGTGTGAGTTGTGGATGTTTAGTAAACAGGGCCAAAACTAATTATGTTATACTCTGCAAGGTGGAGATAACTGTAAGGACTGTGAAGAAATCCAGTGTAAAAGGAGAAGACAACATTGGCAAGAAATCAAAGCTTGCAAAACTTTTGAATTGAGAATCAGTAAGCTCAGAAAAAGATACTGGCAGAGGAAATTATTAGAGAGTTTCAACATATTTGTCTTCAGAGAAAGCAGTTAATGAGCTATTCATGCCAAAAAGCTGTAAAAGCTAAGAAAAGGTCCCAAGAAATCACCAGGAGCTGGCAAATTACACCAAACATGCTCCTAGGATAAACTGACAGGATTTGTGTGAGTCATGATGCTGAATATTTGTAGTGCAGTAAATCCTGGTGCCAGACTAATTGACAGAAGTAGATGATGAATATATTTACACAAAGATACAGGAGTAAAAATCCAAATGTTTTCAGTGGAGTGAAATCTATGAAAAGAGCTTGAAAAACAGACACTTACAATGTTCTCCAAAGCAGTGCAATAATGCCACAGAAATTCTGTATTCCTATCAGATACTGGAGCATTCACTTGGTCTTGACCCTGCTTAATTTATTATATTAAGTGCTTTAACCTATTACATATTTATTACATGATCTGATAACAGAATGTGTGAACTGCTGCCCCACTGCTGAGTGCCAGACTCTTCTCTCAGCCTTTTCCTTTATGCACAACCATGTGAGGCAGGATAAAAACAAACTGGGCTTTTCTCTGGGCTGTGTTTCCCATGAATGCTTTTCAAAGAGTGCAGGGTGGGATTGTTTGTGGGGTATCTCACTGGGGAGCAAGAGGAGAAACAGGAAACTCTTCTGCTTTTTCCTTTTTCATTTTTGTGTCACATTGTGAACTCCACAAAGATCCTCTTAATGTTAGACATCTAGGTAATCCTAAAAAAGGAGAGGAAATGAAAAATCCGTGAGTGCCAGATGCTGATGATGTTCCAACTCACATTAGGCACGAAGGGAATGACAAAAAGCTCCGTGCAAACCCTGCCTGTGCCTGGCTTTCCATTAAGGCCTGAGGATCCTGGATCCATTTGGCCTCCCTGTCCCAGGGTGGGGCTGGCTGCTGTGTCAGTGCTGCTGGCAGCAGTGGGGATTTCCACCTTGGAATCCCACTGGAGCTGGGGCAGCCTCGGGCAGGGGGCACTGGGGGCCCTGTGCTGCTGCACCCCACACCAGGGAGGGTGGGACAGAACACCTCGTGTTCTTCCTTCAGGAGCTGCTCTGCTGCTCAGTCCATTTTGCAAATCAGCTCTTTGTTGGGAAAAGAGATTTGTCTAGAAGTTCTGCTGGCTATGGGTAGGAGGCATGGAGTTTCCAAGTCATTCAGTTTCCTGGCTAAGTTCTACACAAGTAATTCAAGAATAGCTTTACCAACTGCTGGAGAGATGAACATTTTTAAATTTTTTAAATAAAAAAATTAAGGTTGGCAGACAGATGTTTTTGTGTATTGATGCCCTGTTAATATTTTTTATCTAATATCTCAGATTTTTTGGCATGTCAGATGCCTAAAGAAATACCAGTCTAATGTGGTCATGTTGCTGTTCATTTTTGAAATCTTGTTTTCTTGGGTCCGTGCCATTCCCTAAAGGTATTTCATCTTCTCTGTTTATGTGCTTTTGGCCAGGGGTACAAACAAGTCATCCTTTTTCTTCTAATGCCATTTTCCATCTAAAGAAAACAATTTTGATGAATAGATCTATCTTAGCATTTTAAAAACTGCTCTGAAAAGTGCTGCCTCAGAGGAAACGATTCTGTTAACTTACGAGACTGCCCTGAGAAATTCTGCAGTTATTGATGAGTTATAATCTAAGTCAGCAAAGAAGGAACTAATGTCCTTGATTAAATTTGCAATATTGTGTATGTATGCAAGTGAAAATCTCCCTCGTGTTGTAGGTGAGTGGTACCGGGGGTACTGATGAGTTTGTATAAAAATAGATTAAATCTTCAGAAATTCAGATTGAAATTACAGATGTTATTACTTACTATGAATTCCTTGTAAAACTAGGTGAAAACACCAATTGTGTCATTGTGGGGCAACTGTGTGATTATTACTTTATTACTCAGCTCCAGCACTCAAAAATTAGTCATTTATCCCTTTCTAAAAGAAGTGGCTGGTGGTGAAGCAGGTGCCTGGATATCATTAGCTGTGTTTTCAGTTGTTGTCAGGTGACTGCATGTTTCTGCTGAGTGTTGCTATGCAGCCTATGAATCTATCCAGTAAAAATTTTTAAAAATCTTCTTAGTTGGAGTCTTGTGAGTGAGTGATGCAGGTAGATGAGATGAACCTGCTTCAAGTGTTCAGACACCTCTGTATGTCTTAAAATGTTTAAAACTGTCACAGGGAGGGGCAGAGTGCCAGAGTAGGTGGGTAAGAAACCTTTTTTTGAAGGAGGAAAAAGAGGAGAGCAAACAAATCAGAGTCATGTGCTGCACGGGAAAAAGAAAAGAGGAATAAGAGAGGTGAGCAGAAGAAATTACAGGAACCTGCAGCAGTTGTGCAATGGTGATAATTAACAATCCATACCTGGGATGGTGAGGAGAAATGAATGTTTGTGCAGTGCTTCATGTGTGTGGAGTACTCTGGAGTACTAAACACTCTCATTGCTTTCATTATGGCATTTTGTTATCAGCAGAGCTATTTCAAATTTCCTGCTGTTGTTTGGGTAGAAATGGGCACATTCAGTGGAGAATAATCACCGGGAAAAACTGCTTCCAAACTTTGTTGGTGATACAGGCAAGATTTTAGTGGAGGGAGTGACTTGCTGGCTGTTTTTCCTCTAAATATTGTCTTTCCATACAAATTTTCACTTTAACACTGATTGCAGATAGAAATCAGCTCAATGAGATGCAGAGACACCTTGCAGGGTTTTTGATTACAGGTGACTTGATCTTTTGGGAGAAAGCTGCCAGTTTTCTACTTTAATAGAATTTCTTTTTCTTTTGTTGTCCCCACTCTCTGTTCTGCATGCCCTGGTTTCCATTCACTGTGCTGTTGCTGCTCAGGTTCCTGTGGATTTCAAGGGAACTTCAGGGTTGGATTAAGACCAGAGAACTGTGGTTGCCTCCCCTCCCATCCCCTCCCCTCCCATCCCCTCCCCTCCCTAATTTCCAGTTGCAGAGGACACACAAAAGCCTGGGCAGTGACTGCTCCAGCTGACACACAATTCACCACTGCATCTCCTTCATCTTCTCTTGGAGACAGAATGCAGGAAAAGCAGCTAATTCACCAATTCCTTTTTCCATCCCAAGGTGGTTGGGGAAGCAGCAGGGAGGGAGGAATGTGATGAGCCTCTTCCCTGGGTGCCTGCTGCCTGCCTGCTCTGCAGCCTCAGAACTGCTGAGCTCCACTTTAGTCAGGCCCAGTAAGGGCTTTTTTTTTTTAATTACCAAACCTGCCTCTTAATTAAACTTATTTTTTGTTCATGTCAGAGCAGAATGCAGCGTTCTTGTGGTTCCATTCTGTTAATTTGAATGCAGATTTTAACTGAAGCAGCACTTGGGAATGAAGAATCTTTGCTCTGTAGCACTTCTGAAAAAATCCCCAAGAGCTCTGCCCTGGGAGGACAGAGGAGCTCTGCGTGGCCCTGGTTTGGAGGGTTTGCTCTGCATCTGGTGCAGTTTGGGTGCAGCTCTGCTGTGCAGTGCTGGAGAAGGGCTGCAGCACTTTGCCCACTGAACTGGAAGTTACAGTGCAAGGAGGGATTGGGGAATCTAGGTTAAAATGGCTCTCTGCTGGCCATTAATTGCAAGAGCTCTGGCAATGGTGTGCCACTGTTTTCCCAAACACCATTGGCTTGTTTTCTTTGTTTCTGGAATAAGGAAGTTTGAGAAATTGCTGCATTAGAAGTGTGTGCCAGTGCTGGGATGGCTGTGCTAATCACCTCACTGCCTTACCCCTGAATAACTCAGGCTCCTGGGGCAGGGCTCTGTTCTCTGTCTGAGCATCAGCACAAAGAAAATGCTTTTCAAAGAAGGGATTTGAGCAAAGGAGGATTTTTGGTGTTGCAAAGCCTTACTTAAGGATGCACAACAGCTTGTCCTGTAATCCTGTTTCAAAATACAATTCTGATCTGTCTTTCTGCTCTGTCTCCTATTCTATTGCTGCAGAGTTTTCTTGATTGCATCAGTGATTCTTTCCTTTAGTCTTATCTCTGTCTGGGCTTGAATGGTTTTATCTCCAAGGCTGCTGGCAGAACCTCTGTCTCCTGCAAACTCATGGCAGAGGGACACAAGGCCACTCTGGAAGTGGCTGGATCAGCTTCCCCTGTCACAGTCCCAGACTGAATATCACACTTGGGCACATCATTTACTCAACTGCAGCACCAGACTGAGAATCATTTGCTGTTTTCTTATTTTAATAGTAAATTATGTTCAGAGAGGGAGACAATTCATGTCTTCTGGGAAAAGAGAAACTTCACTGTATGTAATTATATGACTGTATGAGCAAGTTATTGAAGTAGTTTAATGAGAATTTGGGGAGGTTCAAAGCTTACAGGCAATGAAGGAAGATGCTCTCTTGGTATTATTATTATTTATAAATAACTTAATAAAAGATCATAAAAATCAGCCAAGCAATTCAGGATTTAAGAGGGTTTTTTTCCTCTGAAAATAGTTGGAGCTTCATCAGGGTAAAATCAACTATTTCTTTTAAACTTCCTGTGCTGTATTTAAGACTTAAAAAAACCCTCTACCCCAAACCACTAAACCAAAATGTTTATTTGCATGCTTTCCTGATAGTTGGATTGCTTTAATAATACTGTAATCAATGATTTCCCTGACACTGATGACTGTTGTGACATTTTTATACCTCAATATGTCTGAAGTGATGGGGACACCAAATGAAAAAAAAAACAAACATCAAACCCACCACACAGAGCACAAAATTTAGTTTGGGAATTTCCTGTGTAACTTCCAGTACAAAACTGAATTATCCAGGTAGCAAAGGGTGCAGCCACATTGACATTAAAGAGCTTCAAGCTCATTGTTTGCTTTTCATCTGTATAAAAAGTGAAGGTTTATGGATGAAATTCCATGTACCCCAGGGAAGGTGGCTATGGAAACTCTTGTAGGTCTTTATGAATGTCTACAGAAGCTAAAGAGCAAACCCTCACAGAGTGAAATATTGCCTGAATATATAATGGGAAAAAAAAGTGACTGAGGCAAAAACTCTGCTCTGGTTCTTGATTCTGGGCTTCCCCTTAGAAACAGCACTTTGGTCTTTATCTGGGGAAAAGGAAAGATACAAAGCCACACTTCAAACTTCAGAGCACTGTGGTTTCTTCTGAAGTTTTTTGCTCCTTTCAAAAGTAAACAAGTCGCTGATGCATGTTTGTTTTGTTTTGAGCTTTCCTTTCAACACTTTTCTTAACTAGGACAGCTTCCCCCCTCCAAGGTCTGTATTGAAATTAGGGCTTTCAAGAGTGCTAAAATCCTTCCTGCATGGGCTCGTTCTGAAAAGCAGGTGCAGCTTTTCAACAGAATCAACAATTGTGGAGTTTGATAGAATTCCTTTTGTGCAATCCGAGAATCACTTTTATTATTCTAATGCAGCATGTCATTTTTTTTTGTCAGTGTGGCTGTGCACTTCATTATTCTTTAGGGCCAGAAGTGCTTGCTCATTATTTGCTATTGGATCCTCCAGTAAAAACAAGCTCTTGAACTCAATTTGATGTGTATGGATATGTTAAATAGTGATTATTTCCATTTTCTCATATACAGAGAGTATCTCTGGAAAGTTACCACACTACTGCATAAATGTCATTCTTGAGTTTTATTTAATTTCACCCTCTCCTAATGCATCAGAATTAGGTTCCCCTCATTCTTGGCTGCTGAAGGGTTGCTGTGCAAATATCTTCGTGTTCTATCAAATCTATGATGCTAAGCAGAACTAGATCCAAATTACCCTTAAAGCATCCCTATTTTATCCTAATAATAGAATTCTGTTTAGAACTTTTCAAGGACTTCGTTCTTTTGTGATTTGAAAGATGGAGAATGTTTTCCTCTCACTTGAGAGACTTGTTTATATCAAGTGTAGTTGCACTTCTGTAGAAGAATGCATCTTGTTCAGTCTCAGACAAAAAGAGAGCTCTGGGAAATTGGGTCAGAAGAAAAACGCTGGGATTTTTACCCATTAATGAAATTGCATCCTGGATTTGGCTTGTAGATGGTTTAAATGTAGTGTGCACTTTACATTTTGAACCACAAGTGTTTGTTATGTTGCACAGTTAACTATGCAGCTTTAAGAATCATTTTCTGCAACTTAATTAACAGGCAGGTAGAGAGTTGTAAATCAGGTACCTCAGCCAAGTCCTGTATGAAAGCCACAGAGCTTCTCCCAAAAAACCCTCAAAACCACAGCAGTGAAAATGCAGTTAGGGAGCAGAACACGTCTCTGTCAGTGTGGATTTTAGGGTTTCATACTACATTAAAGTTGAGTTGCCATCCTAGGGATAACTCCCACTTCATTTCTGTGTTAGCTGGACTGGAAATTAAAAAGATATTTGTTATTAAGTTGTTTATGTGATGGGGCTCTTGGAGAATACATTCCCTCTTGTGTTCTCCTGGTTACTTAGGGGTGTGTGAGTAGTAGAACAGTTCTTTTGCTTTGCCAAGCTTTAGTCAAAAAACACTGAGCTAGAAAAGTGATACAATCTATTTTGTTACAGCACAGACTACAAACAGCTTGTGTTTGTTGTAAGCTGAGCATCTCCTGTCTGTGTGTGCCCAACAAATCAGCCGTGACAGGTTATCCTGGGAGAGCTCCATTTTAGTCAGGTCAGTGTCACATGTCAGAGCCTGTGTCGCTTGGTTTTGAGGGGTTTTCCCTTTAGTTAAAGGTCCCATCCAAATTCCATGTTTGAAACCAAGGGAAATAATGCATGCAGCCCTGCCCCTGCCTGCTGGCAGGGTGTGCAGATGTAAAATTTGAGGAAATGCCGATAGAGTCCATTAGGAAGTTACTGGAATTGTTCTGACAGTTGTGGTTGCTGGTAATGACTTACAGTAAGGCCTGCCCTCCTCGGTTCATTTCACTTCGTTCCTATGGGTAATATGGAGCCATTATATGGGAGGGTCCATCTCTCCAGGAACTTCTCCCAAGCATGAATTGAGGCCTCATTCCATGGTGCCACCCTGGCACTGGGTTTGTGCTCAGCCAGCTGCTGCACTTCGTGTGGGCAGTAGGAGCTGTTCTCGTTTTTGAAGTTTTTCTCTGTGTTCTTTGGCTAAACTGAGCACTGCAGGTTATTGAGAAGCTCTTATAGATTTGCTCTAAGGGAAGAGGTATTGCTGCTGCTCACCCTCTTGGGGCTCTCAGGCACTTTCCCAGCTCTCTGCAATGCCAAAGAGCTTTCTTGGCTAAGTCCTCTTTTAGAGAAACAGTTCTTCCACTCTGGCAATTCCCATGGAGTTCAGTGGAGGTGCAGGCTATACCTTTGGAAATGCAGGAGAAACAGCTGTTGGTCTTGTCAGACCTGGGAAGGTGGATGCCTGTTTTAAGGGAGAAAATCTCTTGGTATTTGTTTGCCTCCTTTAAACTGAGTTAGAACAACTAATCCTTTTTATTGGTTACATTGCACATGTAGATGTGTTTAAAGCTGCCAAGAAAGTGCCTTTTTTAATGTATCTAAAGTCCAAATTGCTGAAATTGATGAGCTCTTGAGGTGTTTACTTAATGATGTAGCTAGAAGTCAAATTTTCAGCTGAATTTGTGCTACAGGATTGCAGTTGGAGGGAGGAGGTTTCACCAGATTATTTTCCTGGAAATCCTTTGGCAGATTCTTCCCTACAGTGAAAGAGATGCCTTCTGTGTATTTTTTTTTCCTCATGTTCAATTTCTTTCCATCTGGAAAGAAATTCAGCACCAGACAATGTTGGTTTACTCTTGCCTAGAGCAATGGATTCTGTTCCAGTGCCTTTCATTCTAGATTTAACAAATTGCTTGCATTGATGAAAAGCAACATGATATTGTGCTTTTTTCTTTTCCAATTTTGCAGCTATTCCTCATTCTTACTGAAAGTGATTTCTGAGACATGCAGGAATAAGCTTAATCAGGTGTTCAGAGTGTGTAGGTGTGATGATGTTGAGCACATTTATACATTGATTAATGTTCACGTTTGTGCTGGGTTTTGTGTTTGATTGTTGCCTTCTGCAAGAGACAATATGACAAAATTGCATTTCCTTAGCATCCAGATTTGTGCTTCAATTAACACTCAAAGAAAACCCACAAAGTACAGTAGTTTGGGTCAGTATTTGAACCTTTCTTTGCTTTCAGAATGGTTTCTGTGGGGAAACTGTTCATCCCTGAAAATGCCAATTTTGCCTCATGTCTTTGTTTCTGGCCAGCTAGATTTTCTCATTCTGGAAGTGGAAGATGTGTGCTTCTTAGTCAAATCTATTGGTTTTAGTCAATAGATAGATTTCCACACCAATTCTTGTCTTCTTTAGCAACTTTGAAACTAAATTGAATCAAACTTGGGACAAGTCTTATAAAATCTGGACTATCTTGTTATCACAGGGAGGAAAAAAATGTTCTGCTTTACATTCTTCTTCTTATGTTTTTAAAGAGCTTAATGATCTTATGAATTTTTAATATGATAAGGAATGTTGATGACAAGCAGAAAAAAGGAGTTGAAAATGGGGATTTTTTTTTTTGTGTGTGTGTGTGCACAGTGGTTTTTTCATTATTATTCTGTTATGATGATGGAAATAACTGAATGTATAAATCAGATTTGCCTCATACCTGTATATTTGTGTGAGAGTGTGTTTTGCAGGATTTGCGTTCCTGGAAGCTCCAAATTGCCTGGTGATCCAGGACTGTGAAAATACAAAAGATTTATTGGAGGCAGTTTGAGAGAGCAAAGACTTAGTGATTTATCTTGCAGTTAAGAGAAAGAACAAAGTAAAATTATTATTTCTGTAGTTATTCCTTATGAAAGGAAGAAAATAGTGATCAAGTGCTGTATTAGTTTATTCTACAGGGTTTTCCCTATCCCTTTTAAACTATTCTATGTGATAATATTGCCCTTAATTTCATCTGAAGGGTTTAAAGCATGTTGTGAAATGAGTTGTGTGCAATGAGTTTTACTGCTCTGCCTTATTCCTCTGGCTTGGTTTAGGTATCAGCAGCAAAATCTATGGATATGGGAGAAGCCCAGTCCTCAGCTAAGGATTCATCTACATGAATGAATTTTATTGAAGTACAGACACAGAGATTTGCCTTACAAACAACATAAAATGCTTTCTTTTAGTTGTGAAAGCCTGATGTGATGAGCAGGACTCTTTTCTACCTTGGAGGCATATTTCACTTAATTTATCCTTCAGATTAATTTACCTGTCTGCATATTTGAAAAACAAGCTGTGCCATTTTCTGCAGGCAGCAGTTGCACAGAGGTCTGGTTATTTCATATGCATGGCTGCTGCTGCTGCTGGGTTTGTGCCATTCCTTACAGGAGGTGATTGCCTCAGCAGCTTCCAGCTTTTCTTTCCTGTAGTATTTTTAAATGGCTTTGTCTGTCTGGACAGGTGAAAATGCAAAGTTTATTGAAGCAGATGGCAAGTCAGATTAATAATGCCCAGAACCATCTTTTGCTTGGATGTTCATAAGGAAATGTCCACTGGATTTGTTGTCTTTGCTTGGACAGCAGAAGAACAAAGTCAATAGATTTTAATTTAAGAGCTTCTTTTTGTAGTGTTTTGAATATGTAAGTTAAGCACAATTGCCTCGTTCAATGTTATTTTTTTATCCTGGCAAACGATTGAAATGAACATTATTTTTAATTGTGAGAACAGCTTCTATTTGTGGAGAACAGGTTATTAATAGTCAGAGATCTGCAAACTTCCCTTGTGTCTCTGGGCTCTGTTGTACTTTGTGTTCTTGATCTTCCTCAAATCTGACTTATTTTTGTGGTTATGAGCTGTAAAATGAATGAAACAGATGCTTCTGTTTGGGTGTCACTGTGAGTGAACTTTACAATCTGTATTTGCCAAACCTGCCCATCAGAATCCCTGAAATGTTCCTGCTCACTCTGCCTGCCTTTAGCACAATGTCAGGGAATGTCGTGGCCATTTCCTGTGGAGTTTGTTTGTCTTGCAAGGAGAGATGAGTTTGGAAATCCTCTCAAGAGCTGGTTCTTCTTGGGATGAGAAGAATAAATAAATCTGATAAATAAAGAAGATAAATAAATCTGTGCTTCCTTTAGTCTGCCCTTGCCCACTCATCTTCATTCTGAAGAAAATTCCTGTGTATCTCATCCTTTTAAATACTTGAGGTGACTCCACATAAGTTGAGAAACGTTGATGTTGAGGCTTCAGATGGCTGCAGAAATACTCAGTGTTGGCATTTGCAGCTCATGCCTGTGTGTGTTGGTGTTCAGAACTGGTTATTACTGGTTTATACATTTTTATGACCTTCTGTCATCATTTTACAGGTAGCCACATTCCCAGAATTTATTTTCGTGTGTGTATAAACACACATACACATATAAAAATAAAGCAGTGTAATGTAATCTGAAGCTTTTAAATAACTTTGTGTTTATGTGTCTGACTAAGTAATAAAACTGCCCATCTGCATTTTTCTCTAACATAAAAAGCAGTGAATGTCCCTGCTGCAATCTGGCAAGCCTAATTTTGATGCTCTAAAAGCCTTGGAGGGCATCCTAGTTCACTTGAGGTCTGTAAAAGTGTTCAGCTTCTCTGTCATCTTCAGTTCATCAACATAAAAATTCTATAATTTCATCAGTTAAAAGGACAAAGAGCTGGTAATGACTTTTCTAAGGTAGGTTTTTTTAATAGGGCTGTTCTAACATCTTCTTCCACAGAATTTTTTTAAGTATAACCTGTTTCCAGCAAGGTTTATAATACCTTTTCATTGATAAATTTTTTTTTTTAATTGAACCTTTGCTAAAATTATTCGTTCTTGTGCACTGCTCTTGCTTTTGAGGCTGTTTTCTAATGGTTTTGCAGTTTATTCTTATTAATCCCTGCCCACATAACACAGTTGTCTGTTAGAGACTGTCTGTGAAAGGCACATTCTCAGCTGGATTGTGTGTCTTGGAGACTCAGTGATCACAGAAATCTTTAATGCATTGTTTTCCTGCCTGCCTGCCTTGGGGCCGTTGGGAGATGCTGTGAGACTGCTCTGTGTACAGAGGTGTTTCCCTTCTCTGTGCCAGTGCAATAAACAGCACACAGTGAATAAAAACCGCTTTTATTTCCTTAAACCAGTGTGCTCACAACTGACGTGAATCTTAGCGTGGCTCTGTTTGCTGCCCCACTCGAGTCCCTGGCAGCTTAAAATTGAGCAAAATATTTTTAGTGCTCTGTTCTGTGTCTGTATTTCAAGCCGTGGACAGCCTGAAATAGCAACGTTCATGTTTTCATTCCTGTTCACAGACAAATCAAGTCCCTCTGTTCGCCTGTCCCCCTCCCTGGGCAGGTCACACACGCGAGCTCTCCTGCCCAGCTCCTTCCCCACACCTCCAGCTGGAGCTGGGGGGGATCTCCAGAATTCCTGTGGGAAGAAGAAAAGTTCCAAATCAGGCAGCTCTGGCTGAGTCAGAGGCAGAGCTGTGCTGCTCTGGGGGTTGGCAAAACATTTGGAAATGAGGAGGGTGGAGGATGGAGATGGCCGTGCCCCGTTGGCATCTTTGAGTTTGGCAGCAATAAATTCTGGTTTTATACTAGAAGCAGTAGCCAGTACAACATAAAACTGTTTTTCTGTCAGGCTGATTTCCTCCTGCAAACTCAATTTTTTTTTGCAGTTATTCCCTTTATGAATCTGTGGGATAAATGGAGCAGTTGTAGGGGTGCATTGTTGTTTCTACACTGTGGGAAGTAGGAATGATGCAGTCACCTGTTCCATGTCAGGATTACATTGCAGATATTGATTGCTGTAACAAGAGATGATTTTCTGGCATTTCACAGCTGGCTGCAAAGCAGTGATTAAAACCCTGTGTGAAAGTTGAGTAGAGAAAAAGGAGAAATAGCTGCAGTCTTTGAGGATCTTGTTACTCCCCTCAATGGTGTGTGTCAGGTTTTTAAATGAAATGTGCTCCGTGGTGCTGTGCTCGGGGCTGCTGTTCCCAGCTGGATCGATGGGTGGCAGGGAGGGCAGGGCCACGTGTCACCCAGCCAGGGCTTTCTGTGACACATGGCGTGTGTTGTGTCCCATCAGTTCCGTTCTCATCCAGCCACAGAAGGAATTTGCCAGCATCACCCATTGCTTGGGGAGCTAATCCTGAGCAGGGTTCTGAGATGGACCCAAATCTCAGCTTCTTAATCATTAATGACATTTTTTGAAGGGGTGGGCAGGATTAAAAAGCAATAAAATTATCTACTCCTTTGTCTAATACTCCTTTCCCAACAGTCCTCCATAAATCACAGTGCCATTCCCCTTTTCTTGTCTCCTCAGTGTTTTATGTGTTCTCCTGAGCTGCTGCTCTTGCTACACTTAGGAAATGCTGCTCCAGAGGATACCCCAGTGCATCTTCTCCAAAGTCTGTATAAACCAAACCTATGTAGTGGCAAAATATGACAACATCCAGAAATAAAACATTCTAAAGGCAAATTTATTAGGAGGATGATGGGGATCATTGATTAGGGATCTAAAGTAGTACTTAGTGCTTGTTACTTTTTTTAACTTTTTTTTTTCTTTTGGCTTTCAGCTCAGATCGACTGATAGAAGAAACAATAAGGTAGGAATGAATGTAAAAAAATTTTCATTATTTTCCGTACAATCAGCATTTCCATTAAATTGTGTCTAAATATATCAGTCACTATATTTATATAATAACTGTATTGTTTCCAGCTCCTTGGCAGTCTTACAATGAATTGCTGGTGGGTTTGATTTGTTTTTTTCTATTCAATATTGACATAAGAATGTTGCTTAAAGATTTTATTCACCCTAGCTTAGAAAATTTGGATTTCTGCTCAAAGGTGAATCACCTTTGGAGCAGAGTGAATCTCAGGCTAAGCTGTTGAGGACTATTCCAGTAGTCAAGGTGTTTCTTCTCACAGTGACACTCATCTAAAACCTGATTCCTGTAATCTTTCAATGTATTCAGAATATTCAGCACCCAGTGTGCAGCTGATACAGGTAAGGGCTTTTACCACAACTGCTTGAGAGGTTATTGCTGTTGTACATTTATTTATCTTTTAGAGTTCTTACATTGTTTGAATACTTAAATGATACCTTCTCTAACTGATTTAGACATTTTAGAGCTGTAGCAACATAAATTTTATTATCTGTGCCCTTCTCAAGCCAACCTTTTGCAGACCAATAACTCAAACTATAATAATGCCCGATTTAATGGTTTTAAATTTTAGATTATTGCTTTAAAGCAAAACAGAAAAGGAAAAAAAAAAAAAAAGGATATGCTTTCAGACAATGCATGTACTGACATAAGTGACCAAGAAGAGTAATTAGAGGTGCAGCAAGGCTGTGTCCATTAAGGGCTGGCTGGCTTAAGTACACACAGTGGGCTCAGGATAATTAACATGGAGGAAGAATGTGTTAAACCACAGCAGTGTGCAGTGATGAAGCAGAAGTGATCAGTGCAGTAATACCTGAAAATGTGGGTGCAGTTTCACCACAGCCTCACAGAAATATTCCTCCAGCTTAGCCCAGCTGTATTTGTTTTGTGTTCTAGTCCTTTCCTCACCAAAAACCTCTCCTTTATTGCCATGCTTGTGACCCTATTTCCCCACCTCAAAAATGCTCAGTGTTTAGTGAATCTTTTCTTTGCTGCCAGTCCATGTAAGCAGAGCATTAAGCAACATATGGTGATTTATTACTCTTAATATCCTGCAAAATTACTTGTAATTACTTGTAATTATGTCATTGGTCTGGCTTCTTGATTCCTTGTCATCAGAGGAACTCAGAGCTCTCACCCTTGCACTATTTGTTATCTGTAGTAAATTCTTGCTTGAGTTGTTGCCAAAAATGTTCTACAGTTTTTTGGTACGAAAAGAGCTTGTTTAGTAACTACACGGAATAGGAAATGTAATTCCAGTTATATCTGAGTTGAATTCTGCCTCTGTTAAAACCAGGGTGAATTTTTTGTTGAACTCTTTTTTCTTGTGGTCCCCAGTAATGGC
The DNA here is from genome assembly GCF_052056855.1 of Sturnus vulgaris. NCBI lineage: Eukaryota > Metazoa > Chordata > Aves > Passeriformes > Sturnidae > Sturnus > Sturnus vulgaris. Next base: position 3,809,561 of record NC_142263.1, on the reverse strand, counting down.
AAGTGTTTGGGTGTGACATTAATTGATGGCAAATCCTGCTGCCTTCCAAGTGAATTAACCAGATGAAAGTTTACCCAACTCACCAGTTGTTTTATCTGTTGTAACCCAAATAAAAGAGGGAATTGTGCAGAAGAAGCTGTTTGAGGACAGATTCCTTGAGATGTAATTAGCTCATTCTGGCTACTACTCTGTCTTCAAGGTTTACATCTGCTGCAGTTCATTACTCATTTTTTAATTAAGCAAGTCAGGAAATCACGTTTTATTTCCTTCACACTTTTATTTCCTTAGGGTTTGTTACTAAGCACTGATTCTAAACACTGGAAAGCACATTTTTGTGTGTGCAGAGTCTTTTGTTGACAAGCTACAGCCACTAATTGTGAGCCCTTGCTCTGATTTTCTGTCAGGAGCAGAATTGAGGGGTCTGACTCTGCCTGGTCCTCCACGAGCAAACACGAGCCAGGGAATAAATGGGCACCTGAGCTGAAATGATTCAGTAACTAAAGCACTGAGCAGGGCTGTCACTCCAGATGTGTTGTTATTACTAAACTTTTAATCAATTTTTAAATGAATTACATGCCTTGGGTTCTTACTGCAGCATATTTCTCTCCAGAAGCGAGTGGGATGTGATACTTTGTACTGCAGTTCTTTTGGAACAGCGTTCACTTCTCTTGGCCAGATTTAAATATAAGCAGAGATTTTGCTTAATATGTTTGGTATTCTCAGGTTTTCATTTTCAAACATTAGCACTTCTCCAAAATAGCAGACCATTTATTTCTTGTTTTCTAACAACTTGTGTTTTTGTGTTGGCTCAGTTGGAATATTTTTTATCGTTTTGCCTGTACAGTGTGACAAGTTCTTAGGATTTCATTATAATTCTGTTTCTGAGGCCTGATGTATCAGTGTTTGTGTATTAACAGTTTGGGCTAAAGCCAAACCACAGCCATAGATTTAATTTTTTTAAAATTGTCTCCTCATGTGTTTGGGCAATCTGTAATCAATCAATAATTAGGATTTAATAAAAGGGAAAAACTCAGCTGCCTTGAGTGTGGACATTTCAGAATGGAAAGGCATGAGTTTTGAGAATTCTCTCATTTCACAACCACCTTGCCAAAGTGTCCAGGCAGAATCACTTGCATTCCTGGGGAAGAATTTCTTCTGTTTTCATCTTAGGCTTCATCAAAAGAAACAATGCTCTTTAAAGGAATTTGCCAGGTTGTGCACGTAGGTATGCATTGATACACGCACATATGTGTATATTTAGAGATACAATTATAGAAATGTATCTCCAGACAAAGAATAAGTGATGCAATCAGAATTTTTACCAATTTAAACCTAGAGCTTTCATTTCTATGCACAGTCACAGAGTCCATTCCCTAATCATAGACCTTGTCATGAATTTCAATGAGCAAGTATGATTCATGGCATGCAAAATGAAGCAGAAGTTCCAGTAATACGTGAATTATTTGATTTTTAATAACACAACTTCTTTCTTTAGAGTTTTGTTTTAGTTCTCCAGCAGTGTAGATTTGACTGATGTGTCTCAATGGGTGAAGCCAGGAGTTCATTTTTTGGTACATTTCCCTCAGTGACACTGGATGGATGTGGCTGCAGCGTGGGGTGAAACAACAACAGCTTAAACATTTATTTAAGTCTAAACTCTTTGCTTCCAGGTCAGACAGCATTAAAAGTGTATCTCTGCATGTTAGATTGTCCATCTGGGATAATGCCTGGACGTGTTTACTACCCTGGGGTTTTTATGCCATTGAAAAAAGCAAACTAAGTACAAATACCAGTTGGGTTTGCTTTGGAGGGAGACTTGGCCGCTCACATACCCACAGCACTGCTGAACAATCGAGGGCAAACTTGGAATGTGGCAGGAATTTTGAGGGAAATATGGCTGCAAGCACAGGAATTTGAGATCCTCCTGCTGCTCTGGGGAAGAGCTAGGGGGGTGTTTTATGGCTGTGACCTTGGGCTTAGCTGGGAGAGATTTCTCCAGGAGTGCAGCAATGCTGAGCGTTGTACTTGAGCAGGGCTTTAATATCAAATATAGAGAGCAGGCCAGATACCATCTGGTTTTAGAAACTTGGTTTACACCCAACTCTGGTAGTTCCAGCCCAGAGTGCAGCACTGAGAATAGTTCCTGCTGGTTTCCAAGTGAAATGTTAAATCGGGGTCATCTCCATTCCAGTAAGAAATGTTTCATCTTTTGATGGTAAACGTCGCGCGCGGGTTCCAGGACGTCGGAACCAGCTCGTGGGGATGTGGGGGGGTTGTGCTGGGAGTGACTAAATGGGGCCAATATTGTGAATGGGAAGAATGTGATTAATTTTTTAAAATATGCATTTGTCAGTGAGGCAATGGCAGCAGCAAGTCAATGAACATATGTCAGGGATGGGAATGAAACCAAAATTGTCTGATGGAGGATATGAGGAAGCTGCAGTGCTCGAGATACAAAACCAATCTCTGGACTGGTCCCCAGGAGTTCTGTTTTCTGCTGCTTCTTAAATTTAATAATCTCCTTTACAGATCTGAAGGCTTAGATAAACCAGCTCAAGATTTGAATAATCAAATTACACGTGAACAACATTGCTTTTTGCTTGAATTTTGATTTGTTAGCAGTAGCTGGAATCCAGTTAAACTCTTGTTCATGAATATCACAATTACATTTCATTACCAGACTGTATCATTAAAAATGGTAATTACCCTGTTGTTTTTTTTTTTTCCTTCAGAGCTCTCCAGTACAATGTAGCCCTTTGAGCTAAATTCATGAAAATACTGGATAAAAAAAATTAAATTGGTTTCAATCTCTTAACCCTTTACATCCTGCCTTTTTATATGAAATGGACAGTTTCACTCCCCAGATGTTAAAGCAGGAACCTTGTGTTCTGTGGATAATTATTTCTAAAGGCATTTTGGAGGTGGCTCAGGAGCACTTTATATACTGGAAATCATCTTGTGTTTTCACTTCTGTAAATGAATGGTTGTTTTAATGAGTCATTGGATGCATCTTACAAAAATATGGGACTTAATTCAGAAGTGCTTTGAGAGACACTGTATTAAAAACTCATCTGGACAAATATCAAGTCAATGTAGGGGTGGGAGATAGGAATCTGTAGGTCACTGAACAAACTTTCCTGTGTGCAGATAGGAAATACTTTTTTTTTTTCTAACTTTATTCTTAGTAATTCAGAATTCCTTGAATGCTCTTCTTAACAGCAAATTTTTCGTGGTTTTGTGAGTTTGTTGTTTTTTACTTTAGAGGACCTGCATTGAAAAATTGTATGTTTTTATTAGGTAAAAGCAGCGTTTCACATTTTCCTACCTCTGAAATGACAGCTTTAGTTTCCTTTCCTTATATTTATCTGTTATGTTGTTCCACTTAACTTTTACTCCTCCAGAACATTTCCCCTCCGTATTTATGGCTCACAGACTCATCCAAGAACTTCTTTTAATCATTGTTATTCTTGTAGATGAAGTCAACAGCAGTAGAGGTGACTTTTCTGAGTTATTATGCAGCCTTGTTGTATTTATGTCCTGCTTTATGTGTTTTTGAAACACATGCCAGCAAGGAGAGCAGTATTTGCCATATTTTTCTTTCTCAGGCAGTGTCTTCAGAGCCCAAACTTTGTCAAATGAGTAATTCTTTATTATCTTCATTTAATATCTTATTTTTAAGAGCAGAGTTGCTTTTTTTTTTCTGACCTCCAAAATGTATTAAATATGAAATGGGAAATTCTGTTTTGTGTTTGCCTGTATTGGTAAAGAAACAAAGAAAATGAAAACTTATATACCATGGAGGATATTCTTAATTAGGTCCAGATCTCAGAAATGAATTTTTTTCATCATTTGGGATGAAACAAACTTCTAAATTTAAAGCTTAAGCCATGAGAGCACAATTCTTATGTTGCTTATAAGGTAATACCAGTTTTCCCTGGGGCTGGAGGAGAAAAGTCAAACCTTGCCTGTTTGAAGAAATCTCAGTGTTTCACACTGTTAACAGTTTCTATAAAACTGAAATCATTTAACTGTAAAAGATAGAGATTAATGGAAAATTTGTGGTTTCATTCATGTTGCTTTACCCCATTCATTGTCCTCTGAAGAAGCATTGCCTGCTTGTTCTCCTCTTGTGTGAGCTCTGGATTATTCTTAGCACCAACAACTTGATCCTCTTTCTTTCCCCAGCATTGCCATGGCAACAAAAGAAAATATGACTTCCCAGAGAGGGATGTTGAAGTCAATACAAAGCAAGATGAATACCTTGGCAAGTATCCTTTTTCCTAAAAATTGGTGCTGCCTGTGCCCAAAAAGAGTTATGGTACAATTTTTCACTCTGTCATTTGGGGAATCAGCAGTGTCAGTGGCTCTGTCACCTGTACTGTCACTGTTGTGACAAACAGGCCAGGTTTTTATCAGTCTCACCTGATAACCTGACTGGAGCATCTTAATGGGAAATGTGGTGAATAAGTTGGTTTTGGTCCAATAGAAATTAACAGAATCTCATTTTCAGGTAGAGGTCTGCGACAGCATTTCATGGCCTTCCCTGCTGTATGTTTTTGTAGAAGTATAATTGCATTTCAGGTCCTGCTTTGTGCTTTCAAAAAAGCTGAAGCTTGGTGTTCATCACTGCTTGCTGTGGTTTACAGCTAGGAGTAGTCAGGGCCTGGGTGTCCTCCTGTCTGTCACACTCTTGTAGATGTTAATTAAGATTTTGGCTTGTTGGTTTCTGTGCATATTCTTTCTCAGGGCTAACGATTGTGCCACGTTGGCAAGTCAGGCATGTTTGTGGTTTTCCTACTTATTTCTTCCCTGCTGTCAATGGACAGTGTCAGCACTGTTTGATCAGGCACATGACATCCTGGAAAGATGCATATTGGTAACCCAGAAATTTCATTACAGTTCTTAGCAATTGGCAAGAACATTTCAATAAAATTTCAATAAGCTTTGGCCTTAAAAAGATTCTGGATTCCAAAGACATGAAGCTCTGAAGCTGATTGTCTTGTTGGCAGTTGCATTTTGTACATTAAGAGATAGATTTACACCCTTGTGGGTTTACAGAGGTTGCACAGTGTGTGGGTCATGCAGTGTGCAGGATTTTCTCAGTCAAATGCCTTTGGTTGTTCTCTTCACCAGCAGCAGAATCCCACTGCAGATACTCCACAGATGTTTTATATAACCACCCCATTTTTTTTTCATTCTCATTTAAACACAATTAGTAAAAGTAACTAAGCCTCACATACTGGAGATTAAAATGCAATTGGGTAATTGGTAATTGGGGTGATCAGGTGGTGAATTCTGTGTAAATGTGAGCTCTGGGCTGTTCCCTTTTCTCTGCTGGTCTGCAGTCAGTGAAGTGCAGTAATCCTGCTCCCATCAGGGTTTACTGCTCCTGCTTCCTCCAGTTTGGGAGTATTTGTAGTGTTGTCATTTCCCCATCCAGGCTTTGTTGGAGAATTCCTGTTAGCTGCTAGGACCTTGACTCAGAGCCCTCCCAGACCGTTTTCCAGCAGTGAACAGCCTGATCCAAAGGATCAACCTCCGGAAGCGGCGGGATTCCCTCATCTTGGGCGGCGTCATCGGCGTCTGCACCATCCTGCTGCTCCTCTACGCTTTCCATTGATGGGTGTTCCCCCCTGGACTCTGCTCAAACTCATCACCACCTTCCCTCCCCCCAGCCAAGGAGAAGTGAGTGGGGGAAGCACCAGAACTTCCACAGCCTGCTCGTGGCTGGGGCTCTCAGCATGTCTGGGTGGTAGACTGTGACACTGGGCTTGGGCTGAAGCTGCAGTGTTTCTTCTCCCCTGCTGTTCACCTTCCTTTGGGTTAAATTTGGTGGGATTTGTTTGTCTTTAATTCCCTTTCTCACTGCAAGGTAAGTGCCCATGGGATGCTTAACCAGAACTGGGGGAACAGTTCCAGTGCTCAGCAGTGCTGGGGAGGTTTGGTGCTGGCTGGGGAGTGGAAAAGGATTAAGTTTGCCTTGGGTGGAAGCTCAGCAAGGAAGACTTTTCCCTCTAATCCCAGCCCAGTACTGAATTTCACCCTGAGAGATGAATATTGCAGCTTTAAGCCTTCAGGTTGCTTTACTACTAAATACATGTTCTGTAATTCTTTTTAACTCCTGGTTGAGATTCTAGTTATTCCTGCATAATTCGTGCTGTGAAAACTGTGCTTCACACAAATTCCTCGACGTTAACAAAAAAAGAAAAGGGGAGTTCTGTTCGCTTTTTGCACAGAATATGAATAAAGTATCCTCTGAGGGAGATCATAAGATTTCTTGTGGCTTTAAAGGGACTGACAAAGTCCCCCTGTGTAAAAAGGGAGCACAGTGTCCCAGCAGCTGTTTACTCAAGTGTTCAGTCATCTGAAAAGTGACCAAACATGAGTTCACCCAAAGGAATCTTTTGGGTGCAAATACTTTGATTTTGGCTGGCATCATAAAGATCTTTATAAAGACACGAGAAGCAGTTTACAAAGCCTATACTGTAATTTAGGTGAGGTTATTCTGATAGTGCAGTAAGAAAGAGATGATCTAAACTGTTGATTGGAAATGAAAATGATGATGGTTATAGCTGAGGCCAACATGTCTGTGAGCAAAGGTTTTGGACATAACTCCTCCTAGAAAAGAGCTGAATGTTTGAGTAGTGAAACAATTGTTATTTACCATTATCTGGGGGAGAAAACACTTTTTTGGTCTGCACAGGCAAAAAGAACCTTGTTTGTCTGTAAACAAAGCTGACATCTGCAGTGGCTTTGATACTGCAGCTTCCCAGATTACAGATTTTTCTGCTCTTTCAACAGCACTTTTCCATCTGTCATATCATAACCCAATAAATTCAAGCCTTGGCACTGAAATACCTTTCTAAGAACTTGATTAACTCTTTTCACAATCCACTTACAGTGCTCCTAACAGATTCCATGTATTCCATCACCCAAAAATATCACACAGTCTCCAGGTTCTCCTCTGGAACAGGGTGCAGCAGGACAGACACAATTTTTTACTTCATTTTATAGTGTCTGTGAGTTGGAGGGAATAGAGACCTGTGTAGTGTGCAAACCCACACTGTTAGACACAAACTGTCTGCATTTAAAGGCTTCTTTGCAGACTTAATAACCCTGTGCTAAAAAGTCAACAAGGGCTTCTAATCAGCCATCCTGCCTTTGGGATTTGGAAGTATTTGGAATTAATATGTGTAAAACTGTGGGGCTTGTATTTGAAATAAAGGGTGATTATTTGGTTGATTTGAGAACGTTCCCATTTGGAGATGAAGTGTTTATTAAGGGGGTTTATGAAAAAGCTTGATGGATAAAGGAGGGTTATTAATGGATCTGTGTGTTGGGAGATCAAACTTCTCCCTGTTGCCTTTTCTTTGATTTCTCCTCCACCCTAAGGGACCCTGATCAGCACTTGTGCATCTGTTTAGGATTTGTAGGATTTGGTTGCTCTATAGTTGGCAATATAAGATCTGCAGTACCGTAAATAAATTCATTTATTTAATCTTATAACAAGTCTTTTTATTGGACTTAACTGATTATTTGGTGCATATATTTAATCTTATTGTGAAAAAGCTGCTATGGAAAATATGTAGATTATAATAAATATGTAAACATAATTGATTTTTCATGTTACAAAAATGTTATGGAGGAACTGATATATTTTAGTATAAAATAATGGAAATATGCTGAATTATCTCTGATAAAGCTTTACTGGAAACAGTTGTGGTGTTGGCAGCCCCTCCATGGTTTTTGTTTGTGCTGATTTTGAGTCAGTTTTGTGTTGAAAAATACACTTAATTATCTTTGGAGTTTTCCCTTCATCATCATCTGGCAGAGTGAGCGGGTGTTGTGCTGTGCTCCCTGAGGGATGTGCTTGCATCTGGCCCAGGGAAAGGCTTCCAAATTCAGGAGAATCAGCCTCATCATTCATCTCTAACAGCCTGGACCTGTGGTCAGTACAATGGACTGGAAAATGATCACAGTGGATTGTAGCATTCTGCCTCATATCCCAAAATACAGGTTTGTGTGTCTCCTGTTGCTAAACGTGTTCTCTGAGTTTTTCATTCTGTGTGGTTCCTCCTGCTCTGAGGAAAAAAGATGTGGTTAAAGAATTCTCTTTCCTGCAGTTCCTGCCAGAGTGGTGGTTTCCTAACTCAACCCAACACAAGTGTGCTAAGAAAATCATTGCTGAGCACTGAAATAAAGGAGGAATCCATGGTATTTCTGCAGGACGTGTTTCACACACAGACACTCTTTTTCAATTTCTGCTTCATTCCTCCTGCCAGATAAGCAGCTTCTTCAGAGCTGGCCAGAACTGGAACACAAGGGATTGTGTTGGTAATGTTGATGCCACACTTCACACTGGTGAGAATATTTTTATCCCTGTTCTTCAGACTATTTTTCACCTGTTTATCTGATCTTCAGTGCAGAGCAATGGCATTTGGGCAACACCCAGAACTGTGCACAGCTGTAGCTTCTCTCCAGGGCAGTGCCAGGGCTTTGACCTTCTTGGGCAACATTTTTTTTCTTAACCAGTATTGATTTCAGGAGTTTTGCATATCAAAGTGAGGTATAAATTCCTGCTGGATTCATGACACTGAGTAATCAACTAGAATTTTCATTTGTAGTTCAGAAGCCCTTTCATTGTGTTGTCTGAAGATTAATGTGAGAAGAGCCAGTCCCTTGCTGGATGTTGAAAGTGAAAGAGCAGAAGTAGATTTTTAGGTGGTGTGAAAGTGTCAGGTGAATTGTTCACTGCTTGTCCTGCAGGGCTGTGTTCCCTGAGCTGCTGCACAGAGAGCCCAGGCAGCTCCACCACCTCTGATGGTTCAGCAGATTTAGTCACGACTAAATGAGAGTTTTAACTCTCTAAATGTAGCAATTTGGTTCCCAAGATCACTTGAGGCATAACCTTTTCCTATTTTTACTGATTTTATCCCAGAGCTTTCATTTGAGACAGGAAGGAATGGGTAAGAGCTGTCAGTGCTGAAGGAGGACATGGTTCTGAAACTCCTCATAGCAGAATTGGAATGTGCAGGGCAGGAGGCTGCAGTGAGGGACACACTGAGCCGTGTTCCAGGTCACATCTGCAATCCCCTCTGTGCCCTGCACCTCTCCTGTCACTGCACATTTGAACCAGTGGTGATGTTTGAGTTCTGAGTGCAGAAGCAGCTGTTGGTCTGGGTGGTACTGAGTGAGGAAAACAGTTAAATAAACACTCTACACCCAAAACAAAGCCTTTTGTCACAAAACATCCCAGACCTTGTAAATGAGTTTCTGATTGCACTTTCTGATTTTTTTTTTCTTTTCATACACGTTCTTGAAACTTCTGTTGTAACTGTAATTATTTTTATTCTCACCTATTGTGCATTCTCTGTATGTATTAAAAAAAAAGGCTTTGATATGTAATTTAATAATAAATTAGAATTCTAAGCAAGGTGCATGGCTCTTTCTCCCCTTGATAATCTTTGCCTACCTAAACTTCAGGGAAGATACAGAGAGGATTCACCTCAGCCCTTTGGAATTGTCCCTGGACATACAAATCAATGTGTTCTCAGGTTTTATACCAGATATCAGATGTGATGGAACATTTCCTGACCCAAAATGGTTTGAGGGGATGTGTTCCTCCTGCCTCCATGTGCAGTCCTGTGCTCACCTCCTACCTGGGGCTGATTACACTCGTGGTGGTTTTCCCTGTTCTTCACCAAGTGGAAGAGGGATGTTTTCTTTAGAGGTAAGTGTTAAAAAGGGAGATCTCTGTGAATTTCTGTCTTCAGGACAGACAGGATTCTGTTACTCTGTGGTTTTCCAGCACCACTCTGGTCTGCTCCATCTCCCTCAGGTGTTCCGGCCAGGCAGTGCCTGAAGGATCCACCTGTGCCTGGTGCTTTTGCAATCAATGCTAAATCTTTCAGTGCCACTCCAAATTTGTATTCTCAGAGCAGCAGAGCTGCCTGGTGTTGTGATCCCTGTCTGTGCATGAGGCTGGGAGTGAAGGGAGGGATTTCTCCTGGCAGAGCTGTCGTGCTGTGCCTGTAAACGCTGCTTTAAAGCAGAGATACATCTCTGTATCCCTAATGCCTGCTAAATATTCAGGAGTGACCAGATGCTCTCCCAAGGGAAGGTTTTGATTGCATGTCTCAAGCTAAAGGAGAAACTTCAAAAAAACTTTTGAAAATGGAAAGGCAGTTCTGGTTTCAGATAGTGGGAAGTGCAGTGAGTTTTTCCAGTTGCGACGCTGGTAATAAGTGGTGCATAAAATTCCATCTTCGTTTGGATTAGAAAATAAATTATTAATGGCACTGAATCCTTTTTTCCAGCTCCTTGTACAGTCAATAATTTATAGTGGCACAGGCATAGGATATATATTTTTAACCATCCGCCTCCCGGAGTAGTGTTGTTCATATTGAGAAGTGCTGTCCTTCCTGCCAGGCTGGGCGCAGTGGGTGTTCCTGCATTATGGATGAGCCTGCTCTGCTCCCCCAGCCCCGCTGCCATTCCACGAGCAGATCTCCTGCTCAAAGGGAGCCGAGCACTCCATTAGAAATTCACACAGAGACACCGGAGTGCCTTTGTTTCCTCTCTGCCACCGAACGTGGGCGGTGTACAGCGCCGTGAACTTGATTTTTGGAGTGTTTTAATAGAAAACCTCCATGTTTACGGTCGGTATTCCCATTTCGTGCATGCCAGCCTTTTATCCAGCGTGTCCAGGTGGAAAAGCTGCGCTGCCAGCGCCCGTGCCTTGGCAGCTGGGCTGTGCTCACGGAGCACTCGGATTCTGCTGTCGCCTTCATCTTCCCCTTCTTCCCAGGCTGCTGCAGTTCTTGCCTTGCTCCATCCTCGCCTGTCGCAGCCCTTCCCCTGTTCTTTGTTCCTAATGGGACCCTGAGGCTTTGCTAACCCAGATTCCAGAGCGCTGCGAGTGAGGCAGGAGGAGCCTGGCTGGAAGTCAGAGCCCCTGGAACAGCATTTGCCATTCTCTCATTGCAGGATGTTTTGTGGTTGTCTGAATTTTGGCACCCTGTGGACCCTCTGCCAGCCAGTGGTGTGATTTTGAGAGGTCTCCTCCCACCGTGGCTGTTCAGATATATCTTATATATTCTTATATCTTGTGTTGCTTTGTCTGCTCACTGCACTGCCCATCCAATTCTCCTCCCTTCCTTCCGGGGTGTTTGGCTTCAGGTAGACGTTTCAAAGACGTGGATTTATTTTTAGTTTCATAATTTTCGTTTCTTTCTTAAAAATCCATCCTTTAAAGTCCAGAAGGGTTGTCCAGGGTGACTGAAGCTTATCAATCAAAGCCAAACCTGAAGGAAATTCACTGATAACCATTGAGGTGCATAAGCACAGCGTGGGGCTCTCCCACAAACGCTGTAAAATGGGAAGGTTTGGATTTTTTGTTTCTTTTCTTATCTCCCTTACCCATACCCATCCGTGTGATGCAGAGTTCTTGGAAGTGGGGACAATATTCTTCATCTTTTGTCTTTCTAAAGCTGCACTGAAAATAGCAGCTCCTCTCTGCAGGTTGCAAAGCCCCATTGAGCTGCCAGCTGTACAGTGGAAACTTCCCCAAGATGTTTGTGGTGCCTGTGCCTGGGCATGTCATCTGCTACAGAGCCCTCCAGCTCCAGACCTGTGCTGAGCTGGCTTCTTCCAGCGTGAAATGCTGCTGAAACATCAGATTTTTAAAGGGAGCCTTTTCTAAAGACTCTGCAGGATGCTCAGGAATGTTGCAGGTGTAAAAAGAAATCGTGAGTAGCTGGGAAAATGCTGATCAGGTGGCCCTGGCTTTAACACACAAACCACAATTTATTACATTAAAAAGCAACTGGGCCATGCAAGGACCTTCTCCCCACTGGAGATTGGTGGGAACCTGGTGGGATCCTTTGAGTATCCCCCACTTTCAGTGTCAGGGAGGTTGGAATGATCCTGGGGCTTGGCCAGCCTTGATGTGGGACAACACCCAAGTGCAGGAGGGGGGATATGTGGATATTTCCCTGCTGTGCTATAAATGCAGCTCCCTCTAGGTCAGGCATGTATCACCAGTGCTAAATTTACTTCAAAATATTACTGAGGTGGGGAGGTTTGTGACTCAGGTCTATAAAAGCATGCACTGCTTATGTAAAGAAATAAGTTTGGAAAGAGGCAGGAGAGGGCTCAGGCTCCAGCAGGGACCATTCCTGCTGTGTGTCTGCCCTCTCTGCAGAAATAGGTCTTTGTACTGGGGAGCAACTGCACCTCCAGGTTGAGTGTTCCTTGCAGCAGGATCTGCTGGCCAGCTCTTCCTGTGTTTCCAAACATTTCAGGAAATGTAAATAATTTCCAAGCCTACGCTCTGCCTTAGATGAAATTGTTTTAAAATAAAAACCAACAAACATTGTGGGATGATCAGTTCTTGTAATAGTTTAGGGTGACTTCAGGTCGAATTGTGCCACTCTGGGAGGGCAAAGGAGGGATTCTGCCGTGGGGATTTTGGTATTTGGATCCTTTTCATTCACTCAGGTGCATGTGTGTGTTTGGTCTTGGAAAACCTGAGTTGCTGGAGTCAGCTTTGCCATGGCAGGCAGGCCAGTGTTGGCCATCCTGCATCCTCAGGTCTAACCACAACCACAGCCCAGGGGAATGAGCCTCTCCCACTCTTCCTCAGCAGATGCTGTTCCTTAACTCAGCAGCCAAGTTCCTTCTGCGGTTCTGGTGCCCCTGGGAGGTGAGTGCTGGTGGTCTGGGAGTTCTGGGCAGGGGAAGAGAGCTGTTAACTCATTTTTTAGGATAATTCAGCTCATACCCACTCTGTTTTGCATCAAGGTAGAAATAGAGCATTGCTTTAAAGACAGGAGCTCCTTTTGTTTTCCTGTTGTTTGCTGCAGACCTGGGCTGGCAGCTCCAGACCAGTGAGGAATGACAGCACAGGGTGGGAGGGACTGGGTTATTTTTCTGCCCATCTAGAGTTGATGAAATGATCCATCTGCATTGATCCTTGCTGGGAAGGAGGATAAAACACGGGTTTTATGAAATTGTACCTGAGATCAAATAATTGGAAGAAAACACTTTGGAATCCACAGCCTGTAATTAAACATTTCCAGGAGGCAGCGAGGTGCAGAGAGCTCAGCAGAAGGAGGCATTTTGCTGGGAAGTCTTTGCTTTGTTTCACGCTGTGTGCTATTAAAGCAAACAACTTCACAAGCTTCAGAAGCATTGGCAGCTCTTGACCAAGAATAGCATCTCACATCACAGCTAAGCTGGAAACAATGAGGGCCAGCAGTTGTCAGTTGGTTGGGTTTTTTTAGCCCATAAACGAGGTAGCTGAGCTCATGGAGAAATCCCCATTTCTCTATTTTTGGTGTTCTGAGATGTTCCATCTTCTGAAGGATCCATCAATAACCACCATAAAGCAAAAGACCTCATTTAAAGCAGGTCTGCTGGTGCAACTCCCACTTACCTGGGCACACCAGGCTCTCCTCCAACACATAAATCCTAAATCCTCACCACCCAACCCAAGCTTGTGCAAAGTCTACCAACCATGTCCTGTCTGACTGAAAAATGACTCTGAGATGTGATAGCAGCATCCACCATGTGGGATCATGTGGAATCCCCATCCCTGGAAGCATTCAAAGGCACTTGGGGACGTGGTTTAGTGGTGAGCATGGCACTGCTGGCTTGGATGATCTCAGAGGGATTTTCCAGCCCCACTGGTTCCATGCTGAGCTGTACTGCTGGTTCAAGGTCTCTGTGGGGATGTGGGAGCTGTGGCTGTGTTTGCAGGGGAGCAGTGACAGCTTTAGGCTGGATGCAATGTGCAGAGCTGCAGAGCAGCTCCTGTCTGCAAAGGGGAGGCTGGATCTGGGTAGGAAAATAGGAAGATGGAGCCTTTCAGCACCCTCTCAATGACAAATTCATTTTTTCTCTGCTCTTTCGTTGTTGCCTACCAGGAGTGTGTTTGGAGAGCTGCTTCAGATTTTGAAGATGTCCACAATACACCCAAATTTCATCTTTTTAAAATCTCTGCAGCTAAGAAGCTGTTCTGTGGGCAGGGAGAATTTGGGGTGCAATCTGTTCTTTTTGGCCCCGTGCTGGGGGCTGCATCTCTGCACACCAGAGCCAGGATATTCGTGTGCTGCTCATCACGAAGTCTCTCTGCACTTCTGCAGCCCTGAGCTCTCCTCCTGTGGCTGCTGAGCCCAAGGCTCCATCACCTCCCAAATGACTTCCTGAGAGGCTTTGAGAGAGCCCAAGGAATCCCTGAGCTGTTCATTCTCAACAGCAACCAGCATTAGGAGCCAGAGAGAAAATGGAAATGTTCTTCCTGTGTTTTTAATTCTCAGCTCCTGACTGGAGCAAAGTCATGGAAACCAGTTGGGGAACTGGTGGCCAACTTTCTGTCCTTTGCCTGAACCCCAAACTCATGCAAATTCACCAGTGAAGACAAAACACTGGGAGATGATGGGAGAGCCCATAGTGCTCAGCAGAGAACGTATGCAACGTGGAAATTGGATGTGAACCTCTTGCTGTTCCTGTGTGAATCTATTATACATGAGCCCATCAGAGCAGGGTATTAATAAAACAGGAGCTAAAGAACTTGGCACTGCCTTGTCTTCAGTGAAACATCAGAGCCCGGGCTGGCGGCGGCGGCCTTTGAAGTCTGGGATTGCATCTGGTGACATGGTCAGGATGCTCCAGGGGAATCTCACCACTGGAGGGGAATCTCTCCACAGCATGGGGGGTTTTATGAGATTCAAATCCTCCTCCTTCTCCTCCTCCTCCTCCTCCTCCTCCAGGACAAAGCCATTGCTCTTTTTTTTTTTTCCTGCTCAGTTTTCTGGCTTGCTGAATTCTTTAGGCAATGCACAAAGAAGGATGAAGGTGGTTTAAGGCAGCCTCAGACATCCTGTGCTGGGATGTAAATGGCATCTGTTCCTTCAAAGGTCTCGCCACCAGGACCCCTCTGTGCCTTTCGTTGCACACAGGTACCACCAACCCAAACCCTCTTTGCTTTGCTGAATCATGGGGAGTAAGTTACACTGGGATTTCTAAATATTTTCTGTCTCCATCAGGACAAATAAATGTGGCTCTTCAGACCTGCCCTGTAATCCCAGCTGTGCTGCCAAAGCCCTTGTGCACACAGTGATGCCCCTGGCTCTGCTGGGTGAGCAGAGGCAGTGGGGAAATGCTGTGGCTGAATAACAGAGGCTTTGTGCAAACCCAGCCTTGGTGAAAAATGGGAGTAGCTGAAGTGTGGTGTCAGCTTGGACCTGCATGGCTGTGAGTAATTAACCCTGGCTGATGGCTCTTAGAGGTTTGAGCAGCTGCTCTCTGAGCCCTGGGATGTGAAGCTGAACATCAGGAGCACTGATTTAGGTGCTGTTACAAGGGGAGGGTGCTTAGGAGTAAGGACCAGCAGATCTAATTAGACTTGCAGTTAGATTTGCAGTTTTCAAAGCAGTGGGGAATGGATGCACCAAAGAAATGGGCTTAATTTGTTCAAAATGCCCCAGTGGGCTGCAGAGCTGGGAAGGAGGATAATGCAGTGTAAGAGAAGGGCTTGGGGTGAACAGGAAGGCTGAGCACGGTGCTGATGTGTTGGAGGCTGTGGAGCAGCTCTGTCCCTGGGCAATGCTTGGTGCCTGATCCATAGGAAACCTTGGGGACAGATCCATTGTTGAGCCTGACTTACAGGGGCTGGGCTTTGTGCTGTGGGCAGCAGCTGATCTAGAACTAATTCCTATTCCTTGGATTAATGTCTGAGATGCTCATGAGGATAACAGTTCTGTTTTTCATGAGCTCACAAACATTTAATCTCCATCCTCTCTGGCTTTGAGTACCTGTGGGGTTTTACTGCTCATTCATTTTCCAATGCCCCAAAACCCTACAGCTTGCATCTTTAAGAAAGGGCAAGTGGTGTTTGTCAGAGTGAAAATGACAGGCAGGCCAAAGATTGTCACAGCAGAGGGATTTGGGTTTGGATCACAGAGGTGGATCCATTCACCCTCCAGCTGTAACCACTTCCTAAAGGTGCCCGCAGCACATCCAGCAGCTGGATCTGCTCCACGGCAGCGTTTGCTGATGAGTTATTGGGTGGCTGTGCCAGGGAGGAGAGTCCCAGACCCCTGTGGGTGGCTCAGTGCTCCACAATCCCTTGGCTGCTCCATGAGAAGGAGCTGCCCCTGCCTGAGGGAATCCCAGCAGGATGTGCTCCAGGCAGGACCATTAAGTCCATTTGTTGCTGAATCACGCTGCAGAATTTACCTCTGTCTTCTTCCATCACAGCCATGGATGGAAGGGGAGGTGCTGTGTCTGATCCGGGGTACCAACGAGGGGAGCTCTGTTCTGTGTCTCATTTTCCACCCTTGCTGTTGGTGGAGGCGCTGCCTCCTTGGCTGGCAGAGGGAAGGAGCTGTGGGACTGTGCCAGTCCCACCCTGCCCTGGGGTCTGCACACACTGAGACTTTGCTGTGTGGGACAAGCAATTCATCCTGCAGGCTGGGCTGGGCTGGAATCTGTGCTCCCCCAGGATGTGCAGTGAGAGCAGAGCGCTGGGCTCCAGCTGAGTGAAGCGTTTGGCACCTCAGCTTCAGTGAGGATCAGTCACCTTGACTGACCAATGAACACAAACAAACCCTGCTGGTGACCCCAGCTGGGTGTGACAGTCAGCAGCCTTCCAGTCTGGTTGGAAAAACTCCTGAGAAGATTCCTGGGAGTGTTTCTGGTTAAAACCAGCACCAGGCTGCTCTGTCTGCACCTCTCCCTGCTCTGACTTTTGCTCTTTTCTTTACTCTTTGCCTGTACATATTATTTGCAACCCACTGCACCCAAAATACCAACTGGTTGCTCTCAGAGTGTGAAGCAATCGCTGAATGAGTAGCTTGGAGATTTTTTTTTCTCATTTAGACAGAAGAAACCAGTTCAGCTTTGACCATGCATGTTACATTTTAATTTTTTTTTTCTCATGCCAAGAAATACAAAGAAAGTATATAAGATATACCATACCATCCTGCAGAAAAAGAAACATTTGTCAGCAAAGAGAAGCACCCAGCTGCAATTCCTGGTGTGTTCATGCTGTGTGTGAGCTGTGGCTCTCCCAGTGGGGGGATGGACCCTGCACTTCCATGCCAGGGATCAAGTCCTGGCACTCTCTGTCAAGGGCTCCCAGGTGGTGTCAGGGTTGCCTTGGTGAATCCTGCACACGTTCCCTTTCTGGTGTTTCTTATCCTGGATGGGTATTTATAGGTTGGAATTTTGCTACCTACTGGTGTCAGCAAATGCTTTACAAATATTCCCACTTTGAAAAGGCTGCTTCCCTCCCCCCACCACCCCCTTGGCTTGTGCCCAAGCAGGGGAGGTTTTCAGTCCAAACCTAACAGGTTTTTGCCAAAATTAAAGGCTGTATACTGAAAGGAAAAGGAGCTTAAATCTGAATTATTTCAGCTTGACAGTGCAACCCTGGCTGTGGCTCCGTGAGGAGTCACAAAGCGACAGGGCAAGGGTGGGGCCAGCCCAGTGGAGCCTTTCTGCAGCCTCTCCCTGGGCTCAGAGTGAAGGGAAACGGAGATTTCATTTTATATAAAAGGCAGGATCTGCTCCCCTTGTCTACATGGAGAAACCTGTGCAGGGAAGGTCGGGTACCACGAGCTGGAGTCTGCAGGGAGCAGGGTCAGAACTTCCCTGGCCTCTCTAACCCCTTCCAGCAGAGCCCAGAGATGAGATCTCACTGCAGCAAGACCTGTCTGGGTTAAAGGAGAGGCAGAGGGAGGGAGGGAGGGAGGAGCTGTGGGACCCAGGGATGCTCTGGGGGTGGGGATGCTGAGGGGACAGCGTGGTCAAACCAGCAAAGAGAGGGGAGAGAGGAGTGAACTGGAACAGGGTGAAACACCAGCCAGAAAAAGCAAACCCATCCTTAACAGAGCAAACTTTAAAGTCCTTTGGTGGCTTTCTTTCCTCTGGTGGTGCTCAGATCCCTTTGGCAGCACCCAGCAGTGGCCACTGACCCAGGCCAGACCTTTCCTGACCCTCAGTCACTGCATCCCACGAGGAGCTGCTACAAAACCAAGCCAAGTTTGCTGCTGGTTCAGCTAAAAGCTTCAATCCAGCCTTGATGCAGCCAGCAGCCCTTCTGTGCCACCCCACAGAGCCCAGCTCTGCCCCAGATCCTGGCAAAGAAGCTCAGGGACAGCAGTGCCAGAGGTGCCACCAGCCCCATGCTCTGCTCCCAGGCTCCTTCCCGTGAATTTACATCCCACCAGGACCTCACACTTGTCGATCCTAACTCCTACTCCAGCTTACATTTAGAGGCATTTCCCACCTTCTCCATCCCTTGAGCGAGCTCTCCTCCTACCAGCTCAGCTCTCCTGTCAGGTAAGGCTGGGTTGTCACCGTGCTCTCACCTTTGCTTCACCAGGGGGGAGAAGTTGGCCAGAGCCTGAGGATTTTGTGATTTTTTTTTTTTTAGTTGCAAGCACGGACAATTCTGACCTGTGTGCTCAGAGGAGGCTGCAGCAGGTGGCAAAGAGCTGGGGGATAGGAAACAGGGCTGCTTGGTGGGGATGGAGAGGAAAGGGCCCGTGGCACAGTTCTTGTGAGTTCTGCCATCATCAGCCTCCTGTAACACAGCACAGGTGAGGTCTGTGCTGAGGGCTGGGGGCTCTGCAACCTCTTCCTTCACAAATATGAGCAAATTCCACCCAAAAAAAAGCCAAAGAGGGAGCTGAGCTGGGATAAAACCGTGGGGGACGGGGAGAGCAAAGTGGTAAAAACTTGGCAAAACAGGCTGCAAAATGTGTGGAGAAGTTGATGGGGGAGCAGGGAGAAGGGACTTTCTGGATGTCCCTGGAGAGTTTATTCCTCCAGCACCGGAGAAGCAGGTTACAAGGAGAGCAAATATTTTGTCAGGGATAACTGTAAAGGATTTCCTCCGGATTTAAATGCAGGATAAGAAAAAAAACACAGAGTTCAAGGGTGCAGTACAATTGTATCTATTCAGGAAGATTTTAGAATGAAAGGGATTCAAATGTCTTTGTTCTTCTCTTTTGTTATACTTAATCGTGAGGTGAGAAACATCACCTGAGCTGTCCCATGAGACACAAGGAGGCACAAACAAATCTTCACCCTGGGGTTTTTGGGGAAATCTTCTTCCTTCTCCTGCATCCAGGGGAATCCTCTGTGCAAGGACCACTGCAGCTGCCTCACCAAGCCCCTCCTTCCTGTGGCTGCAGGAACCCCATTTGGAACCACAGTGGGGTAGAGTTTGTCTAGATACCACTGAAAAAAACAGATTCCAAGGAAATCCATGCTCATACTTGGTTGTGTTAAGGAGGAGGAAGAAAAGGGGGTTGGTTTGGGAGCTGCTCAGTGCCTGAGCATTTGCCATCCCTGCAATTAGAGCAGTAATGTGAACCCACCTCATGGGGGGTGGCAGGGTTTAATCCTTTGGATGCAGGGAAGCACTTTAGATGAAAGGCTTTATATAATGATAAAAGAGCATTTAAATTCTTACTTAATAAACGCTCGGTGCTCTCATGTCCTATAACTCCCTCCAGCACTTTTCCCTGAAAAAGAGCCCTTCCTGCCCAAGGAGGAGCTTCCTGGGCTCTTCCCATCAGCTCAATTCCAGCAGCTCCAAGGGCAGAGGGCAGGAGATGCAGGGACAGGCAGCACTGCCCTTAAGTAACTCAAAAAAAAACCCAAAAAAACCCATGTATTCCCCAGAAAGCAGCTTTTGGGTCCAAGAGTTAGAGAAGGAAACATTTGGGGGATTTGATTTGAGCCATAAGATGAAAGTTTGAACATCCAAGGGAGGGTTTCTGAAGGGCTCAGGAGGAAAAGATGCAGTGCTTGGATAAAGGATGGAGGAGGGAGCTCCCACCCAGCAATGCTCAGCAGTCCCTGTTTGCTGAACTCACAAAAGATAAATTGCAAAAGAAAAGTTGCAGATTTGGTCCATTTTAGATGCCAGCAGTTTGTGATGGAGTGCTGGCAAAGGGGTGAATGGGAATGGAGCCCGAGAAAGTGCTGTAGTGATGTGCTATTGCTGTGAGTCCCTGGAATCCCTTTTAGTGGAGAGGAAAATGTTGACAGCGTGTCTGGGGGATTTGGCTTTCTCACCCCCTGGATTCCAACATCGTTTAGAAGAAAAAACCACTTGAAAGAGGAGCAATCAAAAAGGTGACAGGAGAATTTTCACAGAGATGCCTGTGGCTTTGCACATTAGTTACTACAGAGTAAGTACAGTGTGGATTTACACCTCACCCCTACCCTGTGCTAACCCATGTGCCCACTCAGAGCCCAGAGGAGTTAGTGCCAAGCAGTTTCTATGTTGTGGGGTTGCTTTTGGTGGATTCTCCATGTAGACAAGCCCTGGGAAGCATTGAATTTGGTCTAAATTTGGGGTGGTTTTCAGAAGATTGGCGTTAGGGAGCAGAAGTGCCCTGAAGAACAACATTTCTCAGTCACTTCTCAGTGGTTTTAGGTTGCAGGTTGTCAGCTGGAGACAACAGAAAGTCTGGGCAGTGCAGTTCTTGGTCGTGTGTCCCCAAAGTTTGGATCAAAGAGACTCAGGGAGCCAATGGACGTGGCCAGAAGTCACAAAGCCTGACTAAAACAACAGGCAATGGAGCTTTGCATAGTCTGGGTGGGTGGGTAAAGGGCCAAGCCCAGGAAATCCCCACAGTGAGGGGTGAGCAGGGAGGAGAAGGGCTGGGGCTGGATGGAGCCTGGAGGGAGCTGTGGGGATTGGGTCCCACAGGGATGGGCTGAGGGATCTGTGTGCTGTGGAAGACATGGCAGGGCCTGTGCTACCTACAGACAGGGTGGGAGGAGCAGAGTCTGTTTTCTTGTTACGTTAAATACAAAACATTAAAAAATAACACGACGACTCGCAGAACTGACCCCAGGCAGCTCCGGAGATTTTCAGAGCTGCAGAAGAGCTGTGTGAGGGGTGCAAGGAGAGGAGCAGGAGTCTAAAACTCCTTCGTGCTCCTGAAAATCTCCTGGAAGGCCCTAAGCTGGAGCCCCAGAGGTTTGGGGGGATGAGCACTGGCAGTGGTGGGGGCTGGATCACGCTGAAGCCTCTGCGTGATGGACGTGCTGTGCCATTGGGGTGTGAGTGGGTAGAAGGGGCTCTCTGTGCCTTGCTGCTGCTGCTGGGCATTAACCAGGCTTTTGTCTCAGTGCCAGGGGTGCTAACCTCCCTTTGGGTGCACAGAGAAATGTGTGGGTTCACCTGATTTTGCCTTCCATTGAAAAAGCCCACCATGGGTTGGGGGTGAGGAGGAGCCTGGGGTTCTCATGCAGCAACATCCTGCTGTGCCAGCTCTGAGATCTGCCCTAAGTGATAAAAGAGCTCGTAGGAACAGACATGGAGAACATTCCCAAAGGCATGCAAATGGTCATTGTCTCTTTTTTTTTTTTTTTTTTCATCAAAAATACAAAAGCACCCACCACATCCTCCAGCTTTGGCGGCTGCGTTCGGAGCAGAGCCGTGGTCCCGCTGCAGCTCTGCTCTCCCTCCTCCTCCATGGAACAGCTCTCAGCTCCTGATGGCAGTTTGAGCTTTGTTTTGTTGTTTTGTTTTTTCTTTTTTTTTTTTTTTTTTGTAGAGACAGAGAATTTGACGATTTAAAAACCAACAACCCCCCAAAAATCCAGTGACTTGTGCCAAAATTCTCAGGAGGACTCCTCAAAACATCCCGCTCTCGCCTTGTATTTCCCTTCCAAAGCCAGCTTCCTTCTGGAGACTCTCTCCTCCTCTTGCACTTGAGTTGTCTCCCCACTCCGTGAGTTCTGCTGGAGGGGAATGAGGTAGTGGATTTCCCCCTTCTCCTCTCCACGTGGCCTCTCCCATTCCTCCTCAGGATGATTTTGATGCCATCCCTCGCACAGGCTCATTCCCAAGAGGCGGTGAATTGAAGCATGCGGTTCCTTCCGACGGCGCTCCAGAGCAGACTGTCTAGGGCTGCCCACCTACACTGTGACAATTTTTTTTTGTTTTGTTGCAAGGCTGAAAGTAAAAACCCCAAAAGGAAAGTTGTCTTCCTCCTCTTCAAGGTATTTGCATGCTGAAACGTCTTCTAGGAACCTGTAAAGGAGAGTGTGGCTTAGGGCAGCTTCCAGCAGTGAACAGATGTTCCCCTTACGCTCCTGCCTTGGCCTCTGTGTGTTTCTGAGGTCCCTCTCTGCCTGAGCTGTGCTGGTTTGGCAGGATGGTTTGTGTTTGGGAGGTTCCCAAGACATTTTGGGATTGTATTTCTGGGCAGGTTGATTTGTGTCCTGAAACCTTTCTGTTTTTACAGCACTCCACTCTTCTAAACCCAACCACAGGCTTTGCAAGGCCAGGACTTTTCATCAGGGAGACCTTGTGTGGTCACCAGGGCACTTTGGACAGCACAGGGAGGACTTTCCACGCTGGTCATTTGGGCAGTGCATGGTTCTGCTGGAAGGAGCCCATTCTCTGAGGTGTTTTTAATGTGTGTGTGCAGCTGGTGATGCTCAAACCAAGCTGAGCCCTCCCACTGCACTTGGGCTGGGAATGAGGTGGGGATGGGCTGGGGGCAGGTCTGTCCTATCCCCTGGGCTGGAGCTGGGCTGAGGGAAGGAGCAGGAAGGGTTACCTCTGACGCTGAGTGAAATGTAGAGCACGATGATGATGGTCCCCAGCACGATGGAGACGATGCTGAGCAGCCTGGCCATGCGTCCGAGCCGCCGGGCGCCGTCCGTGTCCCCTTGCTGGCCACTGTTCCTCGACTGGGGAGACACAAAAAGAGTCCCTTGAGAGAGCCAGCAGCTCCAGGGGTGACTCCCTAGAGCCCCAAACTGAGCCTCGTTTCTTTCCTGCTCCTTTAATTAGCAATCACTTGGTTCCCAAGCGAAAAATGCTGGAAGTGAGGATTCCTGGGGAGGGAGAGGCATCACTGCAGAGGGAAAGGGCTCCCGATCCTGCTGGAAAGGCTGTGCTGAGCATCCTGCTCTTGGCTGGGGGAGCACCCAGCACTTAGCACAAGGGCAGCTGTGCGAGGGCTTGTGGTGGAATTACTCAGCGTGCATCAGCATTTGCTGCCAGCCCGGCTCTTGGGACCAAAAAGCCTCCCCAGATTCGTGCAGGGCCCACAAAACCCCTTGGGAAGGGAGGAAAAGTGGGTAAGGGGTTTTAAGACCCACTGGGGATATTTTCACCTGGTTGGGAAAGCTTGGAGTGAGGGGAAAGAGAAGCAAGGTGGGAGAGGGGGGAGAAGGGAGCCCAGCATCCTTGATCCAGTGGAGGAGTTGGGCAAAACCCCCCTAAACTTCACTGGGAATGGGGTTTCATTGATGATTTAACTGCTCTGAAGCAGATATTCCCCCTTTAGGGCTGCTTTTATGTATTTTACACTTTAACATGGGCTAAAGGCTTCTTCCCCCAGCCCATCCATCTCCAGCCATGTTGCCCCAGAGGAGAAGAGGGGATCTGGGGCAAGCTGTGGGGCCAGCAGCTCCCACAGCCTTGTGCTGTGTGACAGCTCCTCCCTTTGGAGCGTGGCTGCTAAAACTGGGGAAATTCTCAGTTAAAAAAACCAAGTGTGCTAGTTAAAAGGAATTAAAAGCAGAAGTGGATTAAAGGAATCCAAATTTCCTTTCAAAAATGTGTATCTCAGAAATAGCCGTGATAGAAAGGATCCCCTGCCTAATGTTAAAAAAAAAGAAAATAAGAGCAGGGAAGCCTAGTCCATCTCCAGCAATAACTATGAAACATCACAGAGAATCTGAACAAATACTCGATGTTACTGCCCCATTTTCCATTCCTCCTGCTTTAATTCCACTGCCTCTTGGCAGCTCCGTGACCAAAACATCCCCAGCCCAGGCTGTGCATGGGCAGCTGCTCTGTAGGGAAAATGCAGCTTTGGAGGTTTCCATGTGCTCATTTGAGTTTGTGTCACCATGTAAATAACACAGCACAGCCCCAAACAGGGGGGTGGCTGCTTCCACTGCACCCCTGCCAAGGTCCTGCTCCACTCAGGAGCCACTCTGGGCATCTCTGTCCCCACCAGTGACACCAGGAGAGCTCAGGACCTTCTTCCTCCTGGTCTCACCGGCAGCTTTGCCAGACCCGCTCTGAGAGCGATGGGATGCAGCCAAGAGTTATTTTCATCCCAGAACAGGAGGTGACAAAATGAAGCCTCATGGGTTGGTGGTGAGAGATGGGGAGGATGCAGGAGCCCAGGGATCGACAGGATCCCTGCCCTGCTCACTGACAGCTCCAGCTCTGGGGATTTGGTTTTTCAGTCTCTGGTTTTTGTAACAAGTGTAATATTTTGGCAGGGTGTGGGTTAGGTTGCAGTGAAATATGCAGTTTTAGCTGTCTTCTAGGCAAAATATATAGGCTAAGGCATTCAATATATTTATCACTACAGCTTCTGGAAGTGTTTACTGCTCATTTATCCTCAACAATTACGAGGAACACATCAGCATTGGCATGGGGTGTTTAGGAAGAATTTGGTACTGTACATATATTATTCATGGGTTTGATTACAGCTCTCTAGTATCACTAATCCTGTGTTTTGCTTTCCACATAAAAACATTAACATCTTGTTTATTAATCGAGGCTCACCAAGGCAGAACATCTCTGAAAGGCTGGAGGGCTCTGGGGGAGTGAGTCACTGTGTGAGTGCCAAGGGACTCCCAGCTACAGCCCAGAGCTGGAAAATCTGCAGGACCTGGGGAGTGGGTGCTGCTCTGCAGCATCCGTGGGCCAGGTAAGGCTGGGTGACTCAGGAATTATTAATTTTACCTGTTTCCCACTGCTCTCTGTTCCAGTTACTGCTCAAAATGGGTTTTTTCCCTAAGTGGCCTTGTTGAAAATGAAGGCAATTACTTTCCTGAGTTAGTCCCAGGGATGGAGAAGACAAATCATCACATCCTCTTTCCTGCAATCTTTCCCAATTTATGAACTGGCTTTGGATGCTCTCTGCTGCCGTCCACCAATTACTCAGAATAAATCATTAATCCTCAACACTTGGTGTTTTTGTTGAAGGAAACATTCCAAGAGAGGCATAAGTCAACTCCAGAGTGAGACAGATGAGTGTGGCACTTCAAATGGGTGAGGATAATCTGACTTCTCCCTTCTGTCTTTTGGGAATGACAGAACTTATTTTGGATAGCAAGTGCTGTGCAGAACTGCCCTTGATGTTACTATGTGGTCGTTCTGGCTGGATTTTTTAATTTCCCTTCATGTGTTTGGGGCTTTGTACTCTGGCTCCTCTGCTTCTTCCCCTGCAGTGGCTGCACTTTGGTGGGAAGAGGAAAGGATTCAGAGCAGGAATGCAGGGTGGGTGTGTGGTGCCCAGCCCTGCTCAGCACTCCTGGGAGATGGATCCCACGGGATGGGCACATCCTTGTCCACCAGTTCCACTCTCTCTCCTGGGGAGTGACCTGAACCCTTTAGAACAGCCAGATCATCACTTGGTGAGGAAAACACATCCAAGAGCCTGTGGAGAAGCCTCCAGGTAATTAATTTCCATGAAACCAGCGTTAGCAGGAACAGGCTGGGGGGGCTAGAGCAGAGCTTTTTCCACCTCTGGCCATAGGCCCTGCTGGGACCTGAGAGCAGCTTTTGAAAAATGATTTATGAGACACTAAACTCAGAAGCATTCATTTACTTTCCTCTCTGGACACTGCTTATTACCCAGGAAAAAAAAAAAAAAAAGCTTTCATGTGCAAAAGCTTTGACTCAGGAAAGAAAAGTACAATTGCAGAGCTAAAGGAATGTCAGCACATTATGGAAAGGTCCTCCTGTTTCCCCAGGCGATGGGAATCACAAAAACCTGGTTCCTGCTCAGATCTGTGCATGATCAGGCACACCTGGGCTTTACTCTGAGAGAAGATCTGAGCCTGGGGGATCACTGGGAGCTCAATTCCTCCCTGCTGTAAGCAGGTGAAACATCAACCCGTGCCCTGAGAGCTGCTCCTGCTGGCAGGAGGACCCAGCCAGATGTTTCCTGGTTCCTCAGGGAGGGAGGATGGATGGATCACTCCTCATCCTGCTCTGCTGCTGCTGTGTGGAGGTCCCTGGCTGGCAGGTGGGTGTGTGGAGGAGGTGATGGTGCAGGCAGGGCCAGGACTAGAAAGAGCTGTGATAAATTAATTAAACCACAGGGCAGAGAGTGCAGGGGCGACTGTGCAGGGCCCAGAGGATGTGCACTGGCTGCTAATGTGCTGTGTGTGCCATTAACCTTGTCCTGGAGAACAAGCTCAGCTGAATGCACCTTCTGCCTCCCCTTCCCCAGCTCTGGATGAGCCGTGGTCAGTGCTGCCTTGGAAGCAGAGGGCAGCCCAATAATCTTATTGCCCTGCTGGTCCTGCCTCCCCTTGGGTGTGAGAGTCACCACACCCTGGTCCCTCTCTGCCTGGCAGGATGAACCAACTCCTGTTCTTTTCTCACTGTTAACTCTCCTCCTCCACCCTGGCCCAAGGCACCTCCCCACCACCCTGGAGGCTCTGACGCCTGCAAGGGACAGTGTGAGGATCTATTTTGCATGAAGGCTAATGTGGCTGGAAAATCCCCGTGAGAGTCCTTGTTTATTACCATGGATATGCAATACCCAGCTGCTTTCCCTCTCCTTGCAGTGCAAAGCCAAACAAGGCTGGCTGGCTTCCCTGTGTGCTGCCTAAACAGGCTGTGCCACACAACTGTACTACGCAGATGACAGCTGGCACTGGCAGAAACGATGATTCCTCCTCAAAATGGAAATTGGTCTCCCTAGAGGGCTTTTTGTGGCAAGTGCCCGTGCCTGCCTTCAAGTTGTTGGTGGTTTTGGGGGGAAGTGCTGGCTGCAGGTGCCACTCAGTGTATTTCTGTGTGATAAGCAGGTAATGGAGCTGGTTTTTCAAAGAAAAGATTTGCCTTTGTTGCAAATCAAAGGCATAGAAGGTGCTGGGTGTGTACAAGAGAGCAGCATCTGCTGGGGAAGGGGGTGGCTGTGCTTGTAGGGCTGTGCTGACTGAGCCACCTGTACCCGAGATGGGTGGGAGGCCGGGCTGGCTTCATTCTCCCCTGCTCGGCTCTTGGTGTATTTGCTGAGGTGTGGGGGATGTTCAGTGGAGAAAAATTGCTTCTCCGGGGCGACTAAAAGACCTGCAGGTGCAGCCTGTCCCTTTGAAGTGCCTGAGGCCAGGCACCAGCCTCCAGCCAGGGTCTCCCCGGTGCTGCAGGGCTGGGCTCGGAGGGGCGGAGGGAGATCCCTTGTCAGCGCTTCTCCTTCCCGGGAAAGCCCGGCCAGCCGTTCTGGACCGGTGCCTGGCGGCAGGACCGCGCTTCCCGGAGCCAGCGCTTCCCGGAGCCCTGCCCTGGCATCCCACCCCCCTCTCCATCTCCATCCCGCCACCTCCCCGCGTTCTCCATCTCCATCCCGCCGCCTCCTTCTCTATCTCCATCTCCATCTCCCATCTCCCGCCGCCTCCCCGCTCGCTGCCCCGGGCTCGGCGCCGCTCCCCGCCCGCCTCCGCCCGCCCGCGCCCCCCGGACCCGCACCGGAGCGCGCTGCAGGAGCCGAGCAGAGCGGAGCAGAGCGGCACAGCCCGGCCGAGCCCCCGGCCGAGCGCTGCGGGAGCGGAGCGGGCTCCTCCCGCCCCGGTGCCGGTGCCGGGGGTGCAGCACCGCGGACAGCTCCGGGGCGGCCGTCGGGGCGGCGGCGGCGGCGGGGGGAACCGGAGGCGAACCGGGGCGGGTCCGTGCGCCCGGCGAGTCCCGCACTTACCATGATGGAGAAGACGAGGGCCACGATGTTGATGGGCCAGACGGGGCAGAAGCAGGAGAAGATGGCGAGCACCAGGTAGTCCCGCGGGCGGCCCTGCTCCGGGGCCGCCGTGCTGGTGGCCGTGGACGAGGCTCTGCCCAGGCTCAGCCGGGACGGCGACAGCGGCGGCGCCTCCAGGTGCCCGACCGACACCGACTTGTAGCCGAGCCCGTGCCCATTGCGCTCCGTCTCGCCGGGCAAGGCGGCCGTGAAGGATTTGGAGCCGCGGAGGCCCTTCTCCTCCCGGCCCTCTGTCGCCGACAGCAGCTTCTCTGTCTCCTGGAAGCGGGTGGGCAGCGCCGTGCCCGAGCCCGGGCCCGCGCCCCCGGGCGCGGAGCCGGTGCTGGCCATGGCCCGGCGGAGCGGGCTCCGGCAGCGCCCCGCCGCCGCCGCTCTGCGCTCGGGGCCCGCCGCCCCGCGGGAGGCCGAGCCGGAGGAGGGGCCAGCCCGGTTCGGCCCCCGGGGCAGGATCGGGGCCGCGGACCGCCCCCGGGGTGTCCCCGGTCCCCCCTCTCCTCACCCCCTTACCGCTCTCGGCCTCCGCCCGACCCGCTGCGTGCGGCGCCGCGGCCCCCGGGGATGCTGGCGGGGATGCGGCGGGGCGGAGCGGAGCGGTGGGAGAGCCGGGGAGTCCCCGCCGCCTTCAGCCCGGCCCAGCCCAAGGCTCTGTCCCTCCCCACCGACCCCCCGCTCTTCCCGGGGGCTCCCACGGGCTCCGCTCCGCTGCAGAGGTACGTGAGAGCCCAGCCCCGAGCCGGCTCCGCCCGTGCCAACGGGGCTCGGGGCCGCCTCCAGCCCCGGAGATGCGGGGGATGCCGAGGGCAGCGCCGTGCGGGGTACACAGAGCCCTGCTGTTCCTGCTGACTGCCAGCGTGTCCCCAGGCGGGTGGGGACACGGAGCAGAGCCACGAGCCCCTCCTGGCTGCGGAGAGGGGCTGGAGCTGCGCTGGGTCTGGGCAGGGCTGCCCGGAGGGTGGCAGGGTCTGGGCAGTGTGCGGGTGCCCGGTGGCACCTCTGGCTCCAGCCGCTCTGGGAAAGCACCGTCCCCGAGCACAGGGTTGGGGAAGGCTCTGGGCACGCTGTGCTGAGCTTGCCCTGCCCTCGCTGTACGTGGGTGATCGTGGGGACACCACAGCTGGGGACAGGGACACCAGAGCAGTGGCATATCGCGTCCCTATACAGGAGCTGCAAAGCAGAAAGGGTGCTGGTGCAGTGTGAATTACATCTTCTCCATCCTTGGGAGCAGGGATGATGTGAGGGGCAGGAGGAAGAGCTAAATAACCCTCAGAGCCTGGATGTCTGGAAAAAAATGGATGTTTTCCACCCATTGTGTATTATGCTTCAGTTCCAAATATGCCAGGGGTTTCCCTGGCAGTGAGTGCCATCTACGGGGCACACCCAGCACCTTCTGCCTCCCGAGAGGTGCCCGAGGAGCCTTTTGCCAGCCGGGCCATGCTGCCCAGCCCTGCCTGGAGTCTTATCCCATCCTGCAGCCTCCAAACAGAATTAGAAGCCACAGTTTGTGAACGTGGATCTGAGAGCAGTGGGGGTGACTCTCCTCGGGTGAGTCTCACAGGGTTTTGCCTCCCTTCCACTCCTGCCTCTGTGACCATCTGTTTCCATCTGCCTCACTTCGGCTGACCAAAGCTGGTGTGGGAAAAACACGGAGATGCAAATTCGGGAGGAGGGAGGGTTCCTGCCTGAGTTAGGGTGTCACTGAAATATTCTTTGCATGCTGCTGTTGCTGGGCTCTCGCTCCCCGTGTGACGGCTGCTGACACGGCAGGGCAGGGCCATGCACTGCTCCAGGGAGAGCCAGAGCAGGGAGAGCCACCCAGAGTAGGGATGATGTAGGGAGAAGCAGGATTCCATCAGAGGATGTGGCTGCAGGCCTTCCTCTGGTGAGGGGAACACCTGTCAGAGGCTAAAGCCAGGATGCCTCACACACAGAGGCTCCTTTGCTGAGCAAAGAGCTCTCTCTCCTGGCTGCCACCAGTTTCCCTCTCCTCTCGGACCATCTCGCTTGTCCCACCAGGGATTAAGGAAGGAGGAGGAGATCCCGGTACCCAACAGCAGGAGGTTGGGATGGTTGCTCCAGCATGTGCCCCCAGGCAGGGAGAGAGCTCAGACTGCCACGGGAATGTTGGTAGCACTGGGGTGGGAGCAGCGGGGCTGGAGGAGCTCTGCAGGGCTCAGCACTGCGGGAACCACATGGTGCAATTTGTCCAAAAATCTGCCAGCTGTGGTGTGCGTGGCTGTAAATCCCTACCTGATTCCTGCAGCAATTCCAGTTTGCTGAGCCTTGGGGAGGAGGGAGCCCTCGCAGCTAGTCCAAGCTCTCTAAGACAGAGGGAAGGGACAAAAGGGACCTTTTCAGTAAAATTCTGCCTTCCTCCCCTCCACGGGACTTGGCCGGGAGCGCGCTATTGGCCTATCCCAACAGAGCCACTTCTCTGGGATCAGAAGGAAACCGCAATCGGATGGGTGGGTTTTATGAAAGCCGACATCTGTCTCCCCTCCTGGCCTCGCAAATCTGCCAGGCACAAACGTCTGTACCAGCTTAGCGTCAAAAGTCCCAGGGCAGTAACCTTTCCCTGCTCCTGCTCCCCTCCTTCACCGGCAGGAGCCAGAGCCACCCGCCAGCCAGGGGCTTTAGCGTGATCCCCACGGCCCATCTGTCCATCCCACACATATTAACAGCCACTGCCCTGCTGCTGGGTTTGTAACTCGTGTTTTCTCGTAGAGCAAGCAAGAGAGAATAAATAACAGTGGCGATCAGCAGCAGTGAGACCTCGCGACAAGAAACACGGAGCTGGCACTTCCAGAGGACTTCCCACCTTTCCGCAGTTTTCCCGCAGAGGAGAGACACGCAGCAGGGTCTTGTACAGCGTGTCGGGGGCTCTCTGAGCTCGCCAGCATCGCAGCTGAGCTCCATGCACATCCTTCAGCGCTTCTCTCCCTCACCCAGCAATCCCTTCCCGCTCCCCGCGTGTGTCCCACGGCTCCGTTACCTTCCCGGCACCGTCCTGCCACCCCAGCCCGGCAGGTCAGTGGATGGGGAGGCACTGCTGGTGTCCCCAGCCCTGGCAGTAGCCCAGCTGCCAGGGGACAGCCCCGGGCAGGGGCTCTTGCAGGCTGCCCGTGACTCGCTGCTGGCGGAGCGCGGGGTGCGCGATCCCGCTGGAGCAACAGGCGGGGCTGGGCACGGGGCGATTCTCCTTCGGGCTCTCGTAGTGATGGAGCTGCCTCGGAGGGGAAAACCCAGCGCAGAGAGGGGACGGAGGGCACCGTGTCCCTGCAGAACCGGGCTCCCAGGGCAGCTGGGGGCGGCTGCCCTTCACCCCCGACTCCTGCGCAGGGACCCCGGCCCGGGCGCGGCACTCGGAGTGGCCACAGGGCCAGCAGCACCCGGCGCCGTGCAGGGACAGCGACAGAGCCGTGATCCTGTTGATGGCTCGCCGGAGGGTTGCGATTTTGGAAAGTCTTTTGCCTCCGAGGTCGTGCTTGAGGGCCAGCCGCAGGGCGTTGAAGGCTTGGTTGTAGTCCAGAATCCTCTTACGCTCTCTGACGTTGGCAGCCATCCTCCTGGCCTTGGAGCGCGCTGGCCGGCTCCTCTTCCTCACCTTCATCCCGTGCTTGTCTCCCGGGCTGGCGTCTGCTTCCCTGCCTTGGGAGACCCACAAACCCTGCCTGTAGCACGCCTGGGGGGGATCCCCCGCTTCCAGCTCCTCCTCAGAGCTGTCGGGCTCTGGCCCCGAGCCTTTCCCCACGGCTGCTCCGGCCATGGCAGCGGCAAGGGGGAGCAGGAGAGGCGCTGCTGTGACCCTGCCTCCCGGGAGGTGTGGGTGACACTCCTCCAGGGACAGGCAGCCGCCTCTAAAAACCTTCAGCAGGGCTCGTCACGTGGCTGTCCCGACCCTCCTCACCTGCCGCAGGTGAGGCACAGGGACAGAGCCCTGCCTGGTCCCTGCTCTGAGCGTGAGGCACCAGTGCTGGGGTGCCCAGAGCTTGTGGTGGAATACTCACAGGCCCCCAGGGAAAGAACCTCTATCACGTCGCAGGGGTTGCTTTTGTGTCTGCTGAGAATTTGGGCACTGCAGGAGTTCCTCCGTGCTGCTCTGTCCTCTCCTCTGCTGGGCAGGCTGGTGGCTCACCCTGGGGCAGGTCATCCCAGGGTTCTCCGTGGTGCTATGAGCTCTGTGGGGCATCACCACCCTGGCTCTTCCTTCCCTCTGCTCATGGGTCCTGCAGCACCTCTGTTATTTCTCAGCTAAAGGAAACTGAAGCACGAAATTGTGCCACTGCTGAGGAAAGCAGCAAGTCTTGTGTTTGGGTACAGGAGAAGACACAGTCCTAGTGAGCTGAGAGCGTCCGTGGGGACAGGGACAGGGGAGGTGGGTGCCTGAGCAGGAGCAGACCCCGGGAGTCGGTGCAGGAATGTGCAGGGCTTGGCACGCCTCTGCCCTGCGGAGCAGGAAGCAGGAATGTGGCAGGGGGGATCGGGGCAGGTGATAAAAGAGCTAAAGTGCTACCTGCCTCCTCCAGAGCCTTCCTGTCCCTTCCCAGCAGCCTGGGGCCACGGCTGTCTGGGCTGGCACTCCCGGGCCTGCCCGGCACTTAACTTGGGGAAGGCGATGCTGAAAGCAGCTCCTTGTTTCCTGCATCCCCGAGCTGGTGGGCTGAGGGGCTTGCCAGGTGCAGCAGGTCCAGAGGCCATGGGCAGGGCCAGGTCCACAACCTCTGAGCAGTGGGGGACAGCCACGTGTGTTTTCCCCATCATCTCATTAGCGAGCAGTTGCTAAATGCCTTCCTGTGCTAGGGGTAATGCTTTGAAAAATAGCCCAGGAGTGGTTCTGACAAATTGTTGGGGTGTCTGGTGCAAAAGCAGAGCCCTGGGAGAACGTGACCCCCCCTCCTTGATCCATCCCTTCCTATCTGATCATTCCAGCTCATGTTTGATCAATAGCCACAATTGTGGGGGGTTATTTGTCTATTGCCCATCTCCTCTCCTGGCTCTTTGAAGCTGGAGCTAATTTAGGTGCCTCTGCTCCAGGAACCCAATAAATCAGGAGCCAGGGCCTCAGGGACAGGGGAGGACGAGGCAGCAGGACTTCAAAGGGAGGTGAAGCTTGCAAATATCTTTGAGCACTCACCTGTGCTCATTATGACCCTCATGTTCTCCCCAGCATCCCTCTCACCTCCCAGTCTTTCTCTGCCAGGAATGGAGGCTCCCTGACCACTGATTTACCCAGCGAGCTCAGCTCGGGAGCCAGGGGATCTTTGAAATGCTTGAATGCCAGCAGGACATAGGTGTTATACCCACTTAGAGACGTGCCTGTCTAAAACCCAGCTAAGCAGGACAGATCCCTGCCATGGGGATGTTTTTGCTGGTGTTGGAGGTCAGGAGGTGCAGTCCAGAGCAGACACAAAGGTCGCTGAGCTTGGCACAAAGCCAGTCCCAGCTAGGTGGTGCCTGGGCAGGGGCAGCAGTCCCAAAGCTGCCCCCATCCCACCCACAGCCCCTGGGAGATCCTTGGGAAGCACTGCCAGGGGCTCTGGGCAGCCCTAGCTGCAGGGATCCAGCCCCAGCTCTCGGAAGCAGGCAAGGCCAGACCATAAATCATGGGGCATCTGATGCCACCTGTAATTAGCACATCCTGCTGGGCCATCCCCACCTCGTCCCGGGCGCTTCCGACCGAGGTGCCCATTACAGGGTGGGAGGTCAGCAGGAACGCCCACCCAGGCCCTGCTCCCCCGGTCCCTGCTGATTTATCACCGTGTGCTGGAGAGATTTATGGGCTGAGATGGGGAGCCAGAAACGTGTTGTGAGGCTCTGCTGGGCCTGTCTGCCTGACAGATGATGAAAGAGCCGTAATTATCTGTCGCCACACATATATCAGGCCATTCATGGCAGTCCCCAGCCTCCAAGAAGGGGTTTGGCCCTCGGGGACTCCTCACCTCCCAGCCTGTGTCACTCTGGACTGGAGCACTGCTGGGTGCTGGGCACCTGCCCATTGTCACAGCTCTCATGGGTCCCACAGCCCAAAGGTGTGTTACAGGTGTGCATCCCTAACAGTGCTGCTGAGCCGAGCCTCAGCTCCTGAAAAGAGCCCTGGGCTGGCTGCTACATCCATCCAGCACCCCCAAACTAGCAGTGCTTCCAGGTGAGAGCTGCTGGAGCCACCTGGGAGCACAGCCCTCCCTGGAGGTCACACCCTGATGAAGAGGCAGCTGGCACGGCCTGGGGGGGCTGCCCAGCACCATCCATCCTCCTTGGGAAGGCTGCACCTGGAGGCATGGATGTGCCAGAGCAAAGCAAGGGAGCCTGCGGCAGGGAAGGATGAGAGCTGGGAGTGGCAGGCAGGGAGGTGCCCATTCCTGGTGACAGGGGAAGGAGGAGGCGGCTGTTGCGACACTGCCTGAGCCCGCGGGTAAATAAATAGGGCGCTTTGTTCCTGCTGGGGCACGACCAGGTGGCACAAGGGACGAGGGCTGGTGAGTCATCCCTGCCCAGGCAGCCACCCTGCAGGGCACAGGAGGAGGCAGGGACAGGCTCTGAGAGGCTGTGCTGCCTGGAGGTGCCTGTGGGTGAGATTCCTGCTCCAGCATCTCCCACAGCACCAGGGAACAGCCCTGCCCTGGGTACAGGTTGGATTTTTCAAAAGCCACATCCTGTGGAGCCAGAGTGAGCCATGGGCACCTGCTTAAACACAGCACTTGTGGCAGGCAGTGGGCAAAAGGCTTACCTGGGCCTTCACAGAATCCCAAAGTCATTCCAGTTGGAAAAGCCCTCTAATTGAATCCAAACATTCACCCAGCTCTGCCTTGTTACCACTAAACCACTTAGTGCCACATCCATGTTTTTTGAACATTTCCATCACTTTCTTGAGCAGTCTGTTCCAATGTCTGACCATCCTTTCAGTGAAGACATTTTTCCTAATATCCAACGTAAGCCTTGAGGCCATTTCCTCTTGTCCTGTCCCTTGTTCCTTGGGAGTAGAGACAAACTCCCACTAGGTTACACACTCCTTTCAGGGACTTCCAGGCCTTCGTTGTGCACCACAGGAGCCTGTGCCATGTGCTCCATGTGCCAGGAATGGCTCATCCATCCTGAGACCAACAAAGCTGGCAGAATTTCACTGGCCAGAGGATGAGGATGTGACACACAGAACTCTGCAGTGAAGGCCAGGGCACGTGGCAGCTGTGGAAGGCACAGAAGCCACCCCATGGCACAGGAGCCTTCAAGGCTGGGTTGTTCCCAGCTCGGGGATCTCCCGGAGGGCAGAGGATGGATTCTGGCATTAGTTATCGTGTCGTTACTGCCCCTGAGCTGCCGGCACCAGGCATTCCCTCACCCGCCGCTCCTCGGGGACACCCGGAGAGGGCAGTGGGAGTCTGTGCGCTGCAGGAGCGCGGCACCCGCACCCCGCTGGTGTCCCCATCTCATCCCATCCCATCCCCGGGATCTCTCCCCGCCCGCTCCCGCCGCGGGCCGCAGCCGGGGCCGAGCCGGGGGGCGGTGGCAGCGCTGCCCCCGCCCCGGCGGGGCCGTGCCGTGCCGTGCCGAGCCGAGGCGGGGCGGGCCGGGGGCGGGCACCGACGTCAGGCCCCGCGGCGGCGGCGGCGGCGGCGGCGGTGGGGGGCGGAAGGCGGCGGTGCCGGGGGGTGTCCGTGGGGGGGAAAACCCGGCTTTGGGGCGGGGGATGGCGGCGGGCGAGGCGGCCCGGGCGGACTTTGCGCGGCACTGGCAGGCGCAGTTCCCGGGGGAGCCGGCGCCCCGCATGGAGCTGGGCTCGGTGCGGGCCATGGAGCGGGAGCTGGAGCGCTGCCGCCGCCACCTGCGCCGCCTGCAGCGGGCGCTGGCCGAGGAGAGGTTCAAGGTGGGCTACCTGGAGGCGGCGCTGGCCCGGGCTCCCCTCCCGCCGCCGCCGCCCGCCGCCCCCCGCCCCGCCGGCAGCTCCCCGGAGGGCGGCAGCGCCGGCAGCTCCGACGCGGAGGACGCTTCCTCGGCAGGTGGGTGAGGGGGAGCCGTCCCCACCCCGCGCCCCCAAGGGACGAGGGTGTCCCCAGCCCCCTGCGCCGTCCCCGCCGCACGGTCAAGGGCGAATGTGCGGCCGAGGGCATCCCCAGCCGTGCCCGTGGCGCTCTGTGCCCACGGGTGAAGGCAATCCCGAGCCCCTGTGCCATCCCTGCCACGCAGCTGGTGCAGCCCGTGCTGTGACTCGGCATGGGACCCCCAGCGTGTCCCCGTCACGCAGCCAGGAGCAATCCCATGCGGAAACATCGTAGAGACTGCCCAAACTCCTTTCGCCATCCCCGTCAAACAGCCAACGCCACCCCAACCCTTGTGCAGTCCTTGACCAACACTAAGGTCATCCCAAGCCCCTGTCTCCTCCCTGTCGCACTCCCAGGGACATCCCATACCAAGGCCCCATCCTCGGGTGTGCCAGGAGGGTGGCTGACCAGTCCCTTGCAGCTGGCTCTTGGTGATGGGCCAGTGGCCCACGAGCCACGCTGCAGAGGAGTCACTTCCTCCCGGTGTGACCTGGCTCACGGGAACACCTCTGCTCAGGTGACACCTTGTGACCTCCTGTGGGGAAGTCCTGGAGGTTCTAAAGCAGAAGCATGCCGGGGTGGTGACATGCCCCGGGGCGTTTTCCTAGGTGGATTGAGGACGATGTTATTTCGCAAGTGCCTGGCTGTGTGGTGGCACTGAAGGCACAGCCAGCTAGCGCTGTCAGCCGTCACACTGTCCTACTTCCAGCGGCCTGGAAGTTGTTATTGCATCAGCATTAAACCCGGTTCAAACAGAGTCCTGGCAGCTAGGGAATGTCACTTTTAATGCTGCTAATTCTGCAGCTGACTTGAGTTAATTTTGTTCTTGCTCGATTGTTTGGAGTGGTGGTTTTCCCCCAAGGCTGTATCGTGCTGGTTTAAGATTGCCTGGAGAGCAAGTGCTCTGATATCAAATTATGCTTAATATTTGGTTCATTTATATTTATTGCATTAGTCTGCAGTGCTGGAGGAAGTTTCCGCTTCACCTTCCTGAGCTGCCTGGGGGTGAAATGTCCAAAGTACGAGGCTGCTCTCAGTGTTGTTGCCGTGCTGTGCCGAGCTGCACGTGTGAGTGTTTGTTCCTCTCCCCAATCAGCCTGGGGGAGCCTGTGCCCAGCCCTGCAGCCAGGAACAAGGACACTGGGAATGCTGGATTCAAAGGGCTGCTCCAAGCCCCTCTCCAGCTCCCAGCAGCAGGCATGGGCTGTGGTTCTTGGAGAGCTGCTCTGTGGCTCAAGTGGCTTCAGTGCATCAGAGCGACCAAGCACAAATCCTTCTCATTTACACTCAGACCTACATTTTGTTTATATCTGGGTTGTGCTCCTGGATGTTTTCAAAGCAAGGCTACTCTCAGGTTGGTGGGTGATGTTAAAGGGGCTTCCCTGAAGCACAGCACAAACCACTAAACGTCCTGGCTTCGTAACTTGGAGGAGTCCAGCCCTGCAGCACCCTTTGTAGCTGGTGGGGGTGAGTCTTTTGGCAAGACTTTGAAGTCCAAAGTTACATCTGCTGTGGTTCAATGTGGTCTCTTCCTCCTCCCCTGAATGGGTCTTCCTCAGGGTCAGCAGCTCCAGCACTCATCAGAGGAGGAAGCATCCCCTCTGCTGAGTGCCTGACTCTTTGCCCTGTGACATGGCTGGGCTCAGCCCTCCCCAGCCTTGTCCCGAGCCTGTCCTGAGCCTTTCCCAGGCATCAGCATTTTCTTTGTTGGGCGTTATAAGGGCCCCTGTGTGCAGTGACTGCACTGACATTTAAGAGCAGAATTTGAGAGTGCAGTAAGAGGTCTGTGGTCATTGCCTGGATCCCCCTTTCATGGATAGTTGGTTAACCTGATGCTCCTGTTGTTTTCTTCTCACTTCTCTATGTTTCAGATGTAATTGAAAATTCCTGATTGTGGTGCTGTTTGCTTTTCGTGCCAGCATTCTGGGTAGTGCTGCTCTGCCTGGGCCCCTCAGTATTTTAATGTGAATTTTGGAGCTTAGTGGTGCTGTTGGTGTGGCTGAACACAGTCAGTCCCCAGCTGTGTCGACCTTGGGAAGCACCCTCTGGACAGCAAATGAAGGAGTGTTGAATATCATCTTTATGGGAATTACCAGGGAAATACAGTGTTTTCCTTTAAGTAGCTTGTGATTAATCAGATTTAAAGCGAGGAAATCTGCAGGATGCCCGTCTGTGGCTATCGCAGGAGAGCGGCGCGTGTGACAGCCAGATACATGATCCTGGCATCTGAGATAACGCCTGTGCCAGCTCACCCGGGACCAGCAAAATCTGAGCGTCAGCGAGCAGATGGCTCAGAACGAAGCGTGGAAAGGGCTGAAATTCCCCTCGTCTTGGCCGTCACCTGTCCCTGTGGCTAAACACGCAGCTGGCCTCGCAGCTGAGCCTGCGCGCTGCCGGGCTGTGCAGCAGCGCTCGGGCTGGGTGCTGCTTCCTTCTCCTCCTGTTTGCCACGGAAGGGATGGAAGGCTGTGGGTTGGTGGCAGCCAGGAGAGGGTGAGCTGAGCAGGAGATGGTGCTGGTGGCCGAGAGGAGGACGTGGTGATGCTCGGAGGAGATGCTTTGTGCCCGGCAGCCAGGTAGCGCAGAGGTGGAACCAAGTCGGTGCTGGGTTTCCTCGCTTTGTCCTTGGGAAGTGGAGAAAGAGGCTGGCTTTGCCGTGGAGGTGAAACTCCTCTGGAAGGCTGTGGGGTTTGGGAGTCCCTGACCTGCCCTGTGCAGTGCCCTACACCCCAGAAATGTGAGCTCTGGGGTGGGGAGTGCTGGCACAGCTGGATTAGTCCATGATGGCGTGGGCTGGTGGATCTGGTTACGGCAGGATGCTGCGGCTGTGAGATGTGCTGTAAGTGAATCCCCAGCCCTCTGTTTAGCTGGAATTATAGTTTCTCTCAAGGAAAGATTCTGGAGTCACGTGGGCTCTTCTCGTTGCTCCACTGCCCTGCCTTCACTGGTACCTTGGGAAAGGGGAAGGGAGCTGCTGGCAGCAGTGGGGTCCTGCCTCGGAGGGCGGTGAGCGTGGAACGGCACAGGTGTCAGGGTGTGGAGCAGAGCTGAAATGGGGAAGGGACCCTAGGGCATCTGGAGCTCCTGGGGCATTGGCCACCTCACCCCTGCATGCCCTGATGGGGGCTGGATTGGCACAGGTGTCATGCTGGGGGCTCCTAACCTGATTTAGGTAAAGTCAGGGCTTGATCTTGCTACTTCATCCCTGCTTTCAGCTTGTGCTGTTGCTGCAAAAGTGGCATCTCTGTTCCAGAAAATCTCCCTGCAGCTATGGAGGTGATGGAGCAGCTTTATCCTGCTGTCCCAAGCTGCTCTTAGACCCTGCTGGTTCCTCTTGGAATTTCTTGGAATATTCTGTGGAAGCAGAACAGAAAATAGTGAGCAAAGTCCCGAGTTTGTCCTGGTGCATCTCTTTCTGCCTGGGGCAGGTCATGGTGTGCAGGAGGGGAAGGAATGGTGATTCCACAGCCTAAGGAAGGTGAAATGTTGCATGGTCTATGCATCCATCTCCCCTCCTTTAGCACCAGGATGGGATCTTGGTGGAAGCAGGGAGGTGCAGTGGGGGCAGTTGTGACTCCTCAAGAGCCCATCTACCACCTCTGTATCTTTATATTTAGTTTTTAAATTTTTACTTTGTTATATTTTCCCATTGTTAGAAAGTGCTTGTTTGGCTCTGAAGAGGCTGGAAGTTCCTCCTCTGGCTAGGGCAGGCCAGGCAGAGTCTCAGTGTTTAACTTTGACTGCTCAGGCGAGGACAAAACCGCAGCGTGTGTGTGTGTGTGTGTGCGCGCCTGCTGGGGACCTTTGAACTGTCTCCATCTGCTCTGGGGCCCAACAGCATTTGGGGAGGTGATTTCTCTGCACAAACCCCCCTGATGGCATTGTGACAGCAGCCCCTGAGTGATGTGAGGCTGCTTCCTCAGAGTGATGCTGCCTGAGATGGGGACTGCAGGGTTAACTCTGGGACAGGTTGTCACTGTTAAAGAAGATCATAAATAAATGCAAAGTTTATGAGGCTGAAGAGTAGAGGAGTTGAAGTTTAAAGCTTTAAGTGAGAGCACTAAGTGCTGCTTGTTGGAGTTTGCCCTGTGATGGGCAATTAGTGAAAGGCTTGTAAAGGAGCTGCAAGAGCAGAGGGGAAACCTGTCTGTGATGAGCTCTGCCTGTGGGCACCACCATGGCAGCAGCTGCATCTTCCTGGTGGAGGAGCAGCCCTTCCAGGTGCCAGGGCCCTGCAGACGAGCAGGAAGGGTGCACAGAGGGTTGGGGGTGCCTGTCTGCCTTGCTGGGCAGGGGTACTCCCCTGGCATGGCAGTAGTGCTGCTGCCATTAGCACAGAGATGCCAACATCCCTCCTGGAGGAGATGGGTGTGGATGCAGCATCCCTGTGTTCTGTCAGCTGGGCACAGTCCCACTGGCTGGGATTTGGCCCCCAGAATCTGGGGCAGAGCCGATGCTGAGCTCCCCCAGCTCAGCAGCATTCAGGCAGTGGTGCTGGGGGGAAGGAGGGGATGGAGTTTGCACTTCAGTGCCAGCAGTGCCACGGGCTGTGCCCACCACGGGGACAAGCACTTCAGCAGGGAGGTGGCCCCCGGGCTCACAGTGGCTGGTTGTTGGTGATCAGTAGCCCCAGGTAGACTCAATGGCAGCAGCAGGGCAGGCAAGAAATCCTCATTAGGTGGCTGGATAGAGCCAGAAGTGCCCTGCGGGGCCTGAATACATTTGCATTGTAAGGCTATTGAAATCTGGTTGGGGTTTGTTTTCTCTCTATTTTCCTGGGAAGACACTTCTGTGCAGCGGGGCTCTTTGTTCCTCGGGTTCCTCCTCCCCTCCTGCCCAGTGATGCTGCCAGTTGGGATCCCAGTGGATGGCTCTGCTCTGTCTTCTGCTGGATGCTGTCTGCTGTGGCCAGCCAGGGAGAAGCTTTCCTCTGTGCTGGCAGGGAATTAATATTCTCTTGGGCTAGAGGAAAGAGCCTGGGTTAGCCAGGGCAGCTCACTAAATGTCCATCCATCCCAGAAAGTGGCGCCTTTGTCCCCTTGGTTCGTGGCACTGTTGGATTTTCCTCTCACTGAGGTCACCTGGAGCAGTGGCCGGGAGCCAGCCCGAGGGAACACACAGAACTCACTCCATCCCCAGGAGACATGGAGCAGGCTTGGCTTTCCCACCCCAAATGACTTTATCAGTGTTTGCTAAGCAGGATAATTGGCGTGTGTAGATCAGTAGCAGCAGCGCTTCTTGGCTCCCTTGGCTGTAGCCGGAGCGGAGCCTGGCCAGCCTAAGCAGAATCCCAGAGGACTCCTGCAGATCTGCCTCCAGATAAGTCCCAGCTGTAAAGTTCAGGGATTGTTTGAAGATCTGGCAGATAGGGAGACCTTTGTGCTGGGACTGAGCCTTCTGCCATGGACAGTTTTTGTTCCATGGGCGATTTTTGTTCCTAGGCTATGAACCACCACCTCCTCCTCCTCCACAGCTCTGTGGCAGATACAGCCACAGCTGCCTCCCTCTCGGAAGAGAACCACGATGCAATAACTGGCCCAGGCCTTCACCTGAGGTAAAAGGCTTTTTCTGGCCAGCCACCATCTTTCATTCCTTCTCCATCTGGTGTTTCGAGAGGCCAGGGGCAGTGCTGCTGTGGTCGGATCTCTGCCCTCCTCCCCACTCTTGCTTGGTTCTGGCACCCTGCCTGGCACTGCCCTGAGGTCAGGATGGTCCAAGTGACCTCCCTGTTCTCCAGGCCCCTCTCAGCTGTGCCCCAGTGAGTGCAGCTTTGGGCTGATGCAGTGCAGACCTCAGGGTTTCAATTCCACGGGGAAGTGATTCTGGAAGAGAAGTTTAGTGCTGGACTGAGGACCTGCTGTGCTCCTTGGCAGGGAGGCTGGAAACATTTTCATTTATTCCTCTCTTCCCTCTCTGCAACCCCTGGCAAGGGGAGAGGGCGAGCCTGGACCTCCTGAGAGCCCAGCAGAGCCAGGCACTCCTCTGGCATCTCCCACCTCAGTCCCCGAATCTGCAGTCCTGGCTGTGTTCCTGCCATGGCTTCAGCACACAGAGGCTTTCCCTCACCCAAACCAAAGCACTCTGGCTGCTCTTTCAGTCCTTAACTTCTTTAGCCACTTGCATGGTGCTCCCCAACCTCACTCTCCCATTCCACTCTTCTTTGGGAAAACACCCCCAGTGTTGGAGGTGCAGGTGGCTCTGGAGCTGCTCTCTGGTTGCTGCCAGCCCTGGGTGCCCACCAGCAGTCCTGGGCAAGCACTGGGGCTCCTGGAGCTCCTGTGGCTGTGACTGGAGGACTCTTGCACAAGAGCCCAGAATAGCGATGCGTGGGCTGGCGGGCAGGGGCTGGGCAGATGCCAGGCAGACAGCCAGACACCAGGCAGGCTGTGCAGGGCTGGCTGCTGGTGGGGAGGAATGGTGGAGCTCAGCTTCCAGCTCTTGCTGCAGGGATGCTCCCAGCTGGAGCTGGGGGCGGTTGGTGGGGGTTGAGAACATGGTTGGCAGCATCTCCTCACCCAGGACTGGTCCCTGTCACCGAGGGCTGATGGGTGTCAGGATGGGGGTGGGTGCTCCCCCCAGCCGCGGGGAGAGGAGGAAGGTTCAGCTGCTTTGCAGGTTTTGAGGTTTTGTTGTTATTGTTGTTGTTGTTTTTGCAAAGGTGAAAAGATTATGAAAACCAAACTAAAAATACATCCCAGCAGTTTGGCAGGGCTGGTTAGTGTGGGCTGTGCAAGGCCACCTGCCTGGGTTAGGGGTGCAGCACAGGGTGGCCCTGGCTTGGCCTTCCCAGGAGACTCGCCCAGCTGTGGGGCACTTGCCTGCCTGGTCCTCCTGGCTGTGGCACTGCCAGGACCTGCTGTGTGGTGTCAGCTGGGGGTGGCCAGCCTGGGGAAGGCTCCGGGAGGTCTGGCAGCTCATGCCCTGTGGTGGATTAAGAGGTGGATGTGCAAAGGAGGCATGGAGAGGCTGGTGCCGTGGGCGGGAGTGGCCAGGAAGTGTGTCTGGCTGGGGGAAAAATGTGGGAAAGCCCCTCCCTGCCTGTATGCAGGGAGCTGTGCATGGAAAACCAGCTGCCTGCTGCCCCTGCAGCTCTGCAGCCATCGCACTGAGGATGAGCAGCTGCATCTTGTGCTGGTGCTGCTGCAGGGCACCCCAAGGCATCAAGGAGTGTGGTTTCCTGCCGTGAACGAGGCTGATGCTCTCAGCTGAACCACCGTCACCTTCCTGGCAGGGCCTCGGGCTCTGAGGGGCTGGGGGGTGCAGGAGTGTGGGGTTTGCTGTGGAGTGTGCAGGAAACTCTCCATCCTTTAAGGATGAGGACATGCTCAGCTTGAGCCAAAGCAGGAATGAATGGGGGAGTTGGTGGGGAATGGACAGCAGCAAAGACTGTCACATCGTGACCACCCTTGGGCACTGCCTGTGCTAATGTCTTGGGGACAAGGGGAGTCTCAGCTCCCCAAAGTTCCTGGGATGGGGCAGGGGAAGGGTGGGAAGTGGCAGCTGTAGGGCTGCACCCTGTGCCCCTGACTCAGCACGGCTGACTCACAGCCCGTGGGTGCGGGAGGTCTGGATGCTCTTGCCATGCCAGGGCTGGATGCAGCCCCCAGGCAGGCAGGGCTGAGCTGGGGCGGCACTGGCTCCTCATCCCTGATGCCAACAGCTCCCTGTGCTCCAGCCATGCTGAACCACAGCACGGGCATTGCTGTGCTCTCCCAAAATGCTGCATCCGAGCCTGTCTTGGACATCCCTGGGAGCGGGAATCAGGTGGTGGCAGTGCCCTGGCAGGGTCCCCTCAGGTCTCCCACCCGCGTCCTGGCACTTCACGCTCGGATGGCTCTGTCTTCCCCATGTTCCCGACCGAGCATTATCCCTCCTGCCCGGCTCCCATCTGGCTCCGGTGCCCGGTCCAGGCCCTTCCCCAGCCCTGGCCCCGCGGGCAGGATGTGGCCGAGGGCGCTGCCAGGGGATGGTGCCCGCACTGCCGGGACGGGGCAGCGGTGCCGGCACAGCCTGAACCAGGGCAGTCTTTGCACTTGAACGCTTGGCTGGCGCCCTGACATATTGGGGTTGATGACTCTGGCACTTCGTATTTCCTTTGGCTACATGCAGCTGGGGAGGGCGGTTTAACCCCTGCCTGCCCATGTCCTGCTCTGCCAGCCCCTGTTGCGTGGGGCAGGGATGCTCCCGGCTCCTGCAGGCCCTGGTTCCCAGAACCAGGGAGAGCAGGGCTGGGATGGGAAGAGTCTGTGTCCTTCAGCCGTGGTGATTTGAGGGGCTGGGGAGGTTTTGCTGTGAAGTGGGCACAGCATCCCTAGGTCACAGTGAGGAGATAAGACTGTGGTGAAAGGAGTGATGGAGCCAGCTCTCCATTTTCCCCCCGCTGTTCTTGGGCTGGCCGGGGGCCCAGCCGCGTATGCTGCTGTGCCACCACCATCCCCTCCTTGTCCTCCTCCTCCTCGGCGGTCCCCAGACCC
Organism: Sturnus vulgaris; assembly: GCF_052056855.1. NCBI lineage: Eukaryota > Metazoa > Chordata > Aves > Passeriformes > Sturnidae > Sturnus > Sturnus vulgaris. The sequence continues at coordinate 3,765,281 of NC_142263.1, read as the reverse complement.
CTGCGGAGGGTCGGCGTGGCTGCGTGCGGGGGGACGCTGGGCTCGGCTCCCCCCGGCGAGGCAGGGGCGGGAGGCGGGACGCGCTGCCATTGCCAAGCGGCACCTCCTTCCCTGGGCACCCTTGGCAGAAGCACGGCCGTGTGCCCGGGCAGGCACTGCCCGTGTCCGGCTCTGCCATCCAGCCCCCGCCTGGGCCCGCGGCCCCCGCCTCCCGCCCGCGCCCGCCGCCTTTGTTGTGAGATGAGAGCGGGCTGAGCGCCGGCACAGCCCTGCGAGCATGGAGCCGCTGAGCCACCGCGGCCTGCCTCGCCTCTCCTGGATCGACACCCTCTACAGCAGTACGTGACCTGGGCTAGCGGGGGGGCGAGCGGGGCGAGGGGCTGGGTGGCCCCTACCTGTTGTGTAACGCTGCGTCGCGCTGGGCAGGGATGCTGTGCCGGGGAGCCGGGGCTGGGCGTCCCAGGCGGAGCTGACGATGCTGGCAGCGGGTTGTGCTCCCCTCCGTGAGCATCCCGCATGCCCTGGTGGCAGGACGGCGCTGGCCGGGATCGCTCCGGCATCCCCCAGGCTCTGGGGACCCGCTGCATGAGCAGGATGGGTGGCGGTGACCGGGTGGCTGGAGCAGGACGTTGCTGACAGCTGGCACTGCCCGCAGGGCGCTTTGGGGATGCTTTTTGGGGCTGGGGATGCTTTTTTGGCCGCAGGTCCCATTGCCATCCCCGCGCGGCGGTGGGAAGGCACCTCTGTCTCTCTCTCTCTCCCTCCCTCAGCCGCGATTTTCGCAGCGAGCTCCAGGCTCGGTGTCGCCGGTGCTGTGGCAACGCGGTGTCGGTACCGGGGGCTGGCAGCCGGCGGGGCCGGGGGCGTCCTGCAGCAGCCTGGGGATGCGAATCCCCCCGAAGCCAGGACGGGCAGCAGGGAGGAGTGAGCCCCGGAGCCGTGCTGGTCCTGGTCTCATGGCAGATGTCTCAGGGCAGCCAGGGACGTGGCCAGGGGATGAGGGGGCTCGGTCACAGGGTCCCCGTTGTTATTTTGGGGTAGAGTTGAGCTGCGTGGGCATCCCGGGGTGGGGTTTGGGGTGCAGTGTTGAGCTCGGAGCCTGGTGCTGGTGGGGCAGTGAGGTTTGGCATGGGTGTGTGGGAAGGTGGGATGCTCCGGAGCATGCTCCATGCATGGATCTGGCATCTGTCATGCCCTAGAGGAAGCAGGGGCCACCAAGGGGCGCGTTTGTAGGGCTGAGCCCCCTTCCCAAGCTTTCCAGCCCGAAGCCTCTGGTGTCCACAGCCAGAGGCCACATCCAGCAGCAGCAGCCGCGGGGTCTGGGGTGGCTGTGCAGGAGTTTGGGCTGGAGCCCAGGGGCCACATCCAGCCCCAGCCTCTGCACCCTCCTTTCCAGCCACGGCATCTCTGCAAAGCCATGGCTCTGCCCTCCCAAATCCTGCTCCAGCTGCTCTCCCCAAGGCATGGGGGAGGCTGCTTGGTGTGCCCATGTTTTAGGGGACGCAGGGCAGGGTCCAGCCTTCATCACACTGGGCAAGGCAGTGGTGGTGTGGAGGAGATGCCGTTGTGTTGAGCCACCCTTTAGCAGAGGCCCATGGAGGCAGGTCCGGGGCTAGCTCACACATCTGTGTTGTCATGGTGAATTTTCACCCAGGCACAGGAAAACGGTGGCGTTTCCCAAAAATCTCACAGGCTCTGTGTGGATGTTGGGCTTTTCTTGGAAGTAGGATGGAATGGGTGAGATTTGGGGTGTGCCCACACACTGACAGAGTGTCAGGGAACAGCATGTGTCCATCTGGAAATGCCACCCTGAGCTGCTGTGACTGTGCTCTGTCCAGGCTGGGCAGGAGCCAGCTGCTGTCCTTGGCTGAGCTCCCTCATGGGGACCATCGTGCTGGCAGTAGCCTGGGTCAGCCTGGGAAGATGTGGCAGAGCAAAACCATTTTCCTGGGGAAAATAATCCCTCATGGGGATGTGTTCCTGGCCTTGTCACCGTGCTGGAGCCATGTGCCAGCTCACAGGGCCTCTGCCCTGATGGGTGTCAGCATCCCATGGGTATCAGCATCCCTTGGTGCAGCGTGGGCTTGGATCCAGCTCAGGGCCCTGGGGCTGTCTGTGGGCTTGGGGCTACAAGGCTGCTTCAGGTCGGGCTGTCCTTGTCCCCCAGAGTGGCTCCCCTGGGCCAGGCTTCCTCCCTCCCCTCGGTCTCCATGCCTGGGGTGCAGCAGGAGGATTTCCAGTGCTGCTAAAAATCAGGAGCAAAAATAGCATTGGGTTTTGGCACGGGCACAGAACAGGCTGCAGGGGCAATGCAGCTGTGGGGGAGGAGGGAGGGAGGCGCTGGGTTTGGGCTGCCTGGGTGGTACAAGCACCCCACAGGCAGGGAGATGCAGGGGACAACCTCTCTGTGTCCCCTTGCCCATCAGTGTCTCCCTTGCCTGTCCTGGCTGCTTGGTGGTGCTTGGTGGTGCTTGGTGCCCTCCCTGTAGCAGCTTCTGGGAGTGCTGGGGAGGTTCCTCTGCCCAGACTCCCCTGGTGAGGCCCCTCAAATACTGCACAGCCATGGGTGGCACAGCTGGAGCATGGGGACCTGGCTCTGTCCTGTGGGCAGCACAGGGTCCCTCTCCTTGGGTGCCTGTTGGGCACTGCCTATAGATCTCATCCCCAGGTCTGGTCTGGGGCTGGGATGTAGCTCTGCTCCAACTGGTAGCAACAGGAGCCAGGTCATTCCTTCATCCCTGCAGGCCTTTTCCCTCTCCATGCCACTTTCTTCCCTGCACTGCTGCAGGTGTCACCTCCCAGGGTCCCCAGCTGCCTCATTAACGCTGTGTTCCTCATTACCTGCATGCTGAGCCACCCCAGCTGCGTTGCCAGGACTGCCACAGTGACAGTGCCACTCTGGGTGTCCCTGTGGTTAAGCCTGGAGCTGCAGACCTCGGCCATGGTGGAGGGAAAGCAGTGGTGCCTGATGGCCTCCAGGCTGGTGGGGACCATCAGCTTTGGCCCCTCTCTTGTTGCCTTGGTCCCCGTTAGACCCCACCTGATGGGAAAAAGGTGCTTGGGTGAGAGGTTTGGGTTGCTCTGGGCATTCCCAGCCTGGTGACAGTCCCTGGTTGAGGGGGCTCAGAGTGTGGGGTGGGTGTCCTGGGGAGTGGCCATCATGGGGGACACCAGGGCTAATGAGCCTTGTGCTGCCATGCTCCTGGATGGTGCTGGAAGCATCACAGCTGAGACCTGTCCAGGACAGGAGAGACCATGGACATCCCACCATGAGGAGGCAGGGCAGGTTAGAGCCAGGGATCCTTTTTTCCTGGGGGTGTTATGGGTGGGGGGGGCCTTTCCAGTCAGCTCCTGGGTTGAAGGTGGGCTGTGGTGCCCCACTGAAGGTGGTCCCACAGCCTCTGAGGAATTGTTGTCGGCTAATTGCTAAAGAAGTAAGGTCTGAGAGGGGCTGTGGTGTCCTGGCAGAGATGGGGTGCGTCTGGCCCATGTCACAGCTCTCCTCCAACCCCTCTCAGGTGCAGGATGGGACTCCCCATCCCTCCCCACTGGCACTGCCAGGGCTCCTGGCCTGAGCATGCTTTGCAGTGCTCTTTGATTTAAAGATTTATCCACTTTCCCTAGGAAGCAGGATGTAATATTAATATGCTGAGTGGTGTTGGTGGGAGCCAGGGGAGTCCTTGTCCAGGATGGCCAGGGCCATGGGGACATGGAGTGGCAGCGGTGTGGGGTTTGGTCTGGGGAGGCTGCTCTGACCCCAGTGCACCCCGTTTTGGCCAGGTTATCAGCTGGGGTCTCCCCAGTGTCTGTGCCCAGGAAGCTGTGGGGATGTGGCTTCCAGAGATCCATGGGGCTGCCGGATGGAAGGGGAGCGAGGGGCTGGCCCGGGATCGGGGTGGTGTTGGATGAACCCCCTGCCCCTTTGGGAGCTGTCGAGGGTCTCCTGGCCGCAAGCCGGGGGGGGGGTGTGCTGGCTGCACCCCACGGCCGCCCCTGCCGCAGCCGGGCTCCCTTCCCCCTCCCCTTTGTCAGCATCTCGGGGCTGCTGCAGCCACCTCTTCCCGCCGCCACCGAGCCGCTGCCGTTCCCATGGTAACAGGTTAGGATGTACCCCGGTCCCTCGCTGCGCCCCAGGGCCCCACTGCACACCCTGGAGCCCCCCCCGCCCTCCCACTTGGGGCTCTGTCCCCCCGAAATGGCTTCCCCTGGGCCGTGGATGATGCGGGGATTGTGGGTCAGCCTGGGGCACCCAAAAATGGGTGGTGTTTTGGGAGGGGGCGAGGGACTCATCCTGCGCTGGGAATGCAGCCCCCTTCGGTCCCCCATCGGGGAGCCCTTCTGCCAGGGGGGTGACACTGCCAGGGGGGTGGCACTGCTCTCTGTGCTGTGGATCCAGGCGGCCTGGCACGCATTTCCATGCTCCGAGGAGCGTGGGCATGGGCGAGCAAGGAGGACGGCGGCTGTGGCTGCCAGCCCAGCCCAGCTCATCTCATCTCTCCCCGGGGATGGCACAGGGATGGTGGCCGGCGGGCAGGCAGGGCACAGCCACTTGCATGGGGCTGGAGCGTCTGGCAGAGCAGCTGTCCCTGCGCAGACGAGGCCGTCGGCCTCTCGGTTCCGTTAATTATTCAAATATAGGGAAGTGTGTCGAGCAGAGGATGCCTGCGGGGCCGAGGATGCTCGCTGTGATGTGTGATGTCTTCTTCCCTGCTTGGCTGAGCAGGCGGCGAGGCTGGGCTGGGCGGGGCTGTCCGTGAGTGGCTCTGGGACGCGAGGTCAGCTGCCCGCGGGTGACCACAGGCTGGCCTTGGTGCCACACGGTGACCCTGAGCCGTGCCTGGATGCTCACGGCCACCCTCTCTCACCCCTGCAGACTTCAACTATGGTGCGGACGAGTACGACGCCGAGGGCAACGAGGAGCCCAAGGCGCTGCCGGAGGGCTCGGAAACCATGCCCTACATCGATGAGTCGCCCACCATGTCCCCCCAGCTCAGCGCCCGCGGCCAGGAGAGCGGGGACGGTGTCTCGCCTACGCCCACCGATGGCCTCGGCACAGGGGTAGGTGCTGGGGGCTCGGGGCTCCGCACCGGGATCGCGGGGATCGGGGCTCTGGGTGTCCGGCTGGGGTGTCAGCGGTGTTTGTGGTGCTCTGCTGCTGCTGTCACCTGGGGGACTGTGCCCGGCTGCCCAATTTCTGCTGGCCGTGGCAGTCCGGGAGCAGCGGTTCAGGGGATGCCATGCCCGTGCGACACGCTGTGTCGCTGCCCCGCCGTGCCATGCCGGTGGCAGAGCCAGCAGGGGATGGGCTGGCAGGACAGCGGGGTCCCGGGCCGGGTGTGCTGGAAGCGGGGAGTTCGCGGGGTCCCCAGCTCCGGGAGCCCTTGGGGACAGGGCGCAGCGGCTCCGCCGGGCTGTCGGCTCCATCTAGTGGCACTCGGGGACAAGTCACCAGCAGGAGTGGGGGCACAAGGTGCTCCCCCCGGCTCTGGACGATTTAGATGTAACCCCTGCTGTCCGCAGCGCGTCCTTGGGAAGCCCTTTGTTTTCCGAAAGAGGAGGAATGCTCGGAGAGCTGCGGGGTGGGATCCAAAGGGAAAAAAGTGGGGTTTTCTTCCAGAATGAGAGTTTCCATAAAGCCTGGGAGCGGTGGGGTCCAGGCAGGCATTGGCCCCTCTGGGTTATTGCGGGAGCAACCGCACGGCCCCGGGCTGGGGGATCCCCCAGCTCTGCCGCTGCCCCGGCCGGGAAAAGTGAAGTTTTATTTTTGTCATGGAAAGAGTTAAGCTCCTTACCCGGATGCTGAGGCAGAAGAGGGAGAGGTGTGGCTTCCTCCCCAGGGTCGTCCTGCGCAGCATCGTCCTCCTGGCACCCAGCGCCCCTGGGGAGGGAGAGGAGGGTGCTGCCCTGTGCCACCGCCTCCCGGGGCTGTCCCTAAACCACTCGGGCTTCGGGCTCCTTGTCCTCCCAGCACAGCCCTTCGAGCCCCAGCCCTGACGCTCAATGCTGGGCTGTGAGCGCTGGGCTCTGACCTCGAGGCCAGCAGGGACAGCAGAGGGTGGCTCTGGGGAGATGCTGGGGGGAGATGCTGGCAGAGGGGTGTCCCTGAGGGCTGGTGGGGCACGCTGGGTCTGGGCACAAGGGCGTTGACTTGGTTGTGAATTGGACTGGGAAGTGTTGGAGCCCAGTGCCAGCTCTGCCTCCATCTCTTTATCTGGAGATGCTCGTGCTGGGGCAGAGCACCCTCCAATAGCAGAACTGTGTGCCCACCCTTGCAAGGGGCACAGGCTTGTGCTTGTGTGGCTGGTGGCACTGGGTGCCAGATTGACCCCATTGCTCTCCTCCAGTGAGCCAGGACTGGGGTCACTGCCTTTGAGAGGGCTGGAGGAGGTTTCTGGTGGGACATCTCATCTTGCAAGCTCCTGGGGGAGGTCGAACCATGTCTGGGGCCTGTGTGCAGATGCATCTTAACCCTCCCCGTCCCACCTGGGAAACACGAGGTTGTGGTGTGCAGTTGGTGTCCCAGCCCCTGCTTGGGTACTGCTGGGTTTGGCACTGTGGGTAGCATTCCCCTGGACAGGGACCGTTTCCCACTCCAGGGACCTGGCCATGTTTGGCAGGGTTGTGGTGCAAAGGCTGAGCTATGGCATGGACACAGGACTGGACACGGGCTCTGGAAAGTCCCTGTGTCTGTGTCACTGCCCACATCTCACCGCAGGAGTTTGTTGCAGGCTCAAATGGGTGCAGGGAGAAGAGATGACTCCTGTGGGCAGAGCACATGCAGCCACTGGTTCCCCTTTTGCTTCTGAGGAGCCCGGGGGAAACTGCTGAAACAACTCTTGCATTTGTGTCCCCTCCTCCAGCCTGCTCTGGCCTCGTTTGCCAAGGCCCACAGTGCCTCTCACAAGCATCACAGCAGTGCTGGTGTCCCCATGTCCTGGCTGCCCCGGGGTTATGGTCAGGCTGGGGCCGCGGTGAGGTGCAGGATGTGCTGCAGATAAATGTGAACACACACGGCTCAGCTCTGTGACACTGCCGCAAGTCCCCTCTGGGGCAGGGAGAGGTCTGGGACCTTCCGGGGATGCACAGCCAGGTCCCCATGTGGGACCCGGTGATGCTGCTGCCCTGCAAGGTCACTTCTCGCTGGTGGCAATCCCCATGGTCCGGCTCTACCTTCCCACGGGACAGAGGGCTACAACACAAGGGATGCCCTCCCATTGCCGGGGGGAAGGCAGGGGACCCCTCCCCGCGGCTCTTGCTGGGAAAACCGGCTGGGGAAGGCGGCTGCAGCTCGCCCCAGCCTTGACCACAGGCGGGCTGCGGCGGCGGAGCAGCCCCACCTCCGCTGCCGAGAGAGCATTTCCTGTAGAGGAGCGCGCAGGGCGGAGCGGCGGGGCCGGCTGGGGCGCAGGGCTCGGGCAGCGGCCCCTGCACCGCCCGCGGCCCCGGGGCCGAGCGGAGCCGGCGGGGAGCGGCGCTGGCCCTGTGCTCGCAGCGCTGCCCAGCCCCGAGCCGCCGCTCGCAGCAGGCTCAGCAGCCGCGCCGGGAGCGCCCGGGCCGCCGGGGATTGGGAGGCCGGAGCTGGGTCAGGCTGGATGGAGCACCGGGGATCCCATAATGGCTCCTTTCATCCCGCGCTGGTGGCCGGCGTCCAGAGCTGAGTCAGGCTGGGACAGCTCAGCCGCGTGAGCCCCTTTGCCTGGAGCCTTGTGGGGTCCCCTCTGCGCCCCGCTGCCCGGCCGGCCATGGAGGAGGAAGAGGAGGCCATAGGGTACCTGGATAAAGTGCTGGAAGATGAAGATGACTCTGAGCCAGGAACCCCCACCAGCCCCGTGTCTCCGTTTTCGGCCGGCGAGAAGGTGGGCAGTGGGTGTGGGGACAAGGGGCATCTTTCTGGTGCTGGTGATGCCCAGGTGTTGGAGCAGCTCCCGGGGCGATGCGGGGGCTGCTGGCGGGGGGCAGAGCTGGCGGCAGCGGGAGCATCACTGCGGTGCCACCACACCCCCAGGACTGCCTGTGCCCAGGGGCACGGGGTAGGGCTGTGCTGGGCTCCAGGTGTGGAGGGCTCAGAGTGGGGTGACCACCACTCTGGGGTGACCACCCAGCTGTCCTTCCAGGGGGGAATAGAGCCACACGTGCTGCGGGGTGGGAGCTGCGTGGCTCAGCAGAGCCAGCACCGGATGCTCAGGAAGGGGCTAGTTTCACACTCTGCCCCACTGCTCAGCCACCAGAAACTCCTAAACAGTTCCAAAACAGAGCTTGGGGGCAGACCTGGGGAGACCCCTGTGCTGACAGGTGCAGCTCAGCATCCTTCTCATGCCCACCCTGCCAGGGTGCCAGTGTGCTGGAAGAGGGCTCTGGCCCTGCTCTTCCTGGGGTCTCTTGCATGGGGCAGCCACAAGGGCCTGAGTCACTGCTCTGGGTCACAGGGGTCCAGTTGACATTGTCCTCGTGGGGTGTGTGGGCCCTGAGCAAGGGTGGGTCCCTTATCTCCTGAGCTCCTGCGCAGGGCCCAGGCTGGGGGAAGCAGGAAGAGCCCGTGACTAATCTGTGGCAAAGAGCCCACGAGTTCCCAGTGAATAAAACTGGCTCCCCCCGTGCACCCTCCTGCTGCGCTGGTCACTCTGACCCAGCCTTAATGAGGCAGCCTGGCAGGGTGGACACTCTGGTTGTCACAGCAGTGCCCAGGGCCAGCTCATGGACACTCCAGTGGGGCAGAGATGCTGATCCTCCGCCATGCCCACCTTGCGGCTGTGCCCCCCAGGTATTTGCAGCTGACACCTCCCCTGGCACAACAGCCAGGGCTGGCATGGGCAGAGGTGAGATGTGACCAATGTCCCCTCCAAACAATCCTGAATAGTCCAGAGTGATGCTCCTATGGCTCTGCTTGGCCACTCACTGAGGGTCCCAGAGCCCCCCGGCCCAGCCATCTCCCTGCCATCACCAGAGGAGCATCAGTGCTGCAGCAGACCTGGGTGCTGGGACATGCCCCAGTGCCACTGGGCAGTGCCTGGCTGGGGTGGCACTTCCCGAGGGAAACCTCAGCCGAGGGAAAGGGTGGTGCCACATCACGTGGGAGCACCATGCAGCGCCAAGCATGATTTCACTGGGCGTCTCTGGACTCTGCCCTGGGAGAGTCCTGCCATGCCGTGCGCCATCCTGGAGCGCTGCCAGCGGCGCCGGGCTTGTGGCCAGCCCGGAGCAGGGAGGGGAGAGAAGCCAGCACAGCTCGTGGCTTTCCCAGCTGGCTCCAGAAGGGCTCTGCTGCCCATCGGGCACATGCCTGTGCCTTGCCACGGAGCTTCCCTGACACTGGCAGGGACGTGCCCATGTGGGGATGCCAGGAATGGGCTGCTGGGATGAGGGGTCTCCTCCTGTGCCACTTGCTGGCTTAGCCAGGCTCCTTGCTGTGTTCTGCAGGGCGAGCGGGATGCTGGCAAAGGCCTGGAGATGCGGAAGTTGGTGCTCTCGGGTTTCCTGGCAAGTGAGGAGATCTACATCAACCAGCTGGAGGCCCTCTTGTTGGTGAGCACAGCCCCCAGACTGGACAGCCCCTCTAGGGAGGGATGGATGGATGGATGGATGAATGGATGGATGGATGGATGGAGTAATTTCTTCCTGGGTAGCTTCCCCCGCCATGTCAGCCTGCGTGGGAGCAAAGCTCCAGAAGCCACACCAGAGCCAGCTTTGCTCTGTCCTGGCTGGATACCCCTATCTCACCTCCCCTGCTGTCCGTGTCCCTGTTGGGGACATATTTATAGCCCTGCTTCCTCTCGTGGACTTGCTGACCTTCATGGCGAGACGCTGTTGCACAATACAGGGTCACCACCTCTGCAGGGAAGTCCGAGGATGCTCAAGCCTGGAGTGCCCCTTAGTCCAGCTGCCAGCCTTGGTCCATCTGTCCCAGGCAGCCCTCGCTGCCAGCTCAGATCCTCCTCATCCCCACTGTTCTCCTCTTAGCCCTCATCTCAAACTCTCCCTTCTTTGGCAGCCTATGAAGCCACTGAAGGCCACGGCCACCACGTCGCAGCCTGTGCTCACCCTGCAGCAGATCGAGACGATTTTCTACAAGATCCAGGATATCTATGAGATCCACAAGGAGTTCTACGACAGCCTGTGCCCAAAGGTGCAGCAGTGGGACAGCAATGTCACCATGGGCCACCTCTTCCAGAAGCTGGTATGCACCTTCCCTGGGTCTTGCTCCACTTGGAAGAGGAGAAGGGCTGGAGTTGAGATGAGTTTGGAGTTGTGATGCCTGCAGGGGCTGTGCCCATGGATGCCATGACCTTGCTGGGGAGAGGAGGAGAGGCCAGGTTGAAGGGCTGTAGCTTCAGCTTCTGCTGTCCAGGCACTTGTTATCTCTCTGCTGGATTTTGGAGGTTTATGGAGGCACAGGCTGGGCAGGAGCTCCACCATCCTGCCCTGAGCAGGAGTCAAGAATGTGACCCCCCAGCTGGCTGAGAGTCCTGCCAGGAGGGGACAACTCTGGGCAGTGTCACCTCAAGGGCTGCCTGCCCCCTTGGGTGCTGTGGGGGGCTTCAGCACCCTGCTGGTGCCTGGCTAACCCCCACTCCCCACAGGCCAGCCAGCTGGGGGTCTACAAGGCCTTTGTGGATAACTACAAAATCGCATTGGAGACGGCAGAGAAGTGCAGCCAGAGCAACTACCAGTTCCAGAAGATCTCAGAGGTAAGCTGGTATGGGGCTGTGCCAGTGGGACAGGGCTGTTCCCGGGCTGTCCCTGCCCAGGGCAGAGAACACTGTTGTCATGGCTGAGCTGACTGTGTCTGCCCCATGGAGATGCACTCCCTGCCCTGGGGACTTGCAGAGACTGTCCCCAAGGGCTGGGCCACGGGGGGGCTGTGCTGGAGGGCTGTGGTCTTTTGGGCATTGCAGGAGGTTGTCCCCACCTTGTGCAAGCTCAGGTTGGGCTCACCTGAGCTATCACCTCCCCATCCAGTGTCAGTGGGTGCTGGGCACCTGTGGCTCATCTCCTCCTGCCTGCATCTCCATGCCTGGATCCCCTACAGAAATGGGCACCTCCACAGCTGCAGCCTGAACCCCTTTGTCCTGTTTAGCTCGGTGGCATCACCACCATGTCCCAGCTGCTGGGCACAGCCAGAGCTGCTCCCAGCCAGGCAGGAACCCTCACTCCTTCACCCAGCACCCATGTGTGGCCTGCAGCACGGCCAGGCTGGAGCCAGGAGGAGATATCAGGGTGCAGGAAGGGTGGGGGAACCCCATGACCTTGAGCCATGACCTTCCTCCCCTCCCCAGCCCCACGGGCTGTGCTGATGGGCCTTTCCCTCCCTAGGAGCTGAAGGTGAAGGGCCCCAAGGACTCGAAGGAGAGCCACACGTCCGTCACCATGGAGGGTACGGCAGGCGTGGGGAGGGGGCAAAGCCTTTTGTGTGCGCGGGTGAATTACCGAGCCCTTTGTGTGGCTGGAGCAGGCGGGGAGGGGAAGGGGGAGTCGCGGCTCTTTAGGATGCTGAGGGCGTGCGGCAGCCCCCCACCCCCTGGCCAGCGCTCCTCCCCGCCCGCGGCTGTGCCGGAGCCGTGTGGAGGGGCCGGAGCCGTGCCGGGACCGTGCCGGAGCCGTGCCGGGGCTGTGCCGCAGCCGGGCTGAGCTGCTGCGGGGTGGCAGCGATGGCTGCGTGGAGAAGGGGCTGCCATGGAAATCCTCGTCATTGTCCGGCTGTGCTGTAACTGCACCTATGGTGAGGCGAGGGGGGCGGCTCCGATTTGGGGTGCCGGTAGGGAGTGATGTCTCGGGGTCTGTGCCGGGGGGTGGATGGAGGCTGCGTCGTGCTCTGCAGGCTGAAGTTGGGAGCGTCTTTGTTCCAGGCTCGATTGAATCATCTTGGCTCCGGCACACGCAGCCACGCGCTCGCTGTCCCCGCCGGGCAGGGGCTGGTGCCAGTGATGGGACAGAAGGAGCTGGGGTGGGCAGGGGGATCCTGGGCTGGGGAGCTGCCCGGGCTGTGCCGTGTGGATGGTGATGGGGAGGGGTCCTATTTGCTCCAGCATCGTGGGGTTGGAATGTTCGTGTGTCCATGACTGGGAGGAGAGGCACCGGGCATCCCTGCCTGCTCCTGCCCGTGGGTCTCAGGCTAGTGGGATTGTATGCACAAGGGGTCCATTGCTCCTTGTCGTGCTGGGACAACCCCTCCTGGGGCTCCCCCTGTGCTGCCTGTAGTGATGGCAGCAGCAGGGACCATCCTTCCTGTGGGTCTGGGATGGTGGAACGGGGGGACACCCTGCCTGTCACCTTTATCCCAGAGCAGGGTTCTTGCTGGCTGTCGCAGAGAGCAGGGCTCTTGTTTTACCCTCTGGCATGGAGTTGTGGGGGTGCAGCCTCTGGTTAGGGTTCAGCCTGGCATTGTCGCCTCCTAAGCAGAGACCCCCTGCCCACCCTGTCTCAGGACTGGCTGCCATGAGGCAGCACCCTCTGGGATAAAGGGGAGGGGAACTCGCCACGGCTCAGCCCAGGGTGAGCAGGTGGCGCCTTTCCCTCCTCTCTCACAGCCCAAAGCCTGGTTGCTCTCAGCCTTGGCAGTTTGGGGAAGTGCTCCAAAGTGAAGGGAAAACCCAGAGGCATCAGCCTGGGGAGACATGAATGTGGCTCCATGAATGACAGCACTGTGAGTGGGCTCTGTGCCTTTGCCTGCCCAAAGAGGTGGGGAGGAGGAGAAGGGTCTGGCTTCTTCCACTGAAATGTGCCTCTGAAGAGCCTCTGGAGCTGGGAGGGTGTGTGGCAGGAGAAGGAGGGTGTCTGTACCCCGTGTGTGAGGCAGCTCTTCCCCCTGCCCTGGGTGGGCAGTGGTGCTGGGCTGAAGCCTTGCACCCGGTGTTCTCTGTGGGTGGGGGTTTTGCTGATGCTGGAGCAGCCCCCCCTTTGCACCCAGGACTGGCTAGGGTGGTGCAGAGAGGCGAGTACAGGGTGTCCCATGGAGTGGCAGAGCCCGGTGAGGGACAGGACCCACTGCTGAGCTAAAAGGGAAACTGAAAAAGCTGCGGAGAGCGATGAGCTGCTCTTCCGCTCCACAGCCACCACACAGCAAGAGGCCCTGCCCTCCTGGGGGCTGTCCCTGTCCTGTGCTGCCACAGGCAGGGTGGGACATCCATTTCACCACCCAGGAATGCAGACCAGCCTAGCTGTGGTTCCTCGTGCCCCCAGCACAGCAGGACACGGGGCTGTGGCAGCAATGGCTCCCCAGTGCTCCTGGCACTGCTGTGACTGTCCAGCTGTGCTGCCTCTGTGCAGGACACATCCCAGATGCTTGTGGTGCAGACCACAGGGGCTCTCTGGGCATCTGGCTCCCCTTCTTGCCGTGTGCTCTCTGTGACAGGCGGGACTGGGGCCAAGGCTCCAGCCCTGGTGGCTGCTGACACTTTCTCTCTCCCCTCAGCTCTGCTGTACAAACCCATCGACCGGGTGACGCGGAGCACCCTCGTCCTGCATGTGAGTGTGATCCAGTCCCACGGGGATGGTGGTGGGCTCTGTCTCTGCTGCTCCTGGGGATCTGCAGCTGTGGGGAGTGCTGATGAGGGGTCTCCAGGTTGAGTGCTTTCAAGCTGCTAACCTGTGACTGTCTCCTTCCAGGACCTCCTCAAGCACACCCCAGCTGACCACCCTGACTACCCGCTGCTCCAGGACGCCCTCCGCATCTCCCAGAACTTCCTCTCCAGCATCAATGAGGACATTGACCCCCGGAGGACAGCAGTCACCACCCCTAAGGGCGAGGTGAGCCTGTGGGGTGGGCAGTGTCTGGACACAGGGTGAGGGCTGAGGCCTCTGCCGGCCCCTGGCTGGTGTCTCTGCCCTGAAGAGATCCTTAGTGCTTGGGAAGGAGTTGGGGGCTTCCTCCAGATACAGTTCTAGGTACAAAATTAGGGTTCTACCTGGTCCTTGCTGCTTGCTGGTGCCTTATTAAGCAGAGAGAACATGGACCTTCCCATGCTCCTGGTGGCTGAGGCACAGGATTGTTGGCCTTTGCGCCCTGCCTGCTCTCATGGCAGCCCCTCTGCCCCACAGACCCGGCAGCTTGTCAAGGATGGCTTCCTGGTGGAATTGTCGGAGGGCTCACGGAAGCTGCGGCACGTCTTCCTCTTCACTGACGTGCTGCTCTGTGCCAAGCTCAAGAAGACAGCAGTGGGGTAAGGAGGGCGCTGGGCATGGGGGGAAAGGTGTCACAACCCCCCTGCCCTTCAGTGGAGGGGGGGACATGCTAAGGAGGGCGTCAGGCATCAGTCAGCACCCGTGCCCTGGCTGCAGGAAGCACCAGCAGTACGACTGCAAGTGGTACGTGCCCCTGGCCGACCTGGTGTTCCCCTCGCCGGAGGAGTCGGAGCACTGCCCGCAGGTCCACGTCATCCCCGACCACGAGCTGGAGGACATGAAGATGAAGATCTCATCCATCAAAAGCGAGATGCAGAAAGAGGTGAGAGAAGGGTGTGGGATTTGCTCTTGGGGTGGGTGCCTTGCTTTGGATCAGGGGTGGGACTCGGGGGACAAGGGCACCTCTGGAAGGTCCTCTCTGCTCCCCTCTGCAGAAAGCCAACAAGGGGCAGAGCCGCGCCATTGAGCGCCTCAAGAAGAAGATGTTTGAGAACGAATTCTGGCTGCTCCTCAACTCCCCTGCCATTCCCTTCCGCATCCACAACCGCAACGGGAAGGTGAGGAGGGTGGGCTGGGGCTGGGGCTGGGCTCAGCCCTGCCTGCACACAGCCTGCCACATCTCCCTGTCTCTTACAGAGCTACCTCTTCCTGCTCTCTTCCGACTACGAGCGGTCTGAGTGGAGGGAGGCCATCCAGAGACTGCAGAAAAAGGGTAAGTCTGGGGCTGCCGAGGCCCTCTTGGGGCTCCTGGTCCCTCTAGAAGCCACAGGGAAATTCTCTAGGATCTCAGCCTGGTGCTCTTCAATCCCTATGACCAGCACTGGCTGTGTCCCTCTGAAGCTTCTGTCCTCTCTCAGACCTCCAGGCCTTTGTCCTGAGCTCAGTGGAGCTGCAGGTGCTCACAGGATCCTGCTTCAAGCTACGCACTGTCCACAACATCCCAGTCACCAGCAACAAGGACGGTGAGTGACCGCTCGCTCCTCCTTTGCTCGGGATGGTGCCGGCCGGGAGCTGTGGGGTCCCTGAGCTGGAGCCAGGACTCTGCTGTGCAGGGGACAGCTTCCCACCAGGTGGCACTGCTGGAGCAGCGTCGGGCTCGCAGGCAGTGCAATCCCGGCTGCAGCACGGGGCTGCTTTCAGACTCTCTCCAGCCCCCGCCATGGGCTGGGCAGGACCAGTGTGCCCAGGGTGAGACCCAGCCAGCCCCACTGGGAACCTCCTCCAGGGCTGTCCAGCAGCAGGAGAGCTTGGGATGTCTGTCAGTGCGGGATACAGAACTTAGGGATGTCCTTTCAGGGACTTGGGGGGCATTTGGGTGAAACTGCAGGCACTGTGCTTGCTGTGGCAAAGGCTGCCTTGGGGATGGTCAACCCAGGCCCTGACACAGCCTCTGTTCTCCTGCCACAGATGATGAGTCCCCAGGGCTTTATGGGTTCCTGCACGTCATTGTCCACTCTGCCAAGGGCTTCAAGCAGTCAGCCAGTAAGTGTGGGTGCCCACCCTGCTTGGAGGGGCCAGTGGGCTCGGAAGAGTTGGGGTCCAGCATGTGGCCCTGCTCTGCCCACAGTGGTTCCCTGGGAGATGGTGAGGGTGTTCCTGGGGTGCTGAGCAATGTCTGCTCCCCCAGACCTCTACTGCACGCTGGAGGTGGACTCCTTTGGCTACTTTGTCAGCAAAGCCAAGACCAGGGTGTTCCGGGACACCACGGAGCCACAGTGGAATGAGGTGAGGGAGGATGGGATGCAGGGAGGGGGCTGTGCTCCCATTTCCCTTCAACCCCAGTTTTGGAGCTGCTCTGGGGTGCTGGGGTTGAGCCACCCTCTCTCCACACCCCAGGAGTTTGAGATCGAGCTGGAGGGCTCCCAGTCCCTGCGCATCCTCTGCTACGAGAAGTGCTATGACAAGACCAAACTCAACAAGGACAACAACGAAATCGTGGACAAGATCATGGGCAAGGGGCAGATCCAGGTATGCACTGGGGCTTGTGGGCATCCTCTCACCTGAAAGAGAACTCCTTTGGGCCTGGCACCCGGCCTGGGAAGGTTGTCCTGGAGTGATGCCTGGGGTTGGCAGCTCTGCTTTTGGGAGCAGGGTACAGCAAATGTGGGGTTGGAAGGCAGTGAGGTGAGTGGGCATCAGGCATGGGGGGTGATGGTCCTGTGACACAGTGGCTGCAGGAGAAGGTGGGATAAAGTGAGAGAGGCCTTTGTGAAGGTGGAAAAGCCAGATATTCCCCACAGAGGTGCATCCAGCCCCTTCTGGACTGGAAGTGTTTCTGTTCTGCTGCTCTCCGTGCCGTGGCCCCAGGGGGCTGCAGGGAGGGGTTGGCAGCTGCCCTAGGGAGGGCTCTGTGTGTGCAGCCCCTCGTCCCTCCTGTGTCCCCCTCTGCCACCATCTGCCTTCCCTGTGCCTCCATCAGCTGCTGTTATGGCAACGGGGGTTTCCAGGGCAACGGCTGAGCCGCCTCTGATTGGTGCTTGCCAGGCAGGGAGGATGGCGGCCTGGGCTGCCCTGAGATGCTCCCAGGTGAGCAAGACCAGGAGGATGGATGGAGTGGGGAGCAGGCAACCCCCAGACCTCTCATTCCCCCTGCAGCCACCTTGGCCAGGCTGCAGGGAAGCCCAGGGCAGTTCAGGCTGGGGGTGTCCCTGTGTTTTCCTGTGGGCACCCCTGCCTGGCTGTGCTGGGGACAGGGTCACGCCTGGGACACAGCCTTCGACCCAGGGCCACTTCAAAGGGCCCCTCATGGCTGCCTGCTCCGTGGGAAAGCAACTGAGGGCAGGTCCCAGGGGAGCAGAGAGCAGCGTGGAAATGCTGCTGGGAAAGGGGATGCTGTGGGGAAACAGCATTGGAGGGGGCACAGGGTGGGAAGTGGGGGCTCAACTTCACCAGTGGTTTGTTCATACCTGGAATCACCCATCTGTTGCCCTCTCCCCCAGGAAACAGTGGTGTGGGGGTGGCACTGGGCCAAGTGGGAAGGCCAGGGCAGGGAAGGGGCTCGGTGTCCCGCGGGGATCAGTCCAGCTGCGCTCTCGGAAATAGCCTGGATCAACAAACATGAGTCATGCTGGGAGATGCGGGGGTCGGGACAGGGACAGCACAGCTCGTACCGCTGTGCAAAACTTGTGGGGGAAGAAAGGGAAAGAGAGAAAGCCCTGGGGCTGCTTATCCCAAGGAGGATCTGGATGGATGGAAGAGTGTCAGGGTTGGGGCTGTCCTGCTGTCACCCTGAGCCACAGCTTGGCCTCTGCCCCAGGGGTGGGCTGGGTGACAGGGCAGGACAGCAGTGAGCAGGATGGGCAATGCTGCTTCTGGGGCTGTGGGCTGTAGTCAAGCCCCAGAGCTGCCCCCTTGCCTTCTCCCTGAGATTCTCAGGCAGAGATGCTGCCCTGATGTTCCTCACCCCAGCTGGCCCCTGGGCTCATTATGAGCTGCTGCTGGTTCCACATAGCAGCACTGGCGTGACTGGGGTCACCAGGTGTGACTCCTGGTTAGCATTAACCCTATTTTCTTGTTATTAACCCTATTTTCTAAGGCTGGAATATGCTGTCATCAGGGTAAGGCTGCTCTTTTTGGCTTGTGTTCCCATGAGGGTCTCATGTCCCCTGCAGTGCAGGGCTCAGCCCTGTTCTGAGCTGTCCCAGTTGCTCCCAGCAGCTGGGCTGTGTCTGCTGGGTGCTGGCAGGGGTGTGTGGTGCTGTGCCAGCTTGGCAGACAGATGAGGGGCAAAGCAGGCTGTGAGTGCTTGTGCCCATGCTGTAGAGGACAGAGGCTGGATGTGGTCCCCATGCCCTGGAGGAGACAGGCAGTGGGTGCATGAAGGGGGTCTCGGGACCCCCTTTCTCAGCCCATTTGATGCACGGGGGGATGTGGCTGTTGAAGTAGAGCCTGTGTTGCCGTGGGCACGGTGCCTGCTGTACCCTCAGCTGTATACCCTAGCTGCCTGTCTGTCTGCCCCCTTCCCTGGGCTGGCAGAGGCTCTTGTGGGGCACCCCAGACCTGCACGGAGCCACAGTGACCCGTGTGGACTCCAGGGGCTGCTGAGGGATGGACTAGGGGGAAATCAAGTCCCCCCAAACCTGCACCTCACCTGTCAGAAGCAGCAGGCAGGGAGTCTTCCAGGGCTTCCTTGCCCCCATCACCCCTTGGCAGTGGGGCTGACAAGGGCCAGGGTCCATAGAGGGAACATGGGGCTACCCAGCTGTCCCTAGGCGTGACAGCAGCCCCCAAAAGCCTCCTGCTCATGCCCCTTGCCGAGAGCAGTAGAGCCAGCCTGGTTCCTGCGGGGAGCCGGGAATGCTGCAGCCGCCAGCGGCGGTGCCTCGGGGGCAGCGGCTGCCGCTGGCGCTGCGGGGCGGAAAACGGCACAGGGATAACGGGAGAAGGATAACGGCACAGGGATAACAGCGGATAACGGCGGATAACGGCGGCGGGGAGCCCGCAGCCCCTCCAGCGCTCCCGAGCGGCGGCGGGCGGCAGGGCGAGAGTTAAACGCGTGGGGGCCGCCGGGGGGGGCTGCCTTTGAGTCACTTCCTCGCAGGGGGAGGGAGGTTTTCGGGGCTGCCTCGCCGCCTCGCCAGCCTGGCTCACACCCTGAAGATGAGCCCTGGCCGCTCGCCGCCTCGCCGCCCCAGCAGGGCTCCCCTGGCCGGCCCCCGCTGAGCTCTCCCCGCCGGCAGAAGGGATGCGGGTGCTGTGCTAGCCCAGCCGCGGGCACGCTCCCGGCCACCCTCGTGTCGCCTGCCCGGAGCCGAAGCGGTCGTCGCGATGACGGAGGTGTTGGTGCAGCCGGAGGGCAGCCCCGGCCCTGGGGGCGAGCAGCAGCCCGAGCGCGGCGCGGAGGAGCCCGAGGGGAAGCGAGCCCCGAACACGGGCGCCCGGCTCTGGGGCAGGGTGCGCAGCAGATTGCTCCGGCAGAAGGTGCTCCGGGTGCGGGGGGTGGCTGCAGGGACAGTGCTGGGCTCTGGGATGGCTCTGCTGTGCCGTGCGCGGTGACCGTGGCTTTTTGGTGGGGCACTGATACGGGAGGCTGTGTTGTTTGTGTGGAGAGTGAGTGCTGCGGGGTCTGTGCACGGAGCAGGGAGGCTGTTTGGGTGCTTTGGGAGCTCTTGGATGCAGTTGGCAGCCTGTGAGGTGTTTGTTTTCCTCCTCTCTCCCTGTGAGTGCTGGCAGGCTCCGGGAGGCTGAGCTGTTTGCACCGGGGGTTCCTGCAGAGGCAGGGCAGGGAAGCCCCTGCCCAGCCCTGGAGCTTGCCCAGGAGGCAGTGATGCTTCTGGGCTGGCTGGGGCCGGGTTCCTGGGGTGCCACAGCACCCAATGCCTCCATCTCCCCTCTTGCAACCCGGGTCAATCCAGGCTTTCCCAGCTCACAGCTGTGTCGCAGCCACATCAGCCAGTGCTGCCGTCTTTGTGGGGACACAGCGCAGGGATGTGTGACAGAGGTGACAAAGGAGGGGGACAGCACCCTTGCAGGAGGTCCCAAAAGCCTCGAGGGGCCTCTGGGGGTTTCCCTTGGTGGAGTCCCCGTGCCCAGGGAGTGCTGGCTCGGGGCTGAGCTGTGGCCATGGGCAGGGGCTGCCTGGCCCTTGGGGGCTCGGTTTGGCAGCGGCGGGGCCGCGTGTGACGCAGTGGCATTAACCTCGATTCTGTGCTCTGCACAGGGGATTAAGGGGCAGCCAGGGCTCTGTGGGGAAGCTGCCCAGCGGCTGTTGCTGGGTCAAAACATGAAGGGGTTTTGTTTCCCGTGCCCATTGTGGCTGCTGGCTTCCCTGCTGGCTGCTGCCCGGGAGCCCTGGGGCTGTGCAGAGCAGGATGTGGCCCCGGCAGATCAATGCAGGGTCCTGGTGGGTTGTGGGTGCTGCTGCTGCTCCTCGGGTCACTCTCAGTCAGGGCTGTGAATTACTGCTATTTTACTGCTTTTTTACTGCTTTTTTGGGGGGCTGTGCTTTGCCACTGGCAGCGTTTGTTGGTGTGGGGGCTGCTCTGCCCCATGGCACCAGGGGGCTCAGGGATTGTCTGGAGCTGCTGCCATGGAGGTCTGGTGAGGGATCTGGGATCAGGGTGTTTGCCAGGGCAGCCCTGGGAGGCCAGGCTGGGGAATCTGGGGGTGCCACGCTGATGGGAAGCAGCACTGGCTGTAGCAGTTCCTCTGGGATCCCATTCCCCAGGGCCCTGGCAGAGATGACCTCGCAGACTGAGTCACCAGTTTGCTCCCAATTGCTTCACCCAAGGCTGACGGTTGGGTGACCTCATGGGCCTGAGATGTGAGGAAGGGACATGCCCAGCCTGACAGACTCTGCTCCACCACAGTATGTGTGTGGGGGCCTGGGGAGCCACCATGAGGATTTGGAGCCCTACCAGCTCCTCATTTTGGAGCTCTGGGCACCCAACCCTACCTGGGTCTGTCACAGTGCCATGAGCTGGATGTATCTTGAGGACAAAATTCCAGGATGTGGCCTCATCACCTCAAGTCTGGAGTTGTGCCATGGACAAGACAAGGAGTAGGAGAGGAGGGTCAGCGCCAGTAGGACCTCTCCAGAGCACACAAAGTGCTGCAGGACTGCCAGGATGTTCATTCCCTGCTCCTCCACAACCCGGGGCCTTGCCCTACAAGCAAACAGCTTTGGATAATTTGGGAAACCAGGATGATGGCACATCCCTGTGGCAACAGAGGGTGTTTCACCTCGCCGTGGATGAGCGCAGCACCACAGTGAATGCTGACCTGGGAATGGATACCACCACCACCATGGCTGAGAGTCCCTGAGATGCAGGAAGGGAGCAGCCTGGAGACATGCTGATGACCTGGCTGAGATGTTTCCCCAGGCACAGGGTGGTGTTTGAAGCCATCTGATATTCCAAAGAGGAGCTGACATCTCATCCTGCACAATGCTGGCTCGGAGGCTGTCCCCCAGGGCTCCTAGCCCAGGAGTTCCCCATTGACCTGAGATGTCCCTGCATCCTGCTGGAGCAAGGCAGATCCCTTCAGAGGAGAAGGAGATGGTGGTGGGAGCTGGGACAGGGTGTTTGGCAGTGCTGTGTGGGCAGGAGTTGTCTGTGGCTCTGTGGGTGGATGCTCCTGTCCATCCTCCCACGCCTGGAGACGAAGCGTTGGACGCGGCTTTGCTTCAACTGGGGAGTGGCAGCGTCGTGTGCTGCTGCACGGGGTGCTGGCCAGGAGGGTCAGAGAACCACAGGCACTGCCCCAGTGGTGCACAGGGACCTGCCCAGATGCAAGGGGGCTCAGGCCCATGGTGCCAGCAGAACTAGCCCAAATTTGGGCCCTACTGACTATTGTGGGATGATTCTGCCCATGCAGGGGGAAGGGGCTGCAGGAAAGTGACGTGCTCATGGTAGGGTCTGCAGCACTGGCAGCAGCCAACCTGGCTTTTATTAAAGCTTTCTTCAGAGCTCTGCTAAAGCCTTTCCAGATGTGAGCTGCCAGGGCCATCAGAACCAACGGGACCCGAGGGTTGGGGAAGGGGAAAGCATGTATGGTGGCTACAGTTAAAATCATATTGCAGAGCAGGGAGGCTCCTGACCTGGCTGGGGGATGAAGGGGCTTCACTGTCATGAGTGGGACAGGGATGCATGGGGAGAAGGATGAAAGTCTCTGGGTCAGTGGCAGCAGCCGTGGTGGCTGCATGGCAGCACCACAGGAGATGCAGCGCTGGGGGGAGCACAGAGGAGCTGGAGCAGCAGGACTGGGCTTGGCTGTGGTCTGGCTGCAGTCTCGTGATCTCAGTGTCCAGACCTGCTGCAGGGTCCCATGGGAGCCCAGGGCAGCTGCAGCCTTCCTTCTCCTCCTCCTGCTCTCCAGTAGCCTCAGGGCTGGCACAGAGGAAGGAAGCAGCGTGGCACTCGCTGGGCTCTTCCATGTGCTGAGCTAGGGCACCAGGGAGGGCTCCATGTGAGGAATCATTCCTGGGCCATGCTGGAGACAGCAGCATTTCTGCCTTGCTGGAAACCACAGTTTTCCCATGGCTGAGAAGCTGCTTGGGTTCACTGACACAGGGCTGGGCATGTGGCAGTGCCACTGTGCTGGGTCTGTGCCAAGAGCCAGGAAAGCTCGAGCCTGTCCTTGGGACTGTAGGGTCTCGGTGTGCTAGAAGGAACATGAGGGACCCCACAGTGCCCCCTCATCATGACATGCAGTGTTATGGGCCGGGGAACTGCAGCTCCGTGGTGGAGCAGCAGCTCTGGACATCTTTACACTTGCCCAGAGCATCTCCTGACCCGGCAGCTGCAGGAAGCTCCTGTGTCCTTGCAGAGTGACCCCAAGTGCCTGGAGCAAGTGTGGCCTGGCAGCTGCTGTGTCGCCAGCCCTGAGAGCCCCCACCAGTTCCCATATCCCATCCCCTTCCCCAAGGCGACATTAGTGCTGGGCTGCCCACCCCATGCATTACAGGGATCGATGGGGCTGGATCAATACCACCAGCTGGGGACCAAAAAGCCCCAAAAGGCAATTGCACCCAGCTCTGCCCAGCCCTGGGGCCCGGAACTCAGCACGGCACGTGCCAGGGCCTTGGGAATGCCAGCAACTCTCACTGCACCCGAGTGCTGGGGCAGTGTCACCGAGTCCCCCGCTAGCCCCAGAGCCAGAAATAGCAGAGCCTGTCATTCCCAGGGGTTATAAATAGCCTTGGCTATGGGGAGATGTTGTTTTTCTGCATGGAAAACGCTGCCCTAGTTCTGTTTCATCAATCTGCCGCCAGAAATAGTCCTAATTTCTTGGAAGTTTCTTGCTTCTTGGGTGTGGGTTAAAACACTGCCTTGCAGGGGCTCTGGGGAGAGGGCAGGACAGGGGGGATGAGCCCACGTGGCTTCAGGGCACAGCCAGAGGGACCCCAGACCCTAAGGGGAAACCTCTCCATCCTCTGGTCATGAGCAGCACGTTGTCCAGGAAAAGCATGTCCCATGCCCTACACCATCAGGGGCTTTGGGGGCCACCAGGTTGGGATGACAGCAGGGCTGGCACAAGGCTGTGTCCCCACAGAACTCACAGACCATCTCTCCCCACAGCTGGACCCACAGGCCGTGCAGACAAAAAACTGGCACATGGATGTGATTGAGATGAATGGGGTAAGTGGGGCTGGGGGTCCCACAGCCCTTCACTGGGAATGCAGCCCCTTCTTGCCTTCAGGCCAGCCAGGACTCACCCCCTGTCTCCCACAGATCAAGGTGGAGTTCTCCATGAAATTCACAAGCAGGGACATGAGCCTGAAGAGGACCCCGTCCAAAAAGCAGACTGGTGTCTTCGGGGTCAAAATCAGTGTCGTGACAAAGTAAATGCAGGGCTGTGGGGGCTGATGTGCTCTGGTCCCTGGGGTGGGGGGTTGCACTGTGTCCCCTCGCTCCCACCAACACTGGGCCGCTTGGCCTTTGCTCTCTGCTGGGGACTTTCCTGTTCTCTGTGCCATTCCCATCCTTCCCTCCTGCATGCCCACCCTGCCCCTGGCGCAGGGTTTGCAGGGCTGGGCTGGCTGCCCTGGGTTCCCCTGGGAATGTTTGCTGACTGCTGTGCCTCCCGAGCCAGGCGTGAGCGCTCCAAGGTGCCTTACATCGTGCGCCAGTGCATCGAGGAGGTGGAGAAGAGGGGCATTGAAGAGGTCGGCATCTACAGGATCTCTGGAGTTGCCACTGACATTCAGGCGTTGAAAGCTGTCTTTGATGCCAGTGAGTGTCCTGGGGAAGCTTGGTGTTCCAGTGGGAGGGTTCACAGGCACTGACACCCCCCCCCAGCCCTCTGCAAGCCCAGGGTTTGGTTATTGCACTGCATGCGTGCCAGATATGGCACTCTGCACAGAAAGGGGCTGGGGGTGAGGAGGGACAAAAACACCCAGAGATCCCAGCCCTGTTTGTGCCTCTGAGCTGCCACCACTCCTGGCTGGCTCCTGGGAGACACTGAGTCAGGGAAACGTTGCAAATGGATTTGGAAATCGTTCTGTGTCCTGTTGCCCAGCCAGGCGGGAATCACTCGGCTTTTCCCAGCCTCAGCCTGGCTAATGGGGCTGTGAACCCAGCAGTGCTGTCCCTGCCCTCCAGCTGGCAGCCTGTCTGCATAGCTGGAGTGACACAGAGGGTGGAGACCCAGAGGGGAAGGAGGGCAGGAGGCCTCACACGTGGGTTCTCTCTGGACAGATAACAAGGACATCCTGGTGATGCTGAGTGACATGGACATCAATGCCATCGCTGGCACGCTGAAGCTGTACTTCCGTGAACTGCCCGAGCCCCTCCTCACTGACAGACTCTACCCCGCCTTCATGGAGGGGATCGGTAAGGGCTCGGGGATGGGAAGGGGTTGATGCACAAACGTGGCTCTGTTTGGCATTGTTCGCTCTGGGATGGGAGACCCCCAAGGCCCACTAGGTCCTGGCTGTTTTTGCTGGCTCCAGGCCAGTTCAGGGCTCGTGGTGCTGCTCTCCAGTGCTCACACACTGGCTGCTGGGACGTATCTGGTTGTGGTGGGTGCTGCTGCTGCACCAGACCCTGTCCTGAGCCCTCTGTCTCTTTGCCTCCAGCCCTCTCAGATCCTGCTGCCAAGGAGAACTGCATGATGCACCTTCTCCGCTCGCTGCCTGACCCCAACCTCATCACCTTCCTCTTCCTGCTGGAGCACTTGAAAAGGTAATGGCTCGGGGGCTGCCTGGGATGGGTGGGAGGGGCAGGATGGATCTGTCTCACTGCTTTGTTGTGGGGATGGGACATGAATAGAGTTAGAGCTGCCGTTTGATTCCTGTGGTGCCTGCGCAGCTGCCGGCTGATCCCAGACTGGAGGCAGATGGTGCTGTGCTAGTGCAGAGCAGGGCAGCAGCCAGGGCCAGCAACAGCAGCTTGGGGCAGGCATAGAGTGGTCCTTTCCCAGCCCTTCCAAGAGGGTAGAGGTCCAGGTGTGTCCCACCTGCCGCATCTCTCGGCTCTGGCATATTACCCAGGCTGCAGCTTGTTCAGACCCTTCTCTGATATCGGTGTTGGCTTTCCACATCTTCTCTCCTTGGGCCCTGTAAGATACTGGGGGGATCCTGGAGCCATCCTGCCCCTCCAGAGCAGCCCCTGGTGTCCCAGGACCACCGACTGTGGTGCCAGTAGGGCCTGTGCTGTGCCTGGCCAGTGATCCAGGTCAGCTCTGCAGGGAGAACATGGCCTCTGGAAACATGGAACACTTGGCTGCTGCAGCCGGTGTGCAGCTGGTTGGATGAGCTCTGCAGGGAGCAGCTGGCCTCAGCACAGGACAGGAATCAGTTGGGAGTTCTGCAGTGTCCCCCTTAGCAGGAAAACAGCTCCTCCAGTCCAGCAGTAGCCCTTGCAAAACAAGGTGCAACAATCCCTGTCACCTGTCAGCAGCGGGTGGCCAAGAACCAAGGATAGTCACTCTGGAAATGTCCCAGAACTGCGGGTGACACCTCATGTCACCTCTCCCAGGATGAGTGCAGCAGTGTGTGGTTTGACAGGCTTTGTCTTGGCCCAGATGAGGTGCATCCAAACCTGGGGACTCAGAGAGCTCAAATGGGGCTCTCTGGGGGCCCAAAACCCATGGAAGGTACAGGGCTGTGGAAGGGCAAGCAGAGCAGAACACAGAGCCTGGCCAGAGCTTGGGACTGGGGCTCACAGCTCATGTTACTTGCATCATGAAGGGTTTTTTTTGTTCTTCTGGTTTGGCTAAAACCAAACAGAAAAAGTGATTGATGCTGGGGGATGGAGAAGGGAAAAATCCATTTCCATCCTGAGAACCGGGCACAGCCAGTTCCCACATCTGCTCCCCTGGCCGGGGCTCAAGCGAGCAGCCTGTGCCGGGGAGCACAGCTGCCTCCTAACATGGCAATGTTGTGGTCCTGCTTCCCTCCATGCTGGCAGGGCTCCCACAGGGTTGTTGGGGCAGGGAGCCTCGAGGGGAGTGGGTGCAGGGGGCACGGGCTGGTGCAGAGCTCCCCGTGCCCTGCAGGCTCGGCGAGGCTGGAGGCCCCGCAGTGCATAAGTGAGGGCTTGGTTGCTGCCACATCACACCCGGGGCTCCTGGCCAGGCCCGGCGGCTCCAGCAGAGGCCGGGAAGGGGGCAGAGCTCTCTGCCCTGCACCTGGCTTTTCCGAGGGCTACAAAGGCCAGTGGAAAGCTGGACGTGTCCCACTGCTGCTGGGAGAAGGGAGGGCAGCCCTCAGCCTGCCCATCACCCCCTGGCTCCCCACTCCTGAGCATCATTAGGGGCTGACACTGCCTCTCTCCCTGTACCCCACAGGGTGGCTGAAAAGGAACCCATCAACAAAATGTCTCTCCACAATCTGGCCACGGTCTTTGGGCCAACACTGCTGAGACCCTCAGAGGGGGAGAGCAAGGCACACCTCACCTTGGCCTCTGACATCTGGTCCCACGATGTGATGGCCCAGGTAAGAGCTGGGTACTTCTGTCTGGGTAGATTTGTTACTTTTTGCTGGATGGGACAAGCTGGGAGGTGGCAGCTCTTCCCCTTTCTGTAGTAACACCCCCCTTTTATATTCTTCGACAGGTCCAGGTCCTTCTCTACTACCTGCAGCATCCTCCCATCTCCTTCACCGAGCTCAAACGCAACACACTTTACTTCTCCACGGACGTGTAGCCTGCAGGCAGAAGGCACCAGCTGCAAACACTCCAGCTCCCTGCTGGGGGACACGGACAGGATCACAGTCCCCAAGGGAGACCAACCCAGACCCAGGACGGTGCCGCCTGCAGCTCCTGTACAATCACGTTCCAGTGGCCTGGTCCCACAGGTGCCAGGCCTTCTCTGTAAAGTAGTCGTGTCTTATGTCCCTTCTTGTGTTCAAGGATTGTTTTTATGTATATTTGCTCAACGGAAGAGGTAGTGACTGACAAGGGCTGTGGACACAGGCTTCCCCCTTGGCTAGTTTTCTCCTGGATTCCTTTTCGCCTGCTCACTCCTACCAGGCACCCCTTGCCTGAAGCCTGCAGTGCCCACGAGTGCCTGTTTGCTGCCCAGCTCCCTGCCCACGCCTGCATGTGCAGCACTGGCTGGCTCCAAGGCCAGCAGCTCAGGGGCCTCCCTCCCCAGTGACGGTGACGACCAGCCCTGCTTTGGCTTCGCTGCCTGCGCTAACGTTGGACCCTGTGCCTGGATCCTGCTCCGGCCCGAGCAAACCTGCGACCACGACAGCAGAGGAGCAGGGTGCTGCTTCCTCCCTGCCACGGCTCTCCTGGCTGTTTTCAGGCCAGTTCCCTCTCCAGCCCCAGCCCTGTGCTTTGCCTGTGTGTGTGTGGCGTGGCGGTTCCTCCCCTCGCTGGATTTTGCCTCTGAGTAGAGTTACGGGGTAACCCCTCACACGAGGCTGGAGCCAGAGGTGCTGTGCTGGTCTTGATCCACAGCAGGCTGAAGGGATGGCCAGCCAGGCAGGTTTGCTTTCTGCACCATGGGCTGACCTCCACCTCTGCTCTGGCACTGATGTGGTCCCAAATTTCCCCATTCTGGAAATTTGGTGGGGAAAAGGGTACCTGCTGTACAGTTCTATCTCTGCCATAGCGAGGCACTCACACCCCTGCCAGCCCAGCACTGCCATGAGCACTGCATGCACCCCATGGCACAGCCTGCCAGGGCACCAGCATTCCTCCCGTGGCTATGGGAACAAGGAGATTATTTTTCCCCTCCTTGGCCTTCCCTGCTGCACTGGGCACATGGCAGCACATGGCCCTGCCTCGGCGGCAGCCTGGTTGCCAGAGGCAAGTGCTGTGCAGCAGCTGGATGGTCACCCAGCCTGGGAACCAGCACAGAAGGATGGGAGGAGGAAAGCCTTCATGGCCCTCGTGACTGAAGGCAGAAATGCTTCGTTCTGCCTTTCTCCCAGAGTGGTTGCTGCTGGGTTAGCTGTGCCCAGCCAGCTCAGGTCTGTTTGTTAGTGGCTCCAGTTGTTGATCAGGCTGATGGCTGGAGTTGTCACGCCATGTCCCAAGGCAGGACAGGCTGCCCAAGTGCCCGGCTCCCGGGATGTCCCCCACATTCCCATGTAGGTATTGGTACCTGTTGGGACACAAAACCTTTCGCTCTGTGAGCTGAGTCCGTGTTCTTGTGGGAAAAGCCCCCCCACCTCCCCGACTGTGCTGGCCCTGTGCTCTCCTGTGCCAAATGGAGATGGATGAGAAGTGACCAAGCGTGTCCCTCACAGCAGCGTTGCCTTTACCCTCCCAGCTAATGGACTGTTCCAGGTAGAGCCCAGCCACCAATGCACCAGGTATGTCCTCAGCCACCTCCCTGGGGAAGGCAGCACCTGCCAGCCCTGCACCAGCAAAGCAACCAAGGAGGGGAGGTCTCAGTCCCCCTCCAAAGGGCTCACACTCCAGACCCTGCTCCTCTTGACTACCAGCTAAACAGAAGGGAAACAGCATTGCAGAAAATAACCAGGCGTCTGTCTTGGCCCTGGACCCAGTAAGGAGGCCGAGCTTTAGATCTGACTGCACAACAGATCCCTGTGTGTGTCTGAATTGTTACATGTGTCCAAGTCTCTGTCCACGACACTGTCATTCCAGATGGAGACTCTGTACAGCCAAATCTCCCCCTGTGACAGTGGCTGGAGGCCCGGTCCCCACAGCCCAGCACCACAGGCTGTGGCTGTCCCCATGACTGGCTTTTGCTTGTCCCTACTGGAAGGAAAAGAGGGGGGTGGACTCTTGCAGCTACAGGTAGAATAGAACTGTTAATTAATATTTGACTTTCAAAAGTTGTTAAGGATATATTTTTGTTTGTGTTCTGTTTCAATTTCTGTAGATTATAAACTTTAAATGGCTGTAAAACCTCGTGAGGAGAAAAAAAAATGTTAATAAAAATGCAAAGCCCCGATATTTGCACAAAAGAAGCCCTGTGGTGTTGCTGTTTGCACTAACTGATCACCTTGGCATCACAGCTTCTTCTTTCTGTCATGGAATTCTTGCTAGCTGCACTTCAAGCCAGTGGTATAAGTACAGGCATTGTGCCAGGCAATCTTTGAAGAGACTTCTTATGGTTTGGGCTAGATCCTTGCATTTTGGAGGAAAAAAACCTGGACTGTCTGGAGCCAGCCTGTTTAATCAGTCTAGAATTACTCAAGCTTAAAATTCAGCTGACTTGCACAGCTTCTGGCCTGAGGATACTGAACAGGCACAGCAAGGGACATCAGGAGATCTGGAAACCTCATCTGATAGATCACATGGTGCTGTCTCCCCACTTCTTTCCATGTGGGAATGGGAGCCAGTGTGCCTCCAAACTGACCACTGACCACCATATCAGCCAAAACACACTGCTGGTATTGCTCTTCCAGGTCAACAAGGGCTGTCACTGTTCTGGGGTGTCAAACTGTGGATGCAAAGGGGGGAAGTGGGTTGGAAAATCCCTCTTAGTTGTGTGTACCGCATCTGAAATGCCACTGCCTCAAAAAGATGAGGGAGTGTTTGCCTTTATGGAATGGCTCAATGAAGGTTAAAAATGACTCTCTGAGGTCTGAGAACAGTGCTTGGTTAGAAGAGCAGGAGGGCAGTTCCTTGAGCTAACAAATGTTTTGATTTCAGCACCAATGCTGGGCAGAAATAACACTTCACTTCCCCCTGTGTAACACCGGGGCACTTGGAGGTGGCACAGAGACATGATGGGAAGCAGGCTATGTGCTGAGTGAGTACCCAGTTATCTGTCAAACACCGGTTTATTCTCATAACTATGCTTTCTAAGTCTCACTATCAAACTGCTGGAACTAATGGGGTGAGCCTGGGGCAGTTAAAGCAGTAGCAAAATTGTACTCCCACAGTGAGGTTAAATCAGGCTAGCCAAGTGGCTACAGAGAATTATACTTCAGCAACAACCTCATTTTTCCCTTAAACTGTTTTGTTCATCTGCCAGTAACCACACAGCTCTAAGGCTAAGGATTCCTTTCTGCTTTTCCCTTTAAAACATGGTAAAGAAATCTGGCGCTCATCTCTGTACTTGAAATAAGGCAAGTTGTACAGATGGTGGTTTGACTTCAGATGGTATTTTAAGAAAAGCCTGGAACAAACTTATTTCTCCACAGGATCTTACCTCTCCCCAACAGAGTAGCAAGCTGCAAACTGGTGACTGTTAAAACACTTGCAGCACCTTCAAATATGTGGTAACCTAAATCGGTGCATTTCTCTTCGAAGATTGTCCTCCTGCCTTCTTTTGATGCTAGCAACAGACTTAATCAAAATCAGCCCCAAAGGATCGAAAGAGCTCAGAGTCCAGGCATGTTTCCTGGAAACTGACAGTCAGCTGATCTGTCCTGGAGATGCTGCTCTGTTCCTGGCTCCATCCTCCCATGCTCCCACAAGCCTGCCTGGAGCAGCTCACCAGGGCTCGCAGCCAGGTCGCTGTTAGTCATTCAGAAAGTGGCCAGCGCTGCCCTGCTCACACTGGCCAGGACTCCAGAGGCAGTGGAAAGGTAAGCCGTGGTGCAGGCTCTCAGCAGCAGCACTGGAACAGGGAATGTTGCTGTTACCGCAGGTAGTAATCAACTGCAGCGGAGAAAGCGGCGAATCCTCCGCAGCCGATCACCCCGGCCTTCAGCCCAGCTGCAAGGCAAGGGTGGGAAACCGTGAGACAAACAGGGAAAATATTCTTCCCATAACCTGTGCTGGCTCAAAGAGCTCACACGGGCAGGAACCTGGCAGTGCCCTCCTAGGGGACAGTGGCACTGCCGCTGCCTGATGTACAAGCCCTCAGGGCCAGCAGGATTTGCTCTCTGGGTGCTGTGTCCTCAGGCTCACCCAGGGGACAGAAGAGAACCCTCCAGTGGCCACTGCTGATTTTACTGTGCTCTTATCTGACCCCTTCAAGTGGTTTGGTGGGACCAGGGAGGGATAGGAAGAGCAGGCACTGCTCTGACAGCTCTAAGAGGATTAGGTCGAGGACAGACACAACTTAACAAGCTCAATTAGAAGCACTTTCAAAAGCTTTCTTTTCATTTATGCTCCATAAAACAGGACAAGTTTTTTCTTAAGGAGAGTGACAGAAGTTTGATATTTCTGATGAGCAAAGCAGCTCTCTCCTACTTGGGGATTTTCCCAGATGTTACCACTAAAGGAAAGTCCTCACTAGTGCTGCTGGACTAAAACCCCACTGCTCCTTCTCCTTCACATGTAAGTAGAATTGTCTGTTTGAATTGATACATGAGAAATGAGAAACGCATTTTATACATGGTACAAAAGAATAGAGTGGAGTTC
Source organism: Sturnus vulgaris (assembly GCF_052056855.1). Classification (NCBI taxonomy): domain Eukaryota; kingdom Metazoa; phylum Chordata; class Aves; order Passeriformes; family Sturnidae; genus Sturnus; species Sturnus vulgaris. The sequence continues at coordinate 3,733,986 of NC_142263.1, read as the reverse complement.
TTTAGCTCTAATTTCAAAGGAGAGTAGCACAGACAGTGAAATAGATGTGTAGAGCTCAGTTAACACAAAAGCTTCTGAATTGCTCTGTATGTATTTTTGGCTCTCTCCCATGACACCACAGAATAACAGAAGAGTGTGGACAGCCACCACCATCTCCTGATTTTTCTTTGAAGTGAATTTTGTTGATTTTCCTCTATGACCAACCCTTCCTCATCCACACTTACTCTTGGAGCTGACAGTTCTGCCAGTCCGGAGCACGCTCTCACACTGGCTTCACCACAACCCCAAAAAGGTTTGTAGTGTGTGTGTTGCACTAAGAACATCGTGTGCTGCATAACCAAATTCAATCTTATCACAGCTATCACAGAAACAGCTCCCAGCAGGCAGCACCAACCTCTGAAGCCGATGGCTCCTCCCGTGATGCAGCCACTGATAACGCTGTTCTTCCAGTCTGACTTCCCACGATACTGGGAAGAAAACAGAAATTAGAAATCAGAGTCAACAAGTAAATATGGAATAAGCACTCTGTGCTAACAGCAAGAAAGATTTAACCCTCCATCCCCTACTCAGCTGAGGATGTTCTTCCCTCTACTCTCAGCAGATGGCCCTGCACTCCCAAACTTGCAGGGTTGGGAAGGGAGGAAGGAGCAGGTAACGGGGAGAAGTAAGACAAATCCATATGGTGCAATGCAGTGCTGTGGGAAGGATCCTCAGGTGAGCCAGCACAGCCCTCAGAACACAGCCTTGAGTCTAAAAGTGCAAGAACTACATGAGAGCACCCCTGAGCCTGGCCATGCAGCTGGTCCTTGGCACAGCTGAGAGTCACAGCACCTGCTGACAAAGATGGACTATCTCCACAGCCAGGACACGCTGGATTTTCACCACTGCAGAGATCTCTTTGTTCTGCTCTATTGTGCAAGCAGATACATTTTTCTCCTAGATGAGTTAAGAAGTAATTGTGCCTTTCAATTAAAAGGCGGGACTCGAATTCATAACAGGGTAATTTTCCTATTTAAAAAAGCAGATGATAGATTTACCACTGAGCTGCACAAGGTCATTTCTGGCGGTACTGCCAGATGAAAACCAGCCTGTTACTCAAGAACTTTCACCAAATGATCCCTTTCTGCATATGGAATTTTTAGACACTCAAATTACCATGTTGCAACTCACAGTTTGACATTTTACACAAGCACTCGTAGCATGGGTTTTAAAAAGTAATGCCTATGCTTGCCAATACAATCAGGACTTAAACTGGAAAGGACTTTGCTATTGCAAAAGAGTTCTTCATTCAGTCAGAGAACAGCAGCTCTGAAGACAGATCTCAAAGCTGAAAATCTTTGCTGGCCAAGGAAGAACAAAGCAGTCTACTCCATTGTCCTATTGCAAAGAGGATATATGTACTTCTTTGGATCTAGTAACAGATTTGAAAGAGTACCAGAAAACGTTTCTTAATGGTTGAGAGGCTCTTACTCACAGATTCTACAACGCACTCCGTGCAGGAGAACATGGCACCCACGATGGCGAAGTTCTTGGCGTAGGAGATGCCTCGCTGCCCCATGTCCTTGAGCACCTCTTTGGCCGTGGGTGTGCGATAGGGATCCTTGGGATCAAACCCCACGTTGGTGTCAATGCCAGCTGTGAAGATCCCAAACGCACCTCCCAGAACAAATCCTGTAAAACAGAAGCAGAATGGAATGAGCTTGGCTGGGTTGGAGCAGCGCATTCTCTGCAGGCAATGAAGCGCCTCCGCTGCCTCTGTGTGTGAGCGCTGCCCTGTGACAGGGGCAGCAATCTCTCGGTCCTATGGACACCCGTGACAGCTTGTGCTGTGCTGAGGAAAGGCCACGAGCACATGTGCCTCTGCAAGGAAGGCAGAGATCCCTCCCTGGGACATCTGACTGGAGCAGGCTTGGGAGGAAAATCAAAGACGGGGGCAGCAGCCTCTTCTCCATCCACCCCTGTCCCGACGCCACAGGGACCCCCGAACGACCCCAGAGCCGCCTGCCCCGTCTTTCCAGCCGCCGCACCTCCCACGCAAGCCAACGCCGCCTTGAAGGGGCAGCTCTCCATGACCCGCTCCACCATCTTCTGCTCCTCGCTCTTGGGCGGGCAGGGGATTCCGCCGAGGGCAGCGGGATCCCAGACGCGGGGCTGCCGCTTGTCGCCCACGAGGTGCTGCAGCAGGAGGCTGTACTGCAGCGGCGGCGGCGGCGGCGCCGGCTCTCCCGGGGCTGAGGGCGACGGGGCCGCCATGATGTCCCTGCACACCCACGGGCGCTGGGCGCCGCGTCCGGACCCGCTCGAGCGGCGCGGCGAGGGCGCACGGGAGTTGTAGTTCCGCAGCGGGGAGAAGCTGGCTGCGCACCGCAGCGCTTTGACTACACCTCCCAGTCTGCCCCGCGCCGATGCCTCCGGGAAGAACTACCAAGTCCAGCATGTTCCGCGGCCCGCCGCGGGGATTGGCCATCCCGGGCAGCCAAGGGACTACATTACCCGATGTGCCTCACGGCAGCCCCCTGGCGGCCGGTGCGGCCGGTGCAGGTGAGGTGAGGGCTCCGGCTGCGGAGCATCCCCGAGCGCGGCGGCGGCGGCGGCTGCAGGTGAGCGCGGGGAGGTGAGGGCAGCGCGGGGGGACCGGCTGGGCTGGGCAGAACCGGCAGCTTCACACCGGGCACTCCCGTGCTGAGGGAGCGCTGAGGTGCTGCAGTGCGGGACCCAGTCCCTGATGCCCTGGCTGAGGCGCGGGGAGGGGGGTGAGGTGTCGCGGTGTCGCCGCCGTGTCCTCGCATCCTCCCCGCGGTTGACTCCGGCACCGCGCCGGTGTCTGAGGGCAACAGGTCCCGCACGGGGCGGGCGCTGCCGCGTCCCGCTGGAGCCCAGCCGGGGCTCCGAGGGCAGAGGGGCTCCGAGGGTCAGAGGGGCTCCCGCATCCCCTCAGGGGGCTCCGAGGGGCAGAGGGGCTCCGAGGGCAGAGGGACTCCCGCATCCCCTCAGGGGCTCCGAGGGGCAGCCGGAGCCCGGGCCGGGTCGTGCTGGGCAGCCCAAGGCACCTGAGCCCGGCAAAGGTGTCCCCGCTGTCCCACGGGACGTTCCCGGCTGCTCCCTGGGGAGAGCTCGGTCTCCTCGGGCGCAGGGCAGCAGCGTTACTTCGGGACATGTGTAGCTTAAAAGGGCTCTGTAAATATCCACAATATTCCGCCACAGAATGCGAACTTGGCTCGTGTCAAATCGTGCACAAATCTTAGCTCTGGGGAGCTTGTTCTGTTTGGAGATAAGGTGAGAAATCGTTGCTTTTCCTTTTGGTAATCAAGGTGCAGTGAGCATTAAAAAAATCTACGTTCCTTGCTAGTGCTGTTTTTTTCTTCATCTGTTTTACTTTCTTGTTCTTGTGGGCTAGAGCCAGTTTTCGTCTTCACAAGTGACAATAGGTGTGCGTTAAAAATACCCTTCCTTTTATTTGATATTTTTCTATTTAAATTACCCATAAGTTTTTTAATCTATGAGAAATAGTTGTCCTGGCTTCAATAGGATGCATGGAATTATTGTATTTCAATTATTTCAAATAATTGAAAATTACTTTTAAAAATTAAGTAAATTATGCATTGGTATGAAATCTTGCCTGGTATCCTGAAGCGCAACTTTTTAGAGGTCCCAAAGTGTAGGTAGGTCCCAATAACGATTTAAATGGATGGTTTTATCACTTCAAATATTTCATTAGACGAAGTTCAACAACTTTCCTCTAAATCCCACTGCCCTCTACTGGCTGCACCAGCAGGGCCCACCTGCCCGCTGCTATTCCCCCCCCTTTTTTTTTTTCTTAGAGGTTTTAAAATTTTTTTAAATTTTTTTTTTGGGGGGGGAGGTGTTTTCCTCCCTTTTCTAAAGGTCAAAACCCGCGAAAAAGCACGTGGTTAAAATCTGCTACAGCAGGATCTTTACAAGGTAAGGGAGGTTGCTGGCAGGATGATCTCCCTAAGGAACCCTCAACTTAAGATTTCAATCTTCTTGATCCAAAATAACCTTGCTGGGCTGATCTCGAAGTCACACAGCAAAGCCTAATTTCCAAAGGCCTAAAGGGAAAAAAACATATATGTTGGATTGGGAATTTCACTACTGAGAATTTATGTGTATAGTTGAAATATTGCTTTGACTTTCTTTTCCCTTTTCCTGCGTTTTACAGAGAATGCTGGGTTACTATTTGTTTGTAAATAAAAGATATAAGCAAGAATTTAAAAAAATGTTTCTATAAAATGTACTTATTTTTATGTTAATGGATATTAATGGATATTAATATGTAATTAGATGTTATTTTACCCCCTTAGATACTTAACAGTTTTCTCCTCTTCCCATTTGTGCTGTTCCGTGTCCTACATAGGAACAAATTCTGGTGCCCGAGTACTTGAATAATCTCATCTGCCCAAACAGATTTTTCGTGTGGGTGAAATAAGATGGAGGATTAAGGATTTGAGAGGGAATAGGAGAGTTCAACCCATCTTTGATAAAACAAATCGTTCAAATGAAACTTTGAGCCGTTTCTTTTTTCCAAGCTGTGACCCTTCCTCACTGCAGAGTATCCATCTGATACACCCGACCCTCTTCCTTCTCCCTGAGTGCTGTCCCTGAAGCCACTCCTTTATCCTGGAGCTCTTCAGTCCAGTGCAGGAGCTCAGGTTATTTTTAACCTTGCACGAAATGAAACATTTTGAATTCGGGTGAGTGTGACGGCAGCAGCGGGCGCAGATGATCCCGAGCTTTTGTGCTGCTCCAAGGAGCTCGGAGTGTGTTTCAGCAGAGGGCAGCACATGGTGACACGGAATAATTGCGTTTCACTTGACCTTTGCAGTGACTCAGTGACTCCCACACTTCAATATTCTCCAGACAGGGTAAATCTTGGAAATAATGAGGGGTTTGTCAGAAATCCTGGTTTTGCATATGTCTTGGTTGTAGAGTTCCCAGGTTTTGAATAGACTCTATTAAAAAATTAAAATAAGTTTTCGCAGTCCTCAACTTTTATTTTGTCAAACTGCCAGTTCCAGAGTATTTTCTGAAGTTACTCAGCTGGGCAAGAAGTGACTGAAGGTGGAAGTCAACAAGAATTAGATCAAATCCATTATTTTTCACTCATTCCTACCTGTGGGCACCTTTTTTTTTTTTTTTTTCCTTATCAGAACTGTCATGATGTAGGAGTGAATGAGAAAAAGAGGAGATCAATTAATGGGTATTTTAATGAAAAAAGGAAAAGCTTTTAATCACCACAAAAAAGTGGTGTCTGCTTTGCAGGTGGTCACACTGCTGATCTCACCTGTTGTGTACAAAGAGGTTTCCAGTGGCTGCAAAAGGAAAGGTTCTGGGACCTGCTGGGCTTGGTTTCCATCCTAAGGTATTCTCATCTATACATTAAATTTAATCCTTTCCTATTTCTAGTTGACCTTGTGAATGTAGTGTTTTGTCTTTTTTTCTTTAAAAGACTTTAGGTTTGAAAGTGCTTTGTGTAATAGATCTAATTTCAGTGAAGGAAAGCTGCTTCAGCTTCTGTACTTTCCTTGGCTTTTGAGTCTAACTAATTTATTTGTTTGAGAGTGCTGGGGGTTTTCTTTCTTCTAAAGTAGTGTTGGAGAATACTGTGTCCCTACCATGGCAAACAGCTAAAGTACTAAGAAAAAGGTTAAGAAATAGGTAGGTGGCAAGCATATTGGAGTTAAAACTCACTGATTTTCCAATTTTGCTTTAGATCAATATAAAATAGACTGCAGAGAGAGATCTTGGAGTAAAATCTCCTTTTAGGATCAGCAGACTTGTTCCTTGTGACTGTGTTCTATAACTCAGAGAGGAGGAACAGGATGTGGCTTTTCAAGATGAGTGTTTGATCCTGTCTGCTCTCCCTAACGTTTTAGATCTCAAAGTCTGCACCCTTTTTGAAGGTAAGGTGGTTTCTTTGTGTTTGTTCCACTTCATCAAGGTACTCTTTCTCCTCTTCACAGTTTGCCCAATATTACACATATTTTTGTTTTCACCTATAAAATTTGAAACACACTTGTGTGGTCTAAAAAAAGTTTCAGGCATCATCATCTCCCAGGGCTTTCAGCTGTTGCTATAGAAGCCTAAATTCTCTTTGAGAGACCTTTCCAATTGAAAGAAGTTGATACTGCAGGAAAGTTGTCATGGAAATATGCAGCAAAAAGAGAAAGGAAATCTCAGTTTGATGACTGTAATACAGGCTTAGCCAGCCTGGTGAAGTGGCTCCCTATGTGGAGATCTGCTCCTGCAGATTCTCTTGGTTGTGTTCCAGTGGATTAGAAAGCTGTGGACTTGAACCTAAAGAAATAAATTATCTAGCATTTATATAACCAAACACACCTCTTCAATTCAGAGAGCTTTATCCAGATTTGAGTTTCCAGGTGATGGCAGAGCAGGAGATTCCCAGCAGCCTGGCTCTAATGGGGGATGGAGCTGTGGCACAGCTATTTCTTATATTTCTGGCAATGTCCACTCTGAAAGGATTTATTGAAGTACCACAATTGAAATGAGGCTTTCAGAACTAATTTTAAAATGACAAACTAAAAATAGTTTATTCTGCAAGCTTCAGTGCCATTCCAGATTTGAACAGGAGCCCTTTGTGTCCAGCTAAATGATGGGATAAGCAGATCCCTCCCCATAAATTTCTTATACCATCACCAAGCCTGGGTGGCTCCCTGCTTTCAAGCTTTTTGTGCCTCTCTTACTAAAGCCTCCTGATATCTAATAAATGTGATTATGAGTGAGCTGCCTTTAAATATCTATTACCAGAGTCACCATGGTAACTGCTGTAAGAGTTTCTTGCTGGTAAAAGGTTTCCAGCTCCCCGAGATACAGCAGGGCAAAATGCTTAGGCTGTTGTTTTCACGGTTTGAATGAGATCAAAGAGGGCAAAATAATATATGCCTGATTTTTGATAGCAGTGGATGTTAGTGGAACTGAAAGGAATAAGATTTATTCTGGAGCCTGTCCTCAGATCAGGGAATAGAGGAGAGTTCCACAGGCAGGGGCAGCCCAGGCTTTCCTTGGACAGCAGGATCCTGCAGGAGTGGGAAGATGTCACTCCCTCTGGCTGAGCCAACACTTGGCCTTTCTTTCAATACTGTCAGCAAGTGAACTAATTAACCCTAATGAAGGATGAGAAATTGTGATATTCCCCCTGCCACAGAAGCAGGCAGAGTTGCTGAGTGATTCAGTGTGGAGCAGAAAGAATTGAGCTGGCTTGTGTGTTCTCTCTGCATTTCCTGGTGTTCTCAAACTGCTCTGTTTTCCTCTCGGCCTTCAGCTTCAGGACAGTGGTGTGAATTGGGCAATATTCAGAGTGACTCCCCTGCTGTCCTGATTTCCAAATCTTCCTCTTCCCTTCTCTCACATCTGCTTTCTTTCCCAAGTTCCTGTTGTGTGGCCAATCAATCCTTTGCTCTGTAATGACAGTTGTTTCTATAGGCATGACGGAATCACTAATGTCCTCATGCAAACTGTCACCTCAGGGGGTTGTTTTGCTTTCATTTATTTATTTACTTATGGTAAACAGGTCACAAACTCCATAGGGCCCTTCTTCCTTTTCATGCAATCTGTTCTCTTGCTTCATTGCCCTCCTACTTTAATATCTGCTGGAGATTTTAAATTATCACTTGCTTTTATGGAAACACAGAAAATTGAGCACCTATTCCTGCTGCTTTCCCACTTCACTGCCTGCGCCTCCTGCTTCTGGCATTTAGGCCTTTTGGTAAGGAAGGCTTCTGTTCTGGTAATGAGCTGTTTGGTGTGGCTGTGCTGCACGAGAAAATGAGACCTTGAGGAGAGGAGCAGTTTGCATCCCCTTTGTGTGTGGGGGGACAAGTGGCACAGCAGAGCCAGCACGAGTGGCACTGAGCACGTTTGATGGGAAGATTGTGCCTGCAGGATGAGCTCATGATATTGATATTGATATTTGTCCTTACCTGCCTCACAGGCAACGTGAGCCACGTGCCAAGATCTTTTTTGCTGAGCTTGAGGATGCTTCTAATTCATTTTAGTTATTAGGTTTGCTGAGTGCCAGATTTGCACCAAGGGTTTCAAATCTGAAGTGATTATGGTCACCGACCAAGAGATCTGAGGAAATAATTTCATTAAAAGTCTTGAAAGCAGAACCTAGGTCTCAGAATGGAATTTGCCTGCATTATACCACTTCTTGTTTCTTAATGGTTCTTCTGTAGCGTTGTGGTTAAAGTTGGGAAGGTCTTAGAGTTTGGGCACTTCAAATTTTAGCTGCATGGTTCAATTTCTCAAGCCTGCTAAGCTGATTTAAAAGTTTAAGCAGTAGCAAACACGTTTGTTCATACAAGCTGTCTAGAAGAAAGGAATTGCTGAACTTTAATTTAGATTCTCCCTTTTTTCTGGATTTGATTACATCATCAAAGCCAAATTTCTGTGCAGAATTTCTGGGTCCCTCTGTACAACAGTGTGCACATCTGTCAAAACTGCTGATTTATGTGGGAGTTAAAATCAATGAGCACTGTAGACCCTTGCTAATTTGTGATATTTAATCGGTAATTTAGGTGCTTTCATTTCCTGACCTGTCAAATAGATGAGTTATTAAGCTACTGCAATGATCAACTGATTCCAATCGAGTGTCTGTAAAAGACGCAGAGAGGAAACACGAGGTGGGAACTCCAAGGCATTGCTGTGTGGGCAATCAAATCTTGCCAAGAGCCTTTTTTCAATCCTGATCTGCATTGGAGGGCTTGTTCCTCTCTCTCCTGGGACTTGAACTCCTCGTGCTTCCTCTGTGGATTTGTCCTGGTTTGGTTCCTGCTGGGCTCCCCGGGCAGATCCCAGAGCTCCGCTCCCGTTCCGGCTCTCGGCACTTGCAGCGTGAATCCCTCCCAAACAAAGCCACACCTCAGGTCTCTCATTTGCATCCCCCCGAAACGCCCCGAGAAGTTCAAAGCAGTGGGACACAGCTCCAGAATCCCGTCGGGGTTTTTAATTCCAAGGCAGCCCCCAGCACGCATCTTCTCCAGTGCTTCATTTCGCTGTGCAGCTTTGCATTGTCACTGGTTTAATGGAACGTTTTTCTGTTCCGGGCTCCTTGGAGTTTCTAACCTGTTGGAATTCCTCTCCCGTTAGGTGATAAAATGCCAGCTTTTCCAGCAGGAGATCGCTCTGGGACAATAAGTAAAGGGAGCAAGTAGGGTTGTGCAGGATTTTGCCTGGGTAGGTAATGAAAACTTGCTGTGCTACTTGAATATGGTAATTCTCTATGAATTGTTAATGAGTGCTGCCTTATAACCTATATAGCAGAAAACTAACAGCAAGGAATAATAAAATAGAAAGTTACTCTCTTTCCCTTAAGTCTTTCTTGCTTTTAATCATTGAAATTAAAAAAAAAATAAGTCAGTGAAAAAGAACAGTATAAATCTTATCCTCCTTCAAGAAAGAGCACTCAGTATTGCCTTTTTTGCCTGTTTAGATTTATCCACATTTTGAATAACAGGGTGACTGCAGGAAAGCTGTCCTTGGTTGTTGATGATGTCTAAGGAAGTAGGGATATTTGAAAATTGCAAAGAGTAATTAACTTTGCATCAAAGTGTGCAAAAGTGATCAGTGATTTTTATCTTAAGCATATGAAATATGATGAGTGTTTCTTTGCTACATAGATTTCCTTTCTCATTTTGCCTTTTTCTGTGGCTTGGCTTTTTTTTTATTGGTAGATAAATGTGTGTTAACTCTTGAGTGTTCTACTCGGAAATGACAGAAATACTGAAAAATGCTGGCACATCTTACAGACTTACTTTTGAAACAGGCAGTTTCTTAATTCTATTTTTGACTGACTCAGTGGCTGTTCCCTTGGAAATTCTCAAGTTGTTGTCTGGTCTTCTGAAATTTTGGCAATAGGCACCAGAAGAAGCTGTTTTTCTAGTCTCCTATAGCACTTCATGTTCCATTAAACATTATCTGCCTTTTTTCACCCCAATTTAATTATTCTAGTTTCTTCCAAAAACCAGCATTTTCTCTACTTGCAGGTCAAAGCTGGTAGCCACAGGCTGAGCCCCTCAGGTGTTGAGTAGGAACATGAACCTGTGAGTAGTCTCCTAAGAACAGGGAAGGGAAAAAAAAATAAATCCCAGTTCCCCAAGGCAGCTCACACAGCTTCTTGTGCTGGTGGAGCCTTTTTGGCAGCAGTTGCAGGAGTTGCAGCCACCCATTTGCTGAGCAGCATCTTGTTGACTGAGCAGCAGTTGTTTTTGTCAAAATGGAAAGTGGTGCCCCATGATTCACTCTGCAAACGTCCACCAGCAGCGTGAACTTCCTGACATCTGCACTGCAACTGAGAAAAGAGAGAAGTTTGGATCAGTTATGTCCAAAAGGGAGGAAAGCACAGAGTAAATTCTGTCCCAAAGCCATGGCCTGACTCCACTAATTCCCACTGTCTGATGCAGGCTTGCCTTTGTAATTGCTTTTGGTTTTCTAACTCCAGACACCAATGTCCCAAGCCTTGCAGCTGAATTAGAGACTTGCTTTAAAAAGACATTGTTATTGACATAATAGCCTTGTTTATGGAATATCTCTCCTTTGTAATTAAGATTGTTTCATGCACAAAAGCAGTTAAATATGGCATAAATATCTGTAAATGCAAAGATATTTTAAACTTTGTTCCTTGTGCATGCCTTTTTTCCACACCATGCATTTGCTTCTCAAATGAACTGAGCCACCCAAAATTCTGCCCTTTGCCCATTTTATTACATTCTCATCCATATTTGTTCCCGTGGAATTGTACCATTAATGCACTTTGCAACATAAAGCTTTTAAATTCCTCAAATGCAGTATTTTAAAGGTGTATTAATGGTGAGGTTTGAGCTTATTCTCTCATACCTTGTAGGGAAGTTGTGGGAGCAAGTGCATTGAGCAGAATGCAGGCAATATGTTCACTGTTATTTTGTCTGTCAACCAATTTTACCAGCTGGGTGAGAACCTGGCAGATACTTGAAAAAAGTTTATATTGCTACTTGAAATTGTTTTCTCACCCTGGTTGTGTGAAAGTAATTATGGTTAAGGCCCTGGCTTTCTTTGAGCCTGGCCAACTCATTTCAGCTGTTTGTTTCTGGGCTGTTTTTTCATTAAACAGAAAGGCAATGTATCAATTCAGAAAGTTTTATGCTGAATAATTCTTTGGTCTAAGTAAAGGGGCAATTATAGCCATAAGGGCTACCAGAAAACCTCTAAATAAACAAATATACTGTCTGGTCTTGTTGGGTTTGGGGAAATTCTCCACCACTATTCCAGGCTGTCTCCCCAAGCTGAAGTATGTAAATGTTGTGACTGTCTCCTTAGAGCCAAGCATTTCATTTTTAGGTTTTGGTCAGGTTATATTTATCCAATGTATCCCAAAGATATTTGAGAGTGCAATACAGGAGCTCATCTTCCCTCCCCACTCCATCATCTCAGTTCTTTATTTCTCTTGGCTGCAGGACAGGAAAACCTATCAAGCTGCCAACACTGCTGTCCCTCTGAGCCCAAGCAAACTCACCAGCAATGGCAGAGGGGCAGAACGCTGCACTCCAAAAAGGGTTTGGTTTCTTCAGCCAAAAAAGCTTCTCAGCAAGGTGTCTGCACCTGATGTCCCTGTCGTTTGTGAGCTCAGGGTCCAGCTACCTGCAGCTGTTTGCCCTGAGCTGATGTTTTTGAGCTGCATCTGTTCAGTGGTGAAGGGGGTCCATGATGAGAGCAGGGGGCTGAGCTGCATTCCCTCCCCTGGGCACCCAAGTGACCTCACTGCCTTTGCCTGCATCATGTGTGGGCTCACTTCCTCAGGGAGGAGGAACACTGCATCCAGATCAAGTATCTGCAGGAACTTCCTCCTTATCTGAGCTGTGAATAATCTCAAGAACTCTGAATGTTGTGTAAAAATACAGAGTGGGTAAATTCTACCAATGGTCACACAGCCTGACTTTGGATATTGAAGAAACTGTCAAAATAGTCTGGATAGAAGGATTGCTGCATTTGGGATGTTGGGGTAGCACCTGGCTGAATTTAGGGACTTAGAACTAATAATGTCTGCTTGAGAGCTGCAAAACACAGAGCTCAGTCATGGTCATGGTCTGCTCGTTTGTCTTGTTCTTGCATTTTAAGGTAAGGCAAGAGCTTGTTACTCTTATGAGTATCAGAAAGTTGGATCCTAAATCTATAATCTTCAGAGGAGATTTGGCTTGGACTCAATCTGTTTTTAAGGTTTGGTTACTCTGGGATTAACAGCAGTGGTGCCAACACTGAGCTGAAACATAAATTTACTCTTGGCATAACATCAGCTTCCTTCAGGCCTCTTTGGTACCTCGAGTAAGGAGGGTGAAATAAGGTTGGACTATTCAGATCCATCAACACTTTTCAAATATTTTAAGTCTTCCCTCTTTCTCTACTAGGAGTGTCTACTGTAGTATCAACATGAACTAAATAGCAGGTTCACACTGTTGGGAGGGAGAATTCCTGATCTGTAGTCACAGGCTGAATGGTCAGAGACATCAGGGGATGATCACCCTCACTAGACAGATTTGGGCAAAAAGCCCTGTTCTAAACATGTTCGTTTTCTGTTTGAAATTTGGATTTGATGTCTTTGCATCCCCTCAGTCTCATTCAGCTTGATACTATCTCTTCTTCCTTTAACTCTGTGAAGACCTCTGGCCTTTTTCTTCCTGTTTTCAGTCATGAAATTCTTTTCAAAAATCTTAAGGAAGAGGAACATTCTCAAGCATTTGTTCGCTCTTGTCCTTTCTTTGCTCTCTTCTAAATAAAGAACAGATTGACCCTTCTTGGGCAGCTTGAGTCACTCAGGACTGATTCTGGTTAGTTTTGTAAAAGCTTCTGTCTTAGTGCATCTTCCTTCCCTACACCCACTTTTCCTCTTTGTTGAAGCAATGATGGAGGCAAGGGAAATGTCATAAGGTGTCCTGGCTGTGATTTCTGGCACTCTGGGGGAGGTATTATTGTAGAATAGAAAAGCTGCTTCTGTGTTTTCCTCTGAAAATGCCTTTTTCTGTGCCACCTCCTTGCCCTTTCTCCGTGGCATGTGCTGCATGTTTTTGCTTGATTGGATTATCCAGACCAGTTTGTGGTTTATGCTCTGCCCAGTGTCCAGTCCTGCACTTGGGGATGATGGGACCCTGAAAGAAACTCTTCATCTGCTTTAAGGATTGAAGCATCTCACTGTTTTGGACGTAGGCTACAAATTGCTTTCTTGCATAAATGCTCCTTGCTTTGATGAAAATATAATATTTGTCATTCCCCTGAGTAAGCGAGTGCCTGTGTGTGTGTGCTGAATGCCGAGGCGCCGGAGGAGCCAGCTCGCTTCCGTGTGTGAATCATTTCTCAAGCAGCTCTCTGTGTCTCTCTGCAATGTGGTTTTCCTCTCAGGGAAGCACTCAAGCCCTGAATTTTCAGTCTGGCTTGCACATGCTGTCAGAAGCTAGTGGGAGACACTTTTCTTTTTAACGCAGAAAAAAGGACAAGCTTTTACTGTAAGTATTTTATTATCTTTTATGTTTTTTTATGGTGGGAACTGTATTATGTTTCGAAGGATTCTTGGGTCAGTAATGTATTCGTAGAGTGAATGAACCTGCTTTGCTCAACACCACTTTTTTCATAGTATCTCAATGTAAAACTAAATTGAATTAATAAAAAATAGGGTAAACAAACCTTTGTTAGCCGAAAATGGGCTGGAGGTGGTCTAAAAGCCAGAGAAAGAAATCCCCTCATGAGAGCTGGCTACTGTATTTCTGTATTTTCCTCCTGCTCATCTACATCGAATCAGTGACAGAAGGGGTGAAGCTGTTTCTGTTCCTGCTTTTTCCTCTGGCAATTTACGGTCGTTCCCCGACAGTGAAACGAAGCAGGAGCACGAGCAGAGTTTCCTGTGCTGCTGCATGTGCACACAGTCCAGCCAAGGAAGGGCAGAAGGGAATGGGCTGCTGAGCCAGGAGCTCTGGCAGCTCACATCTGTGGGAGCACTGGGGGACCTCCAGCAGGTGCCTCTTACAGCCCCACAGCACAGAGCTGGGCAGGTTCTCAGCAGGAGCTTTTCATTACAGCACCTCGACTGTTGTCTTTAAAATTGTGTTGTGGATGAAGATTGGTCATAGAAACAATTGCAATAATAACAGCATTTATAGAGCAGGTAATATGGCAAAGTTGTGGAGATGTTAATTAAGCCCTGAGCGTGTAGCAGTAAAGGATTAGTGGCAGAACTGGTTTGAAAACAGGGATTCTCTACCTTTTTCTCTTGTGTACAGTTCTAGATATCCCTTACTGCTCCTTTCTGGTTTGCATGTTTCTTTCTAAATTAGTATTCTTTGCCCCTGTAGCCTCGGCAGGAGAGAGGATACCTGATTTGCTCAAGCAGTTTCTCTGCACAATTGCACAGGTAGCTACCACAGAAATTTCTCATCCTAACATGCACATGGCTATGTGCTACCCCTTCCCTTTCTTATGCAGTTCTAAACCAATTTAATTTCGTTGTGTAGCCCACCAAGGTGGCTCATTCAGTCCATCAGTGGTCCCCAAAGTCACAGCTGCAAACTGTTGGTACTGTTGCTTAGGTCTGTTCTGTTCCTGTTGGTTATGAATATTTTTAAAATGCAGAAGTCCTCTGGTTTCTCCTGCAGCTTTGGAGTTATGTCCCCATCTTTGCAAAGAGCCCTTTCTGTCAGAAGTTCACACTGAGCTCATAAACGCTCAGAAGTTCCCAGTTTATGAACTTCAAGTGAGCTATTCTGCACTTTAATGGGAGATAAATATCTCCTTAAGGGATAGCTTCCAGATCTCAATTATTTCTCTGCACTGTGATGGATGGAAAACGGGAGTCAGGGAAACATCCCAGCATGTGGCAATCTGTGAGGCTGCTCGCTTGCGTGCTGTGTGGCAGATGTTGATTTATCTCGTTTTTGCTTTTTTTTTTCCCTGTGGGGTCCCTTTCCAAGGCAAACGAATGAGTCCATCTTTGTAAATATCCCTATTTAGTGAGCAATTATTATCCCATTTTTACAAATGGAAAAACTAAGGCTTGGGAAGATTGCATGGCTATGGGGGGATGATGATTCTGTGCCGAAGCTGAGGATGGAATCAGGTGGAATTCCATGGAATGCGTTGCCTCTGGTATCACCCCTCTATGCCCTGAGGGGACAGGGAAGCTGCCAGTCTCTGTACCAGTATGTACCAGTCAGGATTACCTGTGTAGCCACATGCTGTGCATCTCTGCTCTTCCAAAAAAACATCAGCATTTTCTTTCTTGTAGTTGTATCTACCCTCTATGCTACAGAAAAACGTAATGACAGGTAATTATCAGACAAACCACTTGTAATTATTCTTAATTTCTTCAGCAATTATATAGCTCTTGCTCTATCTGAAATGAAACCTCCTTTTCTTCCTTCTTGTGGGTTGGCAAAACATGAAGTGGCCGAATGTGTCACTTGTTTTGTGCTGTATTCACTGGGACAGTAGTTCAAAGAACATGGATTAATGAGCAATAGCTGCCTTGAAATGGCTCTGAAAAATTTTTGTTCTCAACTTGAAAATATGAAAAAACATGAATTAAAACCATCTATTCAGGACAGAGTCATATTGGGGAAAGCCTAGAGTGACCTAATTCTTCATGATTACAACATGGTTGTAACTTGCAAAAGGGAGTTTGGAATCAAAGCATCATTTTTAGCCTTCCTGAATCTTCCTGTGCATCCTTCAGTAAAATGATGTTTGTGATTCAGAATCACCACGTCATGTAGAAAATTACAGCTGGGTTGGGATTTTTGTTTCTTTATCCTCTCATTTATAGGATCAGGGGTCATAAGGAGGTGGCAGCATTTCTCTTCTGAGCTGTGCAATGGTGACTGGTTAGATAATCAGTGTGAGGAAGGAGGAGGAGGAGGAGATGGAGAATCCATGTACAAACAGTGTAACTCCAATACAGGACGAGCATGTTCCCAGACATCTCTAAGTACAGCTTTGGCTTGGTTTTCCAGCATCAGTCACTGTGCTGGATATCTGCATTTTCCTGTCTCATAAATGGCCAGCAGCATGGAACAAGGACAAGAGAAATGCAGCTGAACTGATTCCTTATCCATATGTACACACGAGGATTTTGTTGTGATTTCTGCATTTTTCTCGTGTGATCTAATGATGAGTGAAAGGCTGACAAATCCAAAACTCCAGGGAGAGCTTCTGTGGAGGAGGGTGGGCAGGAGGTTTTGCAGTGCTCTCCATGCCTGAAAAAGTCATCAATGACTCTAATGGTTGCTGTGGGAAGAGAATTTTATTTTGAATGATTTTGAGATATGGAGTTTTGCAGTTGCTGGCCTGGCCTCTGGCAGCCTTGTTTTTGGAGGTGGTTTTGGAGGTTGATGGCTGGAAACCTGTCACATGTGGCTGCCTGGACATATAAGGATACTCTGGTGTACTTTGGACATCCCTGGAATCTTTTAGTGCATTTGTGTGCTACTTAATAAATACCAATTGTAGGGAATTATTGAAAACACACTAAGGAAACAAGCAAGAAAAGCCTTAACACAAAAATGTGAGCTGGTCACTTACCACTGTAACCACAGATAAACTTTGTCTTTGGGAAGTTCAAGGGAGTTTCCATTATCTGTTTGCATCTGACACCACAGGGGGAAGGAAAGAAACTGGCTCTGCAAAAGTTGCTTATAGAGGAGAGCTAGAGCTGTATCCCCTGGAAAGAAAATTCTCATCTGATGCCACATTGAAATGCTCTTTTGATGTTTAAGGGTTTTACAGAAGAACCATTAAAACAAAAATGCAAAGCAAGCACCAGCCCAAAAGAGTGAGTGGATGGGTGACCTTGGGAATGTCTGTATCCTCATTTCTGTGTACTTCTGTGTCTAAAATGTAACAGCATTTCTAATTCCTTGCAAAATCACTCCTCTACAAAATCTCACTTGTAGAGATTCTGCAGCTGCCTAGCTGTTTTATTATAGTGCAATTTTCTTCACTCTTAAAAGTTGAAAAATAATAATAGCACTAAAACCATCTTTGCTTGAGGCATGAATAAAACCAGCAGAATCTGCCCTGCTGTCTGGACTTGAAAATTTCCAAGTGATGTCTTGTCTCCTGGTCCTCTACCAGCAAACCACGAAAAGTCAGCTGCAAATGAGGTTAGAAAGAAAGTCTGCTGAGGTAGACCAGAGGAAACTGTGAAGTGTCTGGGGTCAGGTTTATAATTGATTCTTTTTGGACAGCAAAAGCAAGAGGAGCCTTAGAGATGAGGTTTTGGGAAATGGGTATTTTTTTTTTTTTTTGTCTGAGTTGTGTTTGGGAGCAGGTGGTCTGTCTTGGGGAGTTTTTTGTGAGCTTTTTCCTCCAATTCTAATGAAAGCTAAGCTTTGTGCCAGCAAGAATCCAGCAAGTGTCTGCTTAGAGGAGTGATGGAGAAAAGGTTGCATTAAGAGCCTCAAATACAAAACAAAGGATATAGGAATTAAAGCAAAGAGAGAATGGATAGATAAAGAAATCCCACTGAGATAATGGGAGCAGATGCCTGAGGAAAGCTGCTCAAGGTGACCAAAAGAGTAGCAGTTTGTTTTTATTTTTTAACTTAATCTTATTTCCAAATGGATTTTTTTCCATGCCATCTATCTCCACATTACCAATTACTGTATTTGGACTATCAGCTTCCCTGGTTTGATTCCTAATATCAGTTAAGAAATCAAGATGAGTCATATGGAAGCATCTGTCAAGCCTAAAAATTGTTGTTTAAAGTTAATTGATGTGAAAGGCAGAAAAGAATTCTATTTTAGCCCAGCTGTCTATCCTGCCATAGAACTTCCTACGTGCCACTAGAAAATGCTTTACAGTTTACTGAACTTGTTAGATATTTCTATGTTCCAGTTGATAGTTTGCCTGAAAATAGCAGAAGTTGATTCTAGGGAAAATAGTAGAAACATGATGCAGATTTAGCAGAAAAAAATTTTTAAAAATTGTGCTTTGAATTTGTGAGTGTGTGTAATAAAGCTTCTGGAATAGTCTTACCTATGGATGTAATGCAAAGTAACCGAATTACAGGAAAATGGCACTGGGGACTGTGGGGTTTGACCCACCAAAGTCACACTTGTGTCCTTTGAGAGCCTTAGCTGCAGAGTTGGGACTTTGGCCTCATCCTTCAGGGCTGCTGGGCAATCCCAGGTCCTGGTGAAGCTGCCATCTGGCACATTCCTCTCCAGAGCCAGTAATGACTTTTCATAATTCTTCATTTCATTCCTTTTCCCAAAGCATCTTGTGCATGACTCTGCTTTAATTTGAGTGTCCTGCTGAGTCCTGACATGGCCATCAAAACTAAATTGTTTAACAATTATATGTGGGGTACAGATGGTTTCCATCCCCCAAAAGGGATTTTCCTGTGTAATTTCATTTCTGTAGATATGTTAATAATTTTTTATTTATTTAATAGTGCAACTTCTAGATTTCTTGACTGTGAAATAATATTGCTCATCATCACTCAAATCAACCTATCTATTCCTTTTAGTTCTTCAGAATAAAATAGCCTTTAATAGTCAGCAGAATGTGTATCCTGGAAGTTTATTCCACAGAACTGGTGAATTCCTCTTTTGATCCACAGCCAGGTCTAAAGATCCTGGAGCCCTGGTGTTGTTTCTGCTGATGCTGACTGCCTGTGTGTTGGGATAAATTCTTAATCCAGTTTTTCTAGCTATAAAATGGGAATCATTCTAGGCTGCTTCTAAAGACTTTTATTAATAAATGCATGTGGACTGACTAATAAAGAAATGTCTGGGTTCTCAGCCTTTAATAAAACAGTAAAATTTCAAGGAAAATTGACTACAGAACTTCTGCCAGCTGCCAGAACAGTCCTCATCAACATACTCCAAATATCCTTTAAGAATACCAGTAAAAAAGGATGAACTGTATAGCATGGCCTGAATTTTTAGAGGCTGATGCCTGCAGGGAATTCTGAGGATTACTGAGAGAAGCAGCTCTGTCAGGACCAGCTTTACATTTTTGGTAAACCTGATTATCATTTGCAGTACCTGTTTCAGAGGAGGGGTGTATTCAGACACCACTTTTGGGTATAAAAAAATCTTAAAAAAACCAAACCCCTGCAGTCTGGAAGTGCCTGGCAATAGAATCAATTTTGCTGAAGTTCCATCTTGGTAAGTGCTCATTTATTTCAGCATGGGGTTGCTTCCTCATTTGCAGAGTGCAGCTCCAAGCAGGGAATGCTGCAGGGATTTTGTTTGGCCAGCTGAGTGCCCTGCTCTGGCTGATGCCAAAGGAGGACTTTGAATCTCAGGGTGGCTGTAATTCTGTTTGCTTCCTAAGGAAAATTCCCTGTGAAATGTGCAAAAATGAAAAATAAAACCACAGAATTCCAGGCATTGCTTAAAGAGAGTCATTTTCCCATGAGAAACAGCTCTCATCTGAAATTTATTGACACGGAATGGGTGTAAAACAAATGATTTTTGTACCTGTGTTTGCAGAAACAGCTTGGTTGTGTCTCTTGTGGAAAGCTGCTTTTCTTTCAAGTCTCCCTGGGGATAGAGATCAAATCAATCTCTCTGGGGTCCTGGTGGAAGGAAAGGCTGATATTTAGTGAAAATACAGCAGAGTTACTTCTAAGACAAGAAGAGCTGGATTTGATGCTTTTAATAAATTTGCTGTTTCTACTCCAGGATAAGAGAAACCTCCTTGCAAATGCTGGGTGTCCTGATTGCTGCCTGGCTGCAAACTTTTGGGATAGCTGAGTTAATGTTTTGGTTCACTGCTACCATGAGCTCCTTCCATGAGCAATTTCATGATGCTGAACTTCAGGGTTTGTCACTGTCCCCACTGCTCACACCTGCCATGGAGCTTTTCTGTTCTGTTTGTTTCATTGTAATGCCATAAATTGCATTTGGAGGAGGGAGAAAGCTGATGTTGACTCTGGGAATTGATTTTCTGCTCTCATCAAAGAACAGCAGGACTTTTTTTCCCAGTTTTTTTTTTTTTCCCCTTTTTATTTTTTTAAGTAGTTTTATTTTGCACTACTCCTGAAGCAGTACTTCTAATAACTCAAATATGTGTCACCTACTTAGGAATGAAAGGAGCTTAGGAAGTGTGCAACCTGGCTTGATGCTTTGAAGTACATATAAGGCTTGTGAAAAGTCTTGGAATCCCACTTCAGAGATGGAAATCTTTATCTACAAGGCAAATTCAGGTTAGCCAAATACCTGAGAAGTCTTAACTCCATCTTTTACAAATGCCAGTTCTGCAATAAATACATGGAAAACTAATAACAAACACTAATAAATCCAGGTATTTCTTCCCAATTATAATTTCATCTGTTTGGTGCAGTAAAATGTTATTGAATTCACATGGCAAATAATTCAGCTCTCTTTACATGAAAAAGCCTCAGGCTACTGGCCGGAATTCTTGAATTGTGGTTCGGTTTTGTTGTTTTGTTTTGTTTTTTTAAAGTACCTCTTCCTTTTACCCCTAACATCATGGTCTAATGAGCATATCACTCCACTGCAACTTGAAAATGTCATGGATGACTCAAAATTAAATTCCTTTGGATATCAAGAAAGCATCTGTACAGCTTAAGGCAGGAAAATATAAGGTACAGTTATGAAGAAGACCAGAGGGTATAATAAAGCAGTGTATGTGCAACCACTGGATCTGCAAAAAACCAAAATCTGCATAATTTGGAGATCTAATCAGCAAGAGAGTTTGCATGTGTAGTTGCCTGTTCACCCATATAAATACAGTGAATATTAAAAGGATTAAGAGCCTGTTAAAATATAGGTTTTAAAATATTGTAAAGCACCAAAGCTTGCTCATGTGGATCATGAGCTATGGGAATGCTAAATAATATTTTCTATTGTAATATAGTTTACATATCTGTCAGGGCTTTAAAGCAGTGATCAGCATAATCATCACCAAAGACTCTTAATGAGATCAGTGGATGGCTCCTCACTGGATGTGTTAAGAATTTTAATGGGGTAATGCCTATATTTAGCAACAACAACTAACTTTTAAATTCCTTTATTTAGGAGCTGAGAGGGAACTGCTGTGGAGAGAGCAGAGAGCCCTCCCTGCAAGAGGCACCAAGGACAAATAGAGGCAATGCCAGTGGCTGGCTTTGTTCTCTGTGGAAACTTGACATTGCCTTCACCTCCCTGAACAGACTGTGGTGGCACCTGCAAGGTGCTGGCACTGTCAGATCCACCTTGGCCCCACACAGATCTGTCCTGGGAGTTCAGGGAATGCTCTTATTTATGAATGTGAAATCAGGTACAAAGCAAATGATGAGATGTAAAATGTGACCAGAGCCCTTCCTGACTCAGCCAGGAATAAATTGTCCTGGTGTCTCTGTCAAAGTGTCACTGTCCAAGCTCACTGTTCCTCTGAAGGAATTTCACTGAGCCCTCTGTGGGTGAGGGAATTGCCTAAACTTTGAAGATGAAGAAAAACAAATGGCAAATTCTTAGTTCAGCTGATAGTTACACATATAAAGAAATTCAAAGAGATTTATTAATGAATTTCCAGCATTCCTAAAAATCTGTGCCTGTGGGTATTCTGGTTACCTGTTTAACAGACAAGGAGAAAGTTACCCTCTGCCTACACAAGGCTGAGCCACAGCTACATCCTGTGTCTATTTTGGAAAATGAAGAGAAATGTTGCTCATATGAAGTGGGGGAGGACAGGAGATATCAGGCCACCTCCCCTCCCTCACATTCCCAGCCCAGCAGGCTGATGGGACTTTGAAAAAATATCCAAATAATTCTTTTATTCTGCTCATGGTTTGGATTGGGCAATGGCTGGTGAAAATGTCTGGGTTTAGATCTCCAGGAGTGGAGGGAGCAGTTTAATTGGCAGCTGTCAGCCTCCTGACAGAAACAGGCTCGTTGTTCCTGCTGGCAGCTGAAATGTGTTCAGCTACATCCAAAAAAAGGAAAGCACGTCTATTTGCTGATTCCTGGCAGGATTTCTCTCTTGCATAAGCTTATCTCTGAGGAATAGTGGATTTGGATCTTTGTTTGCAAGGAAGTTGGTTTTTTTTTTTTACTATGTTTTGTGAATCTTGGTATTGTGAAACATCTTTTTATCACTGTGGCAACATCAACTGCTGCTCCTCTAGAAGAGTCTGATAAGTTAAAGATATATTTTCCATCCATCTGAAGAAACTTGCTTCTCATGTGACTTTCTAAAAGTGAGTTTTATTGCAGTTGAAGATGCTGGATCTAATGGTAAAATAAGTAATATTCTTTTTATCCCGAGGTTGCTTTACATTGCTGTGGGTTTCAGTGTTCTCAGTTACTCTTTCATTGTGCCTCAGCATTCACAGGTGTTCTGCTGTGCCTGAGAGAGGTTTTGGGACTTAAATAGTCCCCCAAAAAGTTAATGTTCCTTCTATGGTTGGTAGGAAAAGTGAAAGGGGCTGTAGCCTGCTCTGAAGGTTTCTCTAGGCTTGGTGTTGATATCTGTGAGAGAGGATCAAGTTTAGCATGGCCTTTTCATCCCTTTAAACTCATGCCAGATCTCTCTCTTGCCCTTTCAGGTCACATAAAGTTAAGTTATATTTTTGTATGAGTGCATAAATACATATAAACATTTTCTTTTTTCTTTTGTTTTTTTAAGAGTTTGTAGCCTGAGTTACTTGGGAAGAAAATGAAGAGTAGTGCCAGGCCTTGGAGTGCAATAGCCAAGCAAGGGAGCCATGGGGTTGACAGAGGAAAACCTCTTTCCACCACCTCCACAGGAATGAAGACATCCAAGTCCTCCACTTCCCTTGCCTTTGAATCCCGGCTCAGCAAGGTACTAATCCTTGGGGACTGTTCGAGCATTCCAGTCTTGGTCCAGTAAAAACTTCGGTTTAGTCCTCAAACACCCACTGTTATTAAGTGCAGGGAGACTTAAATTGTGTTGTATATTAGATTAATACACATTTCTCAAAGTATTTTGCATGTACTCTGTTCACTTTGTGTGTGAAGGAATTGCCTAAACTTTGAAGATGAAGAAAAATGGCAAATTCTTAGTTCAGCTGATAGTAAAGAAATTCAAAGAAATTTATTAATGAATTTGCAGCATTCCTAAAAACCTGTGCCTCTCCCTTCAAGGCAAAATGTCTTAACAGAAGATATTGCAATGTAACAAATGCATTTTATGAATCCCATGTTTTTATATAGATATATCTAAAAAATAGCAGAAACTTCTGTCCAAGTAATGTTTGTAAGAAAATGGAGTAATACACCTGAAATGCTGCTGCATCTGCACCCTTGCAGCCAGCAAACAGAAATAACCTGTTTGAAATCATCCAAATCCAGACCAAGGTTGTAAGTAACTTTCCAGTAATAAAGCTGAATGAACAGTACATAGCAAGGGACAGTATTTAGATCTCCTCTTGATTAAAACTTCATTAATTGTCACAGTTTTTCAAGGAAAGGATTAATTTATTGAACTTGCAGTGTGGACTCCTAGATGCACTTACCAATAGGGTATTTCAGTGCTCCTGGCAAGTTGTGCTGTGTGCTTGAGGCAGCATCTCTGAAGGAATGCTACTGAGGACACTAATCAGGAAATCTGATACGATTGATTTGTTAAATTTAGCGTTAATTGTGGAGAGATTTCTACCTAATGACAGTTAATGCCTTCAAATTATCGTCCAGCTGCAAATGCAAAACCATCAAAGTGGCTTCCTTGAAAAGGGAGTAGAAAAGGCACCACAGCTGCTGCTATAGGAAAGAACACGTTGAAGGGATTACTTCAGAGAGACTGCAGAATTCTCTAAAGGTCAGAAAGTCAGGTTGTTCCATTCTCCTCCTAAGAGTGAGCTGACAAAACCTCTGCCAGAAGGCAAAACGTTTGGTATCCTGGAGCACATCAACACTTCAGCTATTGAAACTTACGGGCTCACAGGGTCCAGGAAACCACAGACTCTGAGTCAGAGGAGGAGATGAAAGGGAGAAGGAATTAGAGTTGAAAGATTTCATTTTGCTTAAATGTTTCACATTCAGGAACCACTAAATAGGGGCAGTGCTTGTTGTGTGCACTCTTTTCTCTTAACCCAGCAGTGGTGTTCAGGCTGTGCTTCAGGGACCCCCTGGTGTCAATGGACAACTTCAAAGGAAGTCGATTTTCATTTCAGAAAATACTTTAGGTGTCCACAAACTCAAAAGTGTAGCAAAACTACTGCTCTAGGGAGAGTCTCCAAAGCTTTGGTCTTAAAATACTTCAAGTATTTTTCCTGAAATTAATTAGAGGCTGTTACTGGAGGCACACAAATGGGAAATCATCTGACCAAAGTTCTGAGATAAACTGCAACTTCTGCTTGCTGAAGCAAGATTATTTCAGTGTTTTTCTTTGAATCTTACCTTGTGTTCCATAGGTTTCTTGAGTAGGCACTTAGAGTAGACTTGTGTCACCAGAGATTCCTTCCCAAAAAGGTGCCAGAGTTGCCAGTAGACCACTCCTGTAAATTGTTTTCTCCCTACCTTTCAATTATTTGCCTTTTTGAACAGTCTTTCCCATTTTGATTCTTCACTGTTGGAACAGTGTTTACCCACTTCACAAAAACCTAGAATGCAATGCAAATACAAAAATTATGTACTCCATTTATCCCGGCAATATTCCCGTGGGGTTACTTTATGGAAATGTTAATTTTTTCCAAGGAATCTTGCATTTTGAACTAAGTGATGGGAACATTCAGGGTCCTGACCTGTTCCACGCTCTGTGTCGCAGCTGAAGCGGGCGAGCAGCGAGGACACGCTCACAAAACCTGGGGCAGCAGCAGCTTCGGGAGTGTCCAGGCTGAAGAAGACCATCACAACAGGAGCCATTTCGGAGCTCGCCGAGAGTCGGCTGAAGCCCAGCACAGGTAGGCACAAAGATTCTGTCACCCGTGCTCTGAGGGTCACTCGCTTTGCCAAGGTCCCAGCAGAGTGTCCCCATCCCCTTGCAGCACGGCCGTGCCTTTCCTGCTCTGGCAGACACAGGACGCTGCATCTACACCGCACGAGCCCGGGAAATGAAGTGAAAAGGGAGAAGCCGGATGGTTTTAGGAGCCTTGGCTGCCCCAGTAGCCAGGCGGTGGCGCCGGTGGCCCGGGCGAGGGGTCCCAGCCGGGGACCCAGCTCCCCTTCTCCAGAGCAGGACAGCAATGGAGAGCTCTCTGTCTGAAGTTTTCCCCATTTATCAATAGCTTTCTCTCTTCTCTCCCTACTGAGCAGAGCTGTTTCCCTGCTGCTTCTGGGACACGGCAGAGCCATGAGAACAAAGAGCCAGCCCTGGGCATCCTCATGTGCAGCCTGTGCTGCTCCTGAACTACCCCGGCAGCCTCAGCCCCATCGGCTCGTTCCCATAGGTTTCAAACCGAAGCCCCTTTTGAAAAGCAGCGACACCATCTGCATACCAAGGGCTCCAGTGCAAACGCTCTGCTTTCCCCCAGGAGCTCAGCAAATGCTTGCTTTTGTCTGCTCCCTGGTGGCATTTCCAAGGGAATGTGAGCTCTTATTAAATTTGACCATGACCTCCCTATTTGTCACAGCCTCTGCAGGTTCTGGCTGTGTGACAGAACAATGTTACTAACCAGAGAGAGATTTCTGTTGAAAAAGAATAAAAAACCTTTATATACCCTTGGAAGAAAATGATGTGCCTTGTAACAGCCCAAATGTTTCATAGTAACCCAAAGACCAATCCCATTCTGCTGTTAATCAGTGTGTAAATCCTCAAATTTAATAGTGACTAGCTGTATCCAAAGGAATTTGGGATTCACAAGCCAATAAAGAGGCATGATGCTTGGGAGGAGCCATGCAGGGACAAGAAAACCTGTACAGATGATGCAGCACAGGATCCTGGGAATGCAGCCAGGGAAACAGCACTGCAGGGAGTCCAGAATGGAATCTGTCAGAACACAAGCACTGGAATAGAGAGCCCTCTTCTGCATGCAGATATAATAACTGGGATTGGAGGAGGGAGATTGATGGTGATGACTGCTTTAAATACAAAGGCTGAAATGGTTTATGGAGGTCAAGTTACATCTGGATACTGCTTTGACACTTTAAATTACATCATTGCATATATCCTCATACATTGCTTTGCATCAGCATTTGTAGAAGCATGAATGGGAATATTAATGCTAAAGGAGAAGAGAACAAGTGCATAGATAAACACTAAGAATGTGTGGGCTACCCCTCTAAAATTGTTTTTAATGTAGAGAGAACTGTCCCAGCTCTCACAGGGGTTGCTGTAAGTGTGTACACAGTGTCTTACTTGTCTGTTTTTACAGAGGTTCCATAATCCAAAAGGATGCTTGGAAATCCAGCTGTATTGTGAGAACGTGTCATTGCCAGGGCCACTGGAAGGTGCTTGATCTTACTGAGCAAGGTTACAGAGCTGGATGCTTTGTCACACTGAAAAAAATACCAATAGTCCCACTAAAATGGTGTATTGTTGCTAAGAGAACTAACAGTGAGCACGACAGAGGGCACAGCATGTTCTAGGGAACATAAGTAGGAAAGGAGAGAAGGTTTTCAGCTGCTGTATTTTATTGCAATGGCATTCCAAATAGTCTGATTGTGATCAAGATGCAATGCTGCCTGTGGAGCCAATCCAAGTGAGAACATTCCAGTAGCTGGGAAATGCAGATGTTTGTGTGCACAGCCAAGTGTGTAAATCTAGAAATTTATTCTGAAATCACTTTCTTTTGTTTCTTCGATGGCCTTCATCTGTTCTGTGTTTTCCTTTCATGTCTTGACTGCAGGCATTATGTCTCCCCCTTGTTTGGACTTTTTTGTCTGCTACTCAAGTGAGTGGTTTGATAATTTTCCTGAAATTATATTCTATTAGTTCCAGCCACACTCTGGTGGTACTCAGTTGGTGTAATAGTCTTGTGTGAGGGAATTTAAAGGGAAAAAGGTATAGAAATACAAAGGATTAGGTTTCTTTCTTCTTTGGGTGTGACTGTACACCATTTGTGTGTTGACCTTGAGCAATAAGACATGTTCCAAATAACAGATAATAAATAATTGACCTCAAAGATTGGCTGTTGAAATAGAGTTGTTTCTCTGCTGCCCTTGGTGGAGTTTCAGTTATTTATTCCAGCCTTTTATTGATGGAACTACCCCTGCCTGCCCTGTTGGGAGCTAACACAGTAAATCATCAACAACTTAAAGGGGAATGAGGCCAAGCCCGTGTATCCATCCTTGGCAAGTGGAGCTGAACAAATGGAGCTGGAGCCTGATTCTGGCTGAACTTCTGGGCTGTGATGTTTGCTTTTGTAACTCCTTGGCAGTTTTGAAACCCCAGGCAGTGGGAAATGATGCACAGGGAGAAATAAATGTCTTGTACTCAGCTTCCTTATCCACAGTGTGATGTCTTCCCATGTGCTGTCCTGAAGTGGCTGTTTGGGTTTGTTAAAACCAAGCTTACAGAGCTCTGGCATTGTTTTTAATGTCTCAGGAGATGAAAAAGAGCTGGAAAATTGTAAAACATGAGGGAGAGTTCACTAATATTGGAAAACATTGATTTTCATGCATGTACTTGTAAAGCCATCCAGTCTATGAAGCCATATAGCAAAGAAATTATTGTAAAATGCAGAAATAGAGAAGTTTGTATATTCATGACAAACTAGGACTCTCTCCTCCTAAGGTTCAGGATTGTAGGAAATCAATGACTTCAGATGCTGCTCCTTTGAGGTCTGCAAGCCAAATAACCTTAAAAAATGCAATTTCACAGAGAATTTCAAAGCTTCTTATGTGATCATATACCTCTCAGGAAGAGCATGGCAAGACTGGTATGCAAATGGAAAATTTGAGGTTCAGGCAGATGAAATTACTTTCTCAATGGAGCCTGGAAGTCATTCCAAATCCTTGCTCTGAGTTCTGTCATTCAGTCCATACAAACTCCCAGTTCAAGCACTTTCTGAAAACTTCCCTGGAGGCTGTCTGGTTTAATCATGTTCCTGTGCTGCTTTGATGTGATTTCAGTGACAGCTGCTATTATCTGTCAGGTTGGACAGGAACCAAAAAAGTCTGGACATCAGAAAGGAGAAAGCCAGGATGTGGGCATGGCACAGTCCAGTCACACATCATCCAGAAACATTGAGAATATTTCAGCCATTCCCATTTCTCACAGATATATTGATTTTTATATCAAGTGCTGCCAGCTCCAATATGAGATATCAGTTATCCTTGAAATGTAATTAAGAGATAGCTGTACTTTGTTTTCTCAGACTGCTTCATCAGCTTATTTTTTATAGCTAAATAAAGGCTAAGCCTCTCTAGACAGTTTGATTTTTGCCTCAGAAACAATAGGAAACTGTCAGTAACAATGCCATTATCACCTACCTTAACATTTATAGAAATTCTGGTTGTTTCACTGACAAGCTCAAGTTCTCTCTAAAGCCCAAACCATGAGACAGGTGCTGTACCTTGCCCCAGTGACAGTGGGCTGTGCTACATCTTTGGAGGCTGGGAGAAGCCAAGATGGAAGCAGGACTGTGAGGGGTGGCCTGCTGTGTCACCCCCTGCTCCATCAGAAATTAACATCCATTTTTATGCATAAAATGGGAAAAATCAATACTTGGCCTGAGTTTTCAGCCAAAATAACAAAAGCCTGTTGCTTTCTGTGTGTTCCTGCTGAGTTGATCCACATCCAAGGCTGGAGATGGTGCCAATCCAGGAGCATAGAGGAGGGGAGCTCAAAGATATTAAGAGTTTCAATTATCTCCTCAGCATCTCATGTTGAGGCTCTGAACTCTGCAGGTTACCTGAACAAAAGCTGCTAATCCCAGAATGGAACATTGCCAGCATTGGAAATGAAGCTGCTCTGCAACACAGGCTGTTGTAATAAACCCAGGAAATTAAATAGGGAAACAAAAATACCAAGAGGTTTGGCATAATCAGGGAAAACTATAGAAGGGCCTGAGGCTTCTATTCTGTTGTGGCACAGTTTGGGTTGAACAGTTTTCAGCTCCAATAAGGAGGGGCTCTGTTTTGATGAGTTTTTCTGTGATTTGTCATCCACATTCCTGCCCAATAATCAGAGTTAATGTCCCAGTGACTAAATGTGATACCTGTGTACCAATTCCTTCCTAGTGCTGGTAGAGCACATACCATTACTCCATTTATCCATCATTGCTTTTTCATGTCGTTTATGTGAAAAGTCTTGATTTCTCTCTAAAACAGCTGCTTGCAGCTTTTCTGTGTAGATAGTGCTGGTATTCAGAAAAGAGAAACTTTAACTAGATGAAGCCAACTGGTCTCTGCTAGCTCTGGTGTTAGTGCTGGGAAAGCTTGAATATCACTGGTGAAACTTGTTCACCTGTGGCTGATTCCAGAGGGGAGGCTGGTGTGTGGTTTTATTGCACATTGCACTCATTAGATATGCTCCTTTCCCAGCAAAATTGAAAATGTGGCACACTAAGGATTTCAGAGCTTCCTGCATGTTCACAGAATTGTTATTTTCAGCTTGCTGTTTAATAATAATATATGGACTCTATCAAATTTACTGTCTTCTCTCAGCCAACTTCTCTGCTTGGTGTTTACCACTTTCTGGTGTGGGGTAAAAATTTAGGTTAATGTGAAGCTAATCCAGACCAGAGCTGTCCCTCTATGGTCAGAAAATTCAAGAAAGTATCTTTTATTTAAAAGCTTTCTTTAAAAAAGAAAAAATCCTTGGAAAAAAAATCTAACTGACAATTCAGTAGTTCATAAGATGCTAATGCACCCCAATTAGGACAGGAAAAAGGAAAGTGATTTCTGTTGAAGGACAGCTCTCTGACCTTGGGGCCCTTTCACTCTGCCATACATCAGCTTTTGACAGCGCCTGCTTTTTGTGATCTGTCACATCAAAGCACTGCTATAGGTTTGGGAGAGGCTGCTGCACTTTGCATTCAGGCTCGTTACTGTCTCATTTTTCTTGTGAACGATAGTGCCGAGTGTGAGGGACACTAATGAGATCGGTATGTTCTGTTCCACCAGGCTCCACTGCAACCAAATGGCTGAGCTCATCTGGGCTTTCCCAGGAGCTGTAAATATGCTTCAAAACCTCATCTGGAAAGCCACTTGCATTTTGCTCCTCCTCCCAGGTACAAGACACAGCTCTTGCATAATTATTCTTTCTTACAGAGAGATTCTAGCTCCAAAAGTGGTATAAAAAGGAAAGGAAGACTCAAAATATTGCTTTGTAAGGCTGCCATTCAAGTTGGCAAGAAATGCTGCAGGAATTTAACATGCAAAGCAATGGAAATGTGTCTGCATTTACATCCAGAGCTCTACATGCAGCTGGATATGAATATTGACATCTACACACTCCTATAAATATCTGCAAGGATGTTTAGCATATTGCTACAAATATGAACCTGAACCTCCCTGGCATTCCTTAGCAAAATGTTTCCTCTGTGTGTGATTTCCCCAGATGTCAGGTAGTCAGACTGAGTTTCAGCACCAGTTTGGAAGATTTCACCCACTATCCTCTGAAGGGAAAGCTCATGATTTGAGGTAGATCAAATCTAGCATTCCAGATATAGGTTATGGCTGCTACTTGTCAAGTTTCTCTTAGTTCTTCTTACAAGGATTTTTTTCTTGCCAGAGCCTGAAAATACAGTTGTTGATTGGTGATGCCTTTGCTGAAAATATTCTTGTATTATATTTATTGCTGTTGTTTTTTATGTTCTTTGAAGCTTTGCTCTTTCCCTCTGTGAGCCATGGATAGTTGTGCATCCTGCAATGGCTTGGAATGGAGGCTGCTGGACATGACTGTTCTTCAGGCAGCTTTTTCCTCTTTGCTAAGTGGCAGTGTAGTGAGACCAATGCATTTAGAGGCTGGCTGGTAGGATTTCTGATACCTGATCCTGTTATGGATAACAAGCTTTTTGAGAGCCATTCACAGGCTGGCTGCAGCCTTCTTGCATTATTAAACAAGTAGGAATTAACTTCTGCTGACAACACTATCTGCAGAATGTGCCCTTTTCAGTTTTCTTGCTGTTCTAATCTCCTGCAGAATTTACATTTCCTGTGCTGAATCTCTATTAACACATTCTGATATTCTGCATTCAGCTTCTTGTTAAACCCACCTGTGAAAGGGCTCCTTTTCTCTGTGTATTCCCCTGGGAATGACTTTGTTGGCACACGTGAGCCCCTCTGGGACCTGAGCCAGTTAAGAGGATTCAGTGTGTGGTAGGAACACTGAAATGCTGAATCTTGAAGGCTGTAATGACTTAACTCATTAAATTGTTGACAGTTAATTGGCTCAAGGCAGCACGTATAGGAAGGATTCATTACAGCTGTAAGGGAACTGTGGTAATCCCAAAAGCCTTGCTAGGGACACCTAAGCAGAGAGGGGAGCATGCCTGGATGCTCCAGGAATAGCACAAATCTAGGATCTCTCAACTTATTTTCATTTCTTTTCAGGCTTCTTTACTGAAGTTGTTCAGCAAAGTCAACACAACCCTACTCTGACTACCTGCCCTAGGTTAATTATCAGCTTTCCTTTAGCTGGTTTGAAGAGAAATGATCCTTAACACAAATTCTCTGGGCCTAAATCTATTGCAGCCAGAATGCCTTGGCAGAGGGCCACAGTGTTTGCACTTAAAGAATGGGAGGGAGAAGGGAAGGAAAGCAAAGCTGGCCTGGTCTGACAAGTATGCAGATCAGGGGAGGGCTTGGCATTCCTTGTAGTATTTTTTTTTCCACTGTTTTTTTCTCAGCAGCTTTTGACTTACATTACATTTTAATACTGTAGAGTAATAGGGGAGGGATTGACAGCTCCATCTCAGATGGGTTCCTGGAAAGTTGTTGTTCTGTGCCATGAACTGTGACCTCACCAGATATCTTTACTACAAAAAAATTGTTTCTGGAATGGTTAAAAAAGCTTTTGTTCATCTGGGATTCAGCTCTAGATGTTATATTCCTAATCCTTTGGGGTCCAGTACTGTTTAGTTCAGCATCAGTATCTGTAATGTCTTCAGACCTCAGACATCTGGAGAGACTGTCCTGGCCACTGCAAATCTCAGATTTGGTGGCATCTTCACACTCGTTCTCATGAGCATGGATTACAATTTGAGCAGAAATTACACTCATTCATTTGCTGTGTTATGAGTAGGATGCAAAGAAAGTTATGCCTGGCAAGTTCTGTCATTTGACTATAGGGTTGAAAGAATGATATATGTCACACCTTCAATAATTAATTCTCTTTCTCACTATATAGGAAAGGAGTGTTTGTGCAGTTTTATTGCCAGTTCAACAAAGAGCAAGGGGATGAGTCAAGTTTCATGCTTAGGAAGAAACCAGTTAATCTGCTTTGTGGAGCTGAAATAAATTCATTCGCTTTTATACCCTTATTACTGAAGAGAAAGGGAAAGTAATGTAAATTGTTCAGATAACAAATAGTTGCCTAAAGATTTAGCCATGCATCTGTTGTAATTTATCCTGGTCCCCGTGTCATTCTTGCTGTTATTCCTTTTTCTTTTTCCTCAGCTTGAGCTGCAAGCTCTGTAAGAAGTAATCTCTTATACATGCCTTCTGCTCAAGCTGTGGCTGTATTTAAAAATTTGTGCTTTACCTTTCATTATGGACCTGATCTAGAAGTCTTTGGCCTGATGTCATTCTCCCTATCATGGTGTTGGAATGTTCTGACTTAGGTTTTGTGCCACTGTCAAAAATAACAGATTGGTTCTTCCAGTCCTGACTCTTCTACAGTGCTCAGATTTCAGGTGTGTTTGCTCTGAGTCAGTGATAACCTTTCATAATTACTCCAGACTTGCACCAATGCTGCACTGGGACTTTGTTACCCTGTTCCCTTCTGTGATTACAGAAATAGAAAGCAGGTGATGAAGTAATAAATGCTCAGCTTCAGGATTTATCAGCCCAACAGACTCTTGCAGCTAATGCAGCCCCTCAGGTGAGTCCTGTTGAAGAAAGGCAGAAGTCACTCTTTAGTCTGTAATGGAAGAAAATCTCTGTGGGAGATACATTTCAACAGCAGCTGGAGGAAGTTTGCATCTGTACCTTGGAAAGGGCAGCTGAGTACCCACCACAGTACTTAAGAGATCATAAGATGACTTTTAGAGAGAGAATGCACTATCACTGATTCTTTTTTTATAGAACTTTGATGGCTTATTCATTAAACAAAGCATTTTCTGTTTGACACGTCATAAGACAGGAGTAGACAGGAGTTGTTTCATGTCATGCAGATACAGACAGCTGTATGAAAACTTTTCACTTCATCTATAAATTCTCAGAGGAAGAACAATGGAAAGCTTAAGACTGACAATGAACTCATCCTATTAGATTGAAATATTAACTAAATTCTGCTTCTATCACATTGAATGGTCTCCAGATACTTTTATCTGAAGCGATGGATTCACAACTAGATAGATTAATTCTCCATGTTTTTATTATCAGGCTGTTTTGAGCCTAGGAGACACACTAGTTTATTATTTCTGAATTTGTTTTTAACCCTCTTGTTGAAACAAAGACTCAAGAGGATTCTGTTAATTATCCACATGATGGAAACTGATCACTGGAGTCATTCAGTATCCTTGTTTCCCGTGTACATCAGGGCTCCATGACAGTGGAACATCTTGATTTTTTGAAAAGATGGGCTGTTGGCCAGGCTCTGAGTGGGCTTGTCCTATGCAGCTGCTCTTGCAGTGCCAGTCACAGGCAAAATTATTGATGATAGAGCTATGGTGTGAAATCTGTTCCTGTTTGTGCCTGCAGGTCTAGATGTAGTAGTGTCTGTCAGGTTTGATTGTTGTTTTATCAGCATAAGGGGAAACTTGGAAATAACTGTAATAGATTTCTAGGAATAAAGCACCACATCCTTACTTCAAAAAAGAGAAATAGATTTGAATGCTATTCACTGCATCCTGTATATTGTTTGATATAATAGGGATGTGAGCCTGCTGTGCTGTTCTCAGCATCAGTGGAGGCTGAGAGCAGCTGGGGGTGCTCTGCTGACCCAGGAATAGCCCCAGAGGATATCAGAACAGATCTGATAGATGAGACTTGTCAGAATGGATTCCTCTGAAAACCTGGCCATGAGCCCTATCTCCATTTCAGCATCCTTTGGGTATCTACGTTTCCACGAGATGCTGAGCATTTCTGAAATTGGGTCCCCTCATTTTTGTGACGGTTAGGAGCTGCCCTTGCCCAGACATGTCAGTGTTGTGCTCAGCAGTGTAGTTAGATCTGTGGGCAGGGTCTGTTCGCTCCATGTTAAGCATGCTTCGAGTGGTGGAACTGGGAGAAAACCAATGTCGGCTTCGCTTTGGAGACATTTGTCTGCTGAGGGTCCCTCTGCCCTTTTTCTCCCCCAGCCGCGTTTCAGGGTTTTGCTTAGAAATACCCGTGTGCACCGCCCGGGACGGGCTCTGTGCCGCTGCAGGGCGGGGAAGCCGCGGTGCCGGCGCTGCCGGAGCCTCGCTCCGTCTCGGAGCCCGCGGCCGGGCCGGAGCGCTGCAGCTCCCGCGGCGGCCGCTGGGTGTCCCCGGCGCTGCCCCGCTCGTGCCTGCCCAGCCCGGCCGGCAGCGGGGCCGGCGTGAGGGAGGAGGCGGCGCCGCAGCCGCCTCGGCGGGGGCCGCAGCGCGGCTCGGCCGCCAGCAGCAGCTCGGAGAGCGCTGCTGCCGCTCCCCGCCGGAGCTGCACGGGACAGGACAGGCAGCTCCGGGCATGAGCGGGGCTCCGGCGGCCTGAGGGAGCTCGGGAGGAGCCGGGCGGGCGGCGGAGATGGGCAACCAGCCGGGCAGAGCGGAGGAGCACGAGCAAGGTGTGTGCGAGCGGCGGGGGGCGGCGGCGCGGCGGGGATGGCGTTTTGTTCTGTGCCCGCTGAGCCGGCACGGGGCTGTTGTCACAGCCAGTGCTGGTGGCTGCCAGCCTGCTGGGGACACCGCTGCTGTGTTTGCCTTGTAAATGCGCTTTATTGCCGTTCCGTACCTGAGATCACAGCACCGTCCTTAGGGGAGCTTTTCTGAAAGGAATCCTTTCGAACAGAATGCCTGCAAGGGAGGGACCCTGCTCGCTGACAGATTTTTTTTTTTTTTTTTTTTTTTTTGGCATAGTCTGCATGATGCAGCTAAAAAGTTACAAAGCCGATGTAGTGATGTGCATAGAACTTGTCAGGATCTGCAGCTTGGCTGTGTTAGCCTTCACCATTGTTCGTGGCCTGAGGCCTGAAATTTTCCAGGCCTTAGAATTTAAAATGATGCCTTTGTGGAAGGTCTCCCACCATTGTCCTTTCAGAAGTGTAGCGCTCTGCATGTTAATCAGGAGCAGATTTCATAGAAAGCTGAGAGCTGGTATCAGGTAGATCGCATTCCCCGTGTGCCAAATGTCTGCACCGTACACCAGCACGGCTGCTAATTTTTTCCTGATGCCGTAGTGCTGCTTTGGTTGCCTTCTGATTTATTTTGCTTGTTTCTCAAATGCTGAATGAGGGGGGGAGCCCCGTAGGTCCACTGATTTCTGCTGCTTATTTCTCAGTTTCTTTCCTAATTTAGAACCCTCTAACACACATCAAACCACAATCGGTTGTATTTCCTGGCACTCCGTTTCTTGCTGTTGCCATGGTAATTTCATTCACAAAATCCCATTAAAGTTGTTATTGCTTGATCAGGGGTTTCAGTGAGTTCGGGTAGATGTGTAGGTATTGTTCTAAGAGCAAACACAAATGTACCTGATCTGTGGAATTGTTAGCCAGGGCTGCATTGCTGCTCAGGGATCTCACAATAGATCTGCCAGCGAGTGCTGGAACAGCAGTGAGGTGTAGTGAGAACTCTCTAGCACTATGTTAATCACCGGGCTAATGAAGAACACAAAAGCTGCCAGTATCCAGTCACCAGAAGAAATGCTGCCCTAAGGGAAAGTTAAACTTTAGGCTGGGGAGTATGGCTGCCTACATCCCCAGCCCCTGAATTCCTCTGGCCACTGCCAGCCGTGAAGTTTGCTGGAGCTAAATGTGTCATTTAGGAGGGGCAATACTGATAATAAACTAAAGGAGAGCTGGATAATGGCCCGGGGAGATACACTGCTGACTTCTGATCAGTTGGAGGAAACAGACTCTGGTTTTGCAGGGCCATTTGAACAGCTTATTGCTATTAACACAGATGATAAATGAGTGTGCAGACCCCTTGTGGATTTGAAAAATCGCTTTCATCCTTTGTTTTCTCTTGATTTATTTTTTTATTGAAGAGGAAGGAGTTGTACTTCTGTTGCACCTAAGCAGTTTTTAAACTATTCTCGGTTTTTAAGTGTAGGCTGTACTAGGTCTCGTCCTCACTGTTTGTAAGGTATGAGTAGGACTAAAAAACAGTGTTTTATATTGAACTATGTGTTCAAAACTCCAATGTTTAACCATGAAAAAGAGTCGGGAACATTCCTGCTGACAAAAAGAAGAAAATCTGACAACATATTCCTTATTGTGTGTGAGAACTCTGGCTTTGGAACTCAGAGTTTGTGTTTTTGACAGCTAGGATGAAAAAACTTACTTCTCACAACAAAATGTGATACGTCGTTGTATCTCTGAGTTCTTTTTCTGCTTGAGTGAACTTAATTCAGCTCTCATTCAGGAGCACCAACATCATGAACAACTGTGGTACTTTTAAACTTGTGTTTTGGAATAACCAAGCTAAACCCCAGGAATGGATTGCTTCATTGATCTAGCTCATGAGCCAGCTTTTGCAACAGACAACCAATTTCCCTGAGCATGACATTCAGGGTCATCTTGTTTGTCTACCTTCTTAGGAAACTTTGTTTCTTATAGCTCATCTCTTAAGTTTTTCACCCCAAAGTTACCATCTTGGTGTGCTGAGGACAGCTTTGTTCCTCCTCTTGGTGTCAGTGGGCACTGAAGTTCTTAAAAATCTGATCCTGTTATGATGTAGGTTATCATTTCAAGTCAAATACTTTTTTTTTTACACATTTATGAGAGTATCATGTACTTTAATGGATTTTCCTATTAAGTGTAAATTCTGGGTGGGCTGGTCAGTGCTGTCCAGGAACAGGAAAGAAATTATTGCCTCCAAGCTGAGCAGTTGAAAGTTAACACATTAATACAGGAGAATCAAAGAACTGGGACTGACTGAGCAAGGGACTGAGGTGAGGAGAGAGAGGAAAGAAATCCACTGCTGGTGTCTGCTGGGAATGTTTTGAACAGAAGACCAACAGCACAGTATCGTCTCAAATTGATCTCCATCTTCCTAAGAGTGTCTAACAAGGATTTGAGAGGATTGCTTGTAATAACATTAAATTCTGTAGGCTTTTCCTAGCTTCTAATTTAAAACTTATTTTAAACAGCTTTTATAATCATTTGTGAGAGCTTTGTGGTGCGTGACCCAGGTTTGCATCACTTCTTTGCCAAAACTCTGCTCCTTGCAAGTGGTTGGTTTTCCTGCTATACCCCAGTGCTCTGAATATTCATATTTTTAAAACCAGTGGAGGTTTTAGAATGAAAACACGTATAAAGTAATACAGAAAATGATGTGAAAGGAGAGTGAATATTGCAGCAATTTGTCAGCAGAATTAGTTTTCTGCTTTTGAAACTGGCTATCCAAGCTAAAGGAAACAGTGTATACAAACAGAGGCCAGAGCACCTGTGGAATAGCTGGAACGTTTCCTGGGAGCTGTATGGAAGAATCCAGAATTATCCAGTGCACCAGTATTTGTTGGGAGAAAGCTTTTCAAACATAGCTTGCCTTGGAAACAGGGAGGCCTCCTGTTATTTCTGAACAGGAGCACTGACACTGGTTGACACGGTGATGGGGGGGTTGTTTATCCTCTAAACATCTGCAGGTGATGGATGATGAATATCTTCAGGAAGAGGTGGGAAAAATTACTCAATACCCACAAAAACTTTTGGTGAAAGAATCGCTTGAATGGGAAATGTTAACATCTCTTGTTGGAACAAGGTGACGGGTGGGGTTATCCAAGGGTTAGGCTTTTTTTGGGATTGTGTTTATTTGTAAAACATGCTTACATGGCTTGGATGAGAATATCAAGTGTCAGTGCACGCACTGAGTCAGTATTGATCTGTTTTCTTATGTCTATTTTGTCCTGACCCAGGGGAAGCTTCATTTGAGTTTGAGGAAGAAATTTTTCAGTGTAAGACATAGGAGAATCTCAAGATAAATGCTATTGTAGAAATACATGTTCTTGTCGTTTCTGTTCTTTGTTTTCAGGGTCAGTCAGATCTTTTCTGGGTGCTCCCTTTAGTCTCCCTTTCTCCCTAACACGAGAGCCGTTCATTTTAACTCTGTTGGATGTCAGAACACCATTTCTGCCAAGCAAGAGCTCAAGAGACCAGATGAGTTTAATGATGGTGTGGGGGGAAGGGAGGGAGGAGAGAGGGGCCAGCAGAGCTAATGAATCACATAACAGCTTTCATGGAAACACCGACAGCAAGTCATGTCCTCTTGGAGCTCGGGCAGGGAGCCATAGACCTTTTGTTCCCAGTGGAGCCAACAAACCACAGTTTGCTCTCCACTGGATAGTTTAATTCCTTAGTCACCTCTTCCTCCCACAAGTCATTCTTGCATGGGGGGTTTACAAATGCTCTCATTTTTCAGAGTAGTAACACACTGCTGATTAAACTGGTATTGAAGAAGTTTATTTTCCCCTGGAGAGTAGTTTTTACTTGACTTCAGCTTTTCTTCCAAGGCCAGTGAGGGCCAGCTCTGTTGATTGGTCTCGTGAGTTGAGTTGACAGGAGTGACATGATTAAATCATTTCAGAAGGACTGACAAACACATCAGTCAGTGGCAGTGTCTCCTCTGCTCCCAGACCAGGGAAACAGGAACAGCCAGGCATGGTCACAGTCTGCACTGACCTCTTAGAGGAGTTTAGTCATGAGTGTGAGTAACTTACCTCTGGAATTATCTGAGCCAGCCTTCAGTGATAATCTGAGGTCCCCTCATTCCAAGCTGAAAGGCTAATGAATCCTAAATTAATGGAAAAGATCATCAGTGAGTTCTC
Organism: Sturnus vulgaris; assembly: GCF_052056855.1. NCBI lineage: Eukaryota > Metazoa > Chordata > Aves > Passeriformes > Sturnidae > Sturnus > Sturnus vulgaris. The sequence goes on along the minus strand of NC_142263.1, from coordinate 3,695,029 downwards.
CTACACTACAGGGCCTTCCCAGCAGTTTTCTGCCCTGGCTGGGGGGATGTGCTGAGTGGGAGTGCTTTCTCCATGGGTAGGGTGACAGCTTTTACAAGAAGAACTTTTAGGGCATGGCAGGCAGCAGGATGTGGTTTAAGCATTTTGTGTGAGATTAATTTCCATCAGCAAAACAAAGCCATTTTTGGATGAAGGCAGGGAGCTTCTGGGAATTCTGCTGAATGAGCTGGTCAGCAAGAACTTGTCCTGTGAGTCCAGAGCTCTGGACTGTGCTTTTGCCCCCGTGCTGCTGGTGTTTTAAGACCTACCAGTGGTAGATCTAACATGGTAGTAAATGTAAAAGCTAATTTTCTTGATGATTGTTTCATTAGTTGAATTAATGTGCTTGACAGCTGCAGAGTGACAAGGAAACAGCCAGGGGATGATTGTGATTGTGTTGGTTCTGACACAGCATTAAATGACTTGACAGAGGGAAAAGTGAATAATGCTGGCCCTGGAGAAAAAGAGAAGCTTGCTTCTTCTTTAGGGCTACATTTGGCTCCTTAAGATCTCGAAGTTGTAAAGCTGGCCAAAGAAATTTGAGCAAGTATTGCCCCTTGAAATTCCCACTGAAAGCTGCCAGAGCCCTGGAGGTACTGAGGAGTTTATTTGGAAGCAGTCCTGAGTTCTGGACCTTCTACCAGTATTTCAACAACGTAATCTATTTTATTTTTTTCTCTTTTCAATTCCTCCCCAAGTTCACTAATTTACTCTTCATAAAATCTGATTTCTACAGGGAATGTAGCTTTCTAAACAACATGAGATTGTAAAACTGAGGAAAGAGTACTTCTCTGATTTCATTTGTACTGCATTGCTTGAGGAGAACTTGATTTGATTTTTCTATGATTCTCAGAGACTGACACTAGAAAATGGACAAATATTTGATATTTGCATTATTTTCTAATACTTTCCTATTTTTTATCTCCAAGCAATTTAAACATGATGATTGAAGATGATAAAAACCTGAGGTCTCTGGTGATGGTAATAGACACTGTTCGATTTTCCATGCATCAACTTTTTTTCTTCCTGTAATCCAAAGCAGGCGTGTGTTTGTTCACAGATCTCTTTGGAATGTTCCATCTATTATATTTCATGAAATGTTTTTCCACAAGCATCAATAGATATGGATTGCATGTTCTGAGGCAGAGCACTCTGCCCTTGTGTGCTGTGTGATCATGGGTCACTTCTCTCAGGCTATAAATTATATCAGAGCTGCAGCTTCCTGCCCTTTTCATCAGGCTCTGGAGCACACAGCTAACAAGCTCTATGTTTTTATCAGCAGCAGAATTTACATTTGAAGTTCTTACAGGCAAATTTGATATTCATCACTGTTAAAATGCACTCTTGGGATAGCATAGGGCTAACACGAGTTTGCAGGGTTCAGTTCTGAGCATGTGTAGGGGATGTGTTGGCTGAAACAGGGAAATAGATTTTCCATTTGTTACCAGCTCTGTAGCTTTTGTATCTTGGTTGGAATTTATCCAGTTGCTTAGAAAAACTGTTAGAAGCAAAGCAAATGTGTCCATGTCCCATGAGCAGAGTTATGTTCCTCTCACATTCCTGTCCTGATGGATGCTTTGGTGCTAAGTGTTAAAAACCATTGCTACTCAGGCAAGTAGGAATTTTAGCAGCAACTTTAATGAAATCATATTTATTAATGTATGGAATGAAAATTGATTTAGGGGCAGGGTGCAGTTAATCCTCTGACACATTTTACTTATATTGGATGGCTTTTCTTTCTTCCCCAACTGAATTAAGAATTTCCATCTTGTATTAAGGATAGAAATCTGTTTTAATTAGTCTGAAATATGTAGAATGCAAAGGTGGCTTCTTCCCTGCATGTGGAGGATATTCTTTTGTACTTTTCACACCCTAAAGGTCTTCTGCATTTTGCCATTGCAGCATTTATACTGAAGATGTAGAAATCCTTGTGATACCAAAAAAATTATTCTCATCTAATCCCTTTTATAGGGGTTGTTTCCACAAGGGTGTGGATAATGATAAATTTGTTGGCAGGAACTGAGTTCTCTGCAGTACAGGAAAGACTTTCAAAAGTGTAACTGAATACTTATGATTCCTGAAATAAAACAGAGGTAATTCCCTGTGCTTGTGCACAACAGAACCAACTCGGCATGAGGTTCATTAGTCATAATTAACAGCTGGTAAGAGGGGATGAGATTCCATGAACAGGAGTCATTCCAGGACTGGTATTTTCTGCTCAGAAAGCTCCTCCAGAGTGCAATAGCCCTGGTGTTGTCTATCTGCAATAATGTGAAATAGTGTATAAATTGCAGCCTGTAGAGAACATGTTGCATTTTTTTTATTTAAGGCTAAATTGTCAAAATCCTGGTTTTTGTTTTTTGTTTCAGAAAAGAAAAAGTATTAAGGATTTCTGTGACCAAAGAGAAGTGGTTCAAAGTCTTGTTCCCCAGAGCACAAAGTGTCAGCTGTAATGCTGGGAGGGGATAAGGTGGTGGTGTCATGTCCATCCCCATCTGGAAACATTCCTTGAATGGAAATAATGTTCTAGAAAAGTGGTGCAATTCATTTAAACCTTCAAAGGCTTTTAAACCTTTGTCTCATGGAAGGCTGTGTGCTCAGTACAGCCAGTTTTCAGCTGACCAGAGCAATGCACAGAAATATTTCAAGTCAGGCCTCCCATGGCAGTAACTTTGCTTAACCCCAAGCCATGGATCCTAGGATTACAATCTGTTTTGCCACGAGGTGAGAGGCACAGAGCTGGGAATGTGTTTTTCCAGGCTTTTCCAGAGCAAAAGCTGATCAGGATGGAGGTGTCAGAAGGGAAGAGTCCCTCTTTGAGGGACTGAGGATATTTCTACAAGCCTTATCTTCTGGATCATGAGAAATGCTTTCATAAAACCTTGTTGAGTTTGAAGAATGGACTAATCATGTTAAGAATTACTCTCAGCCTCCTCCACACATAGTTTCTTTGAGACTGCTTGACTGTGGAAAGTCTTTGACTGATCTTTTAATTAAAAGCTCTTTATTTTTTTAAACCAAGGAGTTGAAGCTCTTCCTGCTTTGAAGTGGGCAATGTTTTATAGATAAACATCTCATTATGTTATGAGCTTTCTCCTCTCCCCTTCTGTCTCATTTCTTTTCCTGATGTGTCTCATCCTGTGTTGATAGTTCTGATGATTTTAGCCCAGTTCCCAGTATTGGCTGTTCCAGCTCCCTTAGCTCCGTGCTGGGCTGAGCTAAAGCTCAGGATGAGCTGTGGAGACTAAATCAGAGTCCTTTCCCCACCCCCTCACAGAAGCAGGCTGGAAATGGCAAGAAAACTGGGTTTATTATGTGGCCATCACATTTCAGTAAACAAAAAGCAGTTGTAATACTAGTGCAATGCAAACTGATTATTAAGCATTAAGCAAACAATTAAAAAAAAAAAAAAAAAGCTTCTAGCTTTTAAGTTCTGCCCTTTAAGGGAAGGAAGAGGAATCTCCTTTCATGTTTCCATTTTTGATCCCTTTCCCCCCCGTCTTTCTGGATTTTCAGGGTTTGGGAATCCATGAGGACATTTCTTTTGGCTTGGTGTCAGTGCTGGTCTTTTGGCCGAGTGTGGAGCAGCATTCCTGAACGGGAGGGTTGGGATCAGGAATTCCTGACACAGAGCTCTCCTCTGCACTGCTTGGAGAGGCATTTTCAGCTTCTTTTCCTCTGTGATGGCTCTGCTCCCCCAGTGGGAAGGACAAGGAATTAGAGCAGGATCCACCTTTGCAGAGAAAGCAGGAGGATGATCAAGCCCCGTGCAGGTATCGCTGTCAGTTCCATGATTCAATCCACGGCATGGCCTCCTGAACAGTTAAACAGGTTGAGTAATCACCCTGCTAATTGTGAGAATGTTGGATGTATAATCTGTTTGGTTATCCTTTGTGCTCGTGGAGAGATGTCAGATAGATTTTGATGGTTAGAGGAGTCATCCACAGCCCCTGATTTGTCTGGAAGGAGCAGGGTTCTCACTGTTCCTTCCAATTGGATTCTTGGACCAGGAGGATTTAGGAAGCTCCTCCATTAACTTGAGCCACGGCTCACATTCAGTTGTGACATCCACGGTGCATGGAGGAGCACACCACTGACAGCCACTGTTGAGTTGGTATGGTTAGATTTAGGGCTGGTTAGTTTTGTTTGCTTTTTAATTTCCTGTACTTCTCAAAACACTCAACACTGGTATTTTATCCATTATAATTGTATTTTCCAGGAATGGAAGTACAGCTGTTTTATCACCACTGTTAACCCAGCAGTGGCTGAGTGAAGAACTTCTGAGCTAGATTAGCTGGGAATCTGCTTTCTGAGCTGAGGAGAATTCTCTCCTTGTCTGCAAGCTAGAATCAAGGAAAACCCTGGGATTCTTAGTACAGCTAGTGGTCATTTATCTCAGGAATATTCCTAATACAACCACAGGACTTGACAGATTATTTCTCTGCTTTATCTTCAAACGAATCCCTGTTTTTTCTGAGCAGCATGTTCTGGGAGATGTCTTATTAGCTCCAAGGATGTTCCCCTCAGCAGTTGCTCAAAACCTTCTGGAAAGCAGAAGCCTCAGATCTAACAAGTAGGAAAACAAAGGAAACTCCAAACTTACCAACCAGATCAAACAAAATAATCCCTAATTTCAGTGAAACAGCAGTGATTTTGTCCCTCTTCACAGAAAAATCATATTTATGGATTTTTTTTCTTACCAGTTGTCTAAAAAAATCACCAGAATAGAGTTTGACTTAAAATTGACTTAGCTGTAGGTATGAGATGATTATACCTGATCCTATCTTATTTTTACAGGTGGATAGGCAGGAAATATTCCAGAACAAACAAAAACAGGAAGTGTCATAGTACACAGAAATCCCAATAATTTTGGTGTGCTAATGTTACAAGTATATAAAGTCAAGCCCCCCTTAAGGAACATAAAAGTAATGTATTTTTAAACTAATGAGCTATGATGGTTATGGAAATTATAAATTCACAAGTGAGGACATTTCATTTTAAAAAACGAGAATTCTCTATTTCTGTAACTTAATTTTGAGATAATGCTACACATTGAAAGTTTTAGTAATTCTTTTGTGGGGGGTAGACAAGGGGTATAACTTAGAGGTGACTAAAGTTTTTGGCAGGCCCAGTGGTATTAACAGTTCCAAAAAAAGTAGTGTTGAGTTTACCATAGGGATATTCCAGCAAATGTAGGGTGTAGAGTTTCCCTGAACATTTGCTTTGGATGGCTCAGTGTTTGTTATGCCAGGTTGCTGGGTACTCCAGAAATGCAGAGCAGCTCAGGGGTAGATTCCACCCCACTTGTGACCTGCCAAGTTGGTAATTCCCTGGGGTTTGTGTCCCTCATTTTGGGGCTGAACACAGCAGCACCTCAGGATTCTCTTGGTGCCTTATGGAGCAGTGGAGCCCTTTGGGTGCTCCTTGGCTCTGGAGCAGATTAGAAAGTGAAGTTTGTGTTTGTGAGAGCAAAGACTGGGCATGCACAGAGCAGTTCCTGTCTCTCAGCTCAGCCAGTTCTCTTTCCTGGTCTATCTTTGGTCCTGAGATTTGGAAGCAAAAGTTGCTTTTTACAGTAGAGCCTGCACTGCTTTTGTACTTTTGGGTTTAAAATTTTACTCCAAACAGATATCCAGGCTTGAGTTTTCATTTTCAGTTTAAAAGCTTCCAGCAAACTCAAGTAAACAGCATCAAAAATGTTCAGAGGGACTCTTTTGTGTGGACACTGGCAAGTCTCTCAGGGTAAAGAGATTTTAACTACTCTTGCTGTTATTCAGAGAGGAATTGTCTGTGAACAGGCCCATAAAGAGCAGAGAAAGTCAGCTGAAATTCACAATGAGACTTTGTGAACGGGGTTTTGATCAGATCTCGTCTCATTTACCTTCTGAATGCGACCTTGTTTCCACTGTAATAGAATTGAGCTGTGACAGAGTGAACTTGAAATTCAGTTCTTGTGGCTGTGCCGAGCTTGGAACCACCAGATACTGAGTAGGGTTGATCTTTTTCTATTTTCATTTTAACACTTTTCTGGAAGAGTTAAATGTGACTTTCTGTGTTCAAGGACAAGATGACAGAGTTATTGATCAGGTGAAAAGAAAATGTGTGTGATCATTCCTTAATTGTGCAGCAGACATTTTTTATCTTCTAAAACCTCTGTGATACTTACTGGGGCCTTTTGTGGATTCTGAGTACTTGTTTAGATGCTAAAATTTGAACTAAATGGAGATGCTTCAACTATAAGGTCGTCTCTACTATTGGGTTACATTCCTGCCATGGGAGAGTCTTTTCTGGTGGCCACCCTTGAAAAGAATGTCCTACCAATACTTCATCTGCAGATTTAAACCCTTGACAAGTAGTTTTGCCACGACTTAGTCTTTAAGTTACCAAAAATGCCTTTTCTTGGGTGCTTTTTGCACTCCAGATTTCTAGACTCATATTTCTAACTAAAAGAAAAAAAAATCAGCCAACCTTTACGAAGTGTTCAGCTCAAATGTCAGGGGTCTCTATAGTCTTAAATTAGGAATTACTCAGATCAAGATGCTTATTGCTGCTTTTTCTTTTTCTTTGCTAGTGTAGCTTTTTTAGTACAGTCATCTGTTTTTGCCTAATACTTTGTAATACAATTTTTATTTCTCTTTGGTCTTTTATCCTCCATCTCAAATATCAGTACCTGAGTTGCTTTCCTACACTCTCCAGGATGATTACATAGATCAAAATCTTTACATTAAGCCTTTTAGCTCTTTCCTCCTGTTGCATATTGTGCCTGTTCCACAGACAATGCAATCAGGGAGGCCAGACAGTCCAACAGGCCATTAAAATGATTTAGGAAAAAAAGTTAATGTTTTAATTACTCTTAATCTGTGTTTGCTAAGTGATTAAAAGGCCCTATTGGAGCAGAAGCTTCTATATATAATTAGTGCTGGATTATCAAAACCACATTTGTTGTTCTGGAGCCATCTCCTTGTCTTTTTTAAAGCTAGGTGGAGTACAAGTGAACCTTCCCAAGGAGTTGCTGACCTGTGAAGGTGTTGGCTCTATGACTAACACTCTGCAAACAGACTGATTAATTCAGAAGAACCTCACTGGCCAAGCCTTGCTTTGCTTTGTTTGCTGCTGTATAAAGACCAGGTAGCAGAGAGCATTGCCTTTCTGTAGTACAACCCTAAAAGGGCTGGAAAATGGTGTCCTCCTCTGAGTTTCTGAGCATTATTCAAAGGAGTATCCAGTGCTGTTGTCGTGGAAGAATGCTGAGAGCAAACCCCTTCAGCTCATTCCCTTTGTGCACCAAGCAGATCAAGCCATGATACTTTGCCACAGTACAATAGTGTCATTCTTTATGCTGACTTTTGCACAAGCTCGTGGTGGAGCACAAGTTTCAGCCATTTCACTCTCAAATATGAAATTCTAAACAGCTCAAGCAGTTTTGAAAATATCTGTAGATACTGGTGCTCTTGCCACCTGCATCTCTTTGAAAATCCAGCCTTTTGCATCCAGTCCCACTCACATTTCAGCTCCCAAGAAGCTCTCAGGACAGACTCAGATCTTCCTCATGGCTTGGTTTAGTTGTGTGCATCCCTTCAGTATTTGTTCCCAAGCTGTCCTACCATTCCCGGGGGTTTAAGGATAGGGGCATTAAGCAGTGTGGCAGAATGTGCAGGGATTTTGTGTCTCTAGGTTTTGTATGAAGTAGCCCAGCAGTGCAGGTAAGGGCTGCTGTTATATCTGCCCTGCTTCTCCATGTTTGCTTTTCCTCATGCCACCGTGAAATGTGTCCCTGTGTTTCCTGTTAATTAGGATATCAGAAGATCTCTGGTCAGCAGGGAAGTTGTTTTTTAACTGTTTCATTTGCTTTAAACAAAGGGGGAAAAAGGCAGGAGAAAATAGGGTGTTTCAATAAAACAGATGTGTGCTGAAACCTTTTAATGAAAAAGTACTTTAAAAGGAGTCAAGTGTACAGCAATCCTTCCTCTGTGCTGTACAGTCACCGTTTCCCAAAGGAGGTCCCTAACTGACTCTTAATCAGTCTCAGTATCAATCCCAGGATCAATGCTGGAACAGGGTGAAAGGGATCTGCCAAGTCCCCTGGGCTTTCAGTTAAGCTTTGAGGTCTTAGTGGCTTATCTGCCTTTGAAAAATGGATTTTAAACACCAAGTTAATGAGGTTCTTGAAAACTTTACTGGAGCTGACAAAAGAAGTCAGAAAACCCATCCAGGCTCCCTGTGACATGTGCTGCTTTATCAGAGTGAGTCAGTGGAAAGTGTGGTGACTCCAGGCTAATGCCATCTTTTGTGACTTGGCTGTGACTAAATTCACATCGATGATGTAATGGATCCCATATTAATCCATTGTGTTAAATTGTTCATTGTGGAGCTGGAAATCAGCTAAAGGGTACTTGGGCACTGGAGGAATTCTGAATGTAGCACAAAAAAGGTGCTGTTATCTGCCTTCTAACATCAGTTGGTAAATCTGCTGTGAAAGTCTGACCAGTTCAATGTCTTGGTGGCACTTGAGGTATCTTCAGACATCCCAATTGCTCTGTCTGCTCTGGAGCAAGGGACAAGTCTCCTACAGGTGCTGCCAAATCTTTGAGTGCAGTGAAGGTATTTTAAATATACCTAAAGGTCATCTGGAATGGCACTAGACAGCTGAGTTTTGGTGTCCTAGCCCAGGTGTCACAAACCAGGCAAAATGAAGACACTCCTGTGACCCAGGTTTGTTTTACTGAGAAACTAAAAGTGGTTCCAGGAGCTTTTCCAGGCAAGGCTGAGCACAGGGTACCTGCCTGCCTGGCCTGGCTGTCCCTGTGTGCTCCTGGTGCTGCTCTGGATCCTCAGCACATTCTGGCAAAGCCTGAGGAATTGCTCTCAAGTCCAGGATCTACTGAAGTCACAGCCAGAGGATGAGCTGAAAGCCAGAACTGATAAGAAGGATATATTTCACCTAAACCACAAGTGCTAGAGCACAGTAAAATTGTGTGGGGTGGTTTAATAATTATTTTTATTTGCTGTACAAGCGTGGCTGTTAATATTCCCTTTACTTAGCCATGGTGCTAAATGCTCCCAGCCCACTTGATTTATACTGACCTTTCCCTCAAGGAACCACTTTTGTATCTGAGGCTCAGGAGTTCTGTTCAGATTGGAAATTTTATTAAAGCATCCTGGCATGTGAGAACAGAATTCCAGAATGGCAGAAGAACTCCAGTCTTCTGTTGCCAGGGAGGCTGTGAGTTAGTCCTTAATTTCTTGTTGCAATCTCTTGTTTTGCTGTCCTTTCTGAGGAGGATTTAGGGATGACAGACACGGGACAGTGAAACTGCTGATCTGTTACAAAAGCAGGAGCTGGAATGAGAAAGCTTTAACATCCCTCGTGAGAGGACAAACTTGTCTGCAGGCAACAGTTTGCCTTTCTGAAATGTATGACTGGAACATTGCAGAGTGCTATGAATAGCTTTCTTTTATTTCTTGTTAGTTATCCTGCCCTTGCAATTCAAATAAGGTATCCATTGTTTAAAAACATCACACGAAAGCTGCATCTGTCCCCGTGCTTTAGTCTGACATGACTGAAATGCTTTGTGAGATGGCTTGGTGATCAGTGCTTAAATTACATGGGCTCTGGGCAGGAGGTTAGTACCTGCTGAAACTATGGAACAGTGAGTTACTGACATGGAATTCTGAATATGTTGAAGGAGAAGATGTGTTTTTATTGTTTCTTGCTTAAGAGATGACAGGATTAAAATTGAGGAATAAGGTATTAAATGGAACATTCCCTGTTAACCTCACTGTGGAACAGCAGAAGGCCATGGCATTAACCTTTGGGTTATTAATATGTTGATGGAGGGAAGGATTAAGAAAAGGGCAGGTTGTGGGACACAAATGGGACAAAGGCCAGAGGCAAATAATTTTGTATTGACTCCAATTCTAAAAAATAGATTCAAGGCAGAAATTAGAACCTTTTCAAAGGTGTTTATGTAGTCAAATATTGTCACTTCCCAAGTGGGATTATTCTTCTGCTGTGGGACTGGGGAAGCAGGTGTTTGAACTGTTGGTATAATTAAGGGTCAAGTAAAATAAATGTAATTTCAAGGCTGGTGCTTTCTCAGAGGCAGTGCTGTCTCAGAGCACATGGAATGTAAAGGCAGACAAATGTATTGAATCTTCATTCTATAATGTCACACCTGTGACTGGTAAAATGTTTACCTCCTACTTCCCCTCACCCTGCTCCCACTGTAATTACATTGACTGTGCTGCCTGGATGTTATTTCTCAGCAACAATCCTGTGTGTTTCACCTCGGAGGATTAAGAAATGTTTTTCTCCATTCCATTGTCCATTTTCTCCTGATTATGGATGTCCCTATGGAAGGTGCTGAGAACTCAGATCAGAAATAGATCATAATGTGGAAAAACTGAGGAGTAATCCTGATGCTTCTGCAAGAAACATTGTGGTTGTGTTGAAAATTGGATTAAAATGTCAAAAGATCGTCTCGAGGGGTCAACTTTTATCTCATTAAAGTGATACTTTGGCTTTTGACATCAGTGGGAAGTCAGGGAGTGCTCCCTGGCAGCAAGTGGTGCATGGAAAGCTGCACAGCAGGGAAGGGCCCTGGTCCTCATCCTGATTCAGTGTGACCTTGGGTGAGGTGTTTCATTTCTCTCTGCTTCCCTGTCCTGTAACCTAAACTTAATTATGTGTTTCAGAGGATTTGAGTTAAATAGCTGTTAATTTTACAGCACTTGGAAAATTATAAGCTCTATCTATTGTTAGAGTTTAATGCCCTCACGACTGAAAAGTAAGGCTGAAAATGGAGAAGCTCTTTAGTGGGCACCCAGGTGAGGAGCACAGTGATGAGGTGACCTCCACTGAGCTTCAGGGCTCGTTGTTTTTCTCTCCCCTGCTCAAAACCAGCAGCACTGGCCAGGCAGTGAAGTTCTGTGTGATTCCAGGCACTGGAAGCAGCAGCAAAAATCAGCTCTGTGTTGGATGCAGCAGCCTGGAGAGCCTGTCTGGAGTCTCCCATCGCCACACTGGGGCCAGTTAATCTGCTCCCAGGGGGGCTTGCACAGCCCTCAGTGCAGCTCCTGCCTGTGGAGCCTCGGGCTGTGGCTGGGCAGTCATTGGCAACCACTACACTGCTCAACTCCAAGGTCATTCACAGGGGGGTTGCCCATAAAATAGACTTTAAAGTAGTTTATACTTGATTTGGTGTTTTGTGATCAACATATGCACCCAGAGCTATTCTTTTTCCTGGCTTCTTGTGGCTTTTTAGTATCGTGTGGTGCTTGTGGAATGTGGAATGAGGAAAATATGTAAGTCTTCCTACATCGTGCAAAAACCAAGCTGGTTAATGGTTATTGATGGATAGCAAATGCTTTGTGATTTATGACAGAGCAAATCAGCAGAGCGTGGAGTCTTGCAAAACACGAGGCACATTGAGTAAGCTCAAAGCCTCAAAGCCTGCAGTGGTTGGCAAACTGGTGGAGTACAGGTAATCCCAGTTAAATATCATTAATTGTTATCCTTATGTATATGTGTTCCATGGCTCAGGATCATGTTGCAGTTGTCATCTGGTGGTGATTGGAAACATGCTGGCATCACTGCAAGTGCAGCATATCTCCTAAGAAAACGTGGTGTCCTTAGTGCCAAGCAATTTGTACTCGTGTAATTGGCTCATTATTTCTTCTAATGTACAGAATACCACCCACTATGTATAGAATACTGCTTAGTCACATACTGACCAGTTGACAGTCATGTTGTTGAACTGGTTTGGGCATTAAAAAAGTTTTTCAGAGTACTTGCTTTGTCATAAAATTTTGTGTGAAGGGTAGAAAACCCTCTCAGATCGAATAAAAGCCGAGGACATACAGAAGACTTTAAATCACCCCTTACAATCCATTCAAGAATGTCTCTGATCTTTGTAATGTAGATTTTACATCTTAAATCTGTAGTATGGTTGCAGCTCGTGTGAAAACTACTTCTGTGTGCTGGAAACTCATCCTATTCCGTGGTCAGGATGCATTCAGGTGCTTTCCCACCTGGGGCTCACCTGTGCCTCTCTCTGAGCAGGGAGGGGCTGTGCTGAGTTGGGATTTCTCTGCTGGAAGTCACATCACACCATGGTCCTTTCAATTTCCTCCTGTCCTTCATCTCCTGGCGTTGGCTGCATGGGCACCAGGAGCTGTGCTCGTGTGCTGAGCTCACTCTTGAGTAGGTTTTACTCTGAGTAGGTTTTAGTGGTGCCAGATCTTGGGTTGGGAATGGGATGATCCATGAGCTGGAGCCTCTGGCTGTGACAAGGACAATTCCCATCTCTGCTTTCGTGGTGCTTTCCACCGGAGATCCCGGAGCTGTGCTGTCCCCTCCAGCTGTAGGTGACTGAATGAAGCTGTGTGGGCCTGGCTGTCCCTGTATCTCTTCCCAAAAACACTGGAGCCTTTGTCTCTGGCCTCACCGTGCCCCTGCCATGACAGAGGCTCTCTGTGCTCTCCTGCCAGGGCTGAGCTGGGTTCAGGGGGCTTTTCTTCAGCTGCTCTTTGTCTCGGGGTGTTTATTGTGCTGCTGCGGAGTGTGTGTGTTTGGGGGGGAGGAGGAGGGGCTCCTGTTTGTGTGGGCTTTATAAACCCTGTGCATTCTTCAAAAGAGATGCTGAGCAAACGGGGTGGTGTTAATGTTAACCCTTCCGTGCCCTGCACTGCTGTGGAAGGGTGATGAGGTTGCTGTGTAAGGCAGGGAGTCTGCTCCCCTTTTGGATTTTCTGTGAATGCTGCACACAGATGTGTGTCAGCAAAGACCCTCCCGAATGTGGGGAGATGGAATTCGTTCTAGGATTTCCCCCCAGAGTCCTTGTGGAAGTTGTTTTTATTGCAAACACTGGCTCACCAGCCCTTTCTGTTTGCATAACTCGCTCTTGCATCCTGTTTATGTGCCTGCATTGGACAACATCTCCTCATTGTGCCCTATCCCCACACTTAATGGTGCTGTATACTTTAGGGCTTTTCCTTTTGAATAAAGTCCCGAATTTTTAGGAGGATTTTCTTAAATTCACAGTGTTATCACTTGCAGTGGCATGTCAAACCTTCCCTTTGAACCAGTGTCTTTTCTTTAACCAGCTTGTTACAACTTCCATGGTTCAGATGTCTCTTATTGTTCCTTCAGTGCCCGGGGTCCTGTATTTCAAGAGAACTTTGAAAGATGAAAATCAACAACTCATAAACTTCATTTCCCTTGTAATCACATAATGCTCTGCATTGTTGGTTGGTGGGGGAAAAACCCAACCAAAAACTGAACGGAACAGCACCAGCTCTCTAACCTCCTTTTGCTCTTCTTCCATAAGAGGATGGGAATTTAGAACATGGAAAATCTCTCATCCATCTCAGCAAGAAGCTGCAGCAACACAATTGTCTTAGTGTTGGAAGTGCCAGAAGAGTTTTATATTTCACTGAATCTGTGCTCAGCATAAATGTTTCAGTCCTTCTTTTGTGATGATCTGCTTAAATAAAGTAGAATGCAAATAGTTTTGTGTGTGATAAAAATACATTTTTTTCAAAAACAGTATATTTTCTTAAGTTGCTGAACATTTCCCCAGAAATTATTAGGATTAGGTTCAGCATTTTACAAAGTAGTGTAGAGAACTTTCACTTTCAAATAATTAATATCCTTGTATCTTTACATCAATATAATTAATAGGGGGTTGTAGCTCATTCATTGCAGCATTTACATATTGTATTATTACACTGGGAAAAAGTTTACCAGGCTTTGCAGGGGATGGGAAAGGAAGAAATGCAGAATAATACAAGCCTTTGAAACATGAATCCACACAGTTAGTCATGACTAAACCTATTCAAACACTCAGGTGTTTTTTTCCCAGGACTGCTCTAGGTTCCAGCATTGTTGTTGTGAAACTTGTTTTGTTTGTGCCCTGACTCAAATTTGCTCCATCCCTTGTTCCTCCAGGAACCGTTTCGGCTGCGAAGCGCACAGGGATCCCAGCGCCCCGGGAATTGTCCTCGTCCGTGTCCAGGGAGAGAGCTGTGCTGCGTGCCCAAGCCAACACCAGGAAAACACAGCCCAGCCCCACCTCTTCTGGTGCTCCAACTCCTACCAAACACGTGCGCCCCACCAGCAAGTCCAAGCAAGAGAATGAAACCGGTGACAAGGCTGTTCTGGAATCTCAGGTTAAAGAACTCCTGGCAGAAGCAAAGACAAAAGATTCGGAAATTACCAAACTGCGTTGTGAGTTGAAGAAATGCAAAGAGAAAGGATCACTCAATGCTGAAGGAATGGGTGCCTCCAACCAAAATTTAGAAACAGTATCACCTGTTGACATAGATCCATTAATAAGGACCCTTCAGGAGAAAAACAGGACTTTCCAAAAAGAGCTTGCTAGCCTGGGAGAAGAAAACCGTGCTTTGAAAGAGAAATTGCTTTATCTGGAGAACTCCCCTCTCTCAGACACAACCACAAGCAGTGGAGGCGACAGCAGCCTCCCAACCCCAACTACCCAAGAGTCGAGTTTTGGAAGCCCATCCAAGAACGTGTCCAGGGGTGAAGCAGAGGAGCACAGGCAGCACGTGAACGGGGCTGCCCTGCGCAATTCCGGATCTTCCAGCAGCGATGTCACCAAAGCCTCCCTGTCACCCGATGCTTCCGACTTCGAGCACATTGCAGATGTGCCTTCCAGGCCAGCATCTGCCAGCAGCAACCACTTCAAAGGCTCCAAGTGCTCCACTGCAGGAAGTTCTCCAAACAATATTAGCGACCTCTCTGTTGCATCTCTTACAGAGAGAATACAGAAGATGGAGGAGAATCACCACAGCACAGCCGAAGAGCTGCAGGCCACTTTGCAGGAGTTGTCAGATCAGCAGCAAATGGTGCAGGAGCTGACAACAGAAAATGAGAAACTGGTGGAAGAGAAAGCTCTCCTGGAAACTTCCTTCCGTCAGCACAGAGATAGAGCTGAGCAGCTGAGCCAGGAAAATGAGAAGCTCATGACTCTCCTTCAAGAGAGATCCAAGAATGAAGCTCAAGAGGGGAAGGTTCTCGAACTGGAACAGAAATGTGCAGAAGTTCTTGAAAAAGCACAATTTGAAAGAGAGAAATTGCTCAACATTCAGCAGCAGTTAACCAGCAGCTTGAGAAGCTTAGAAAGGGAGCATCAGGATGCCCAGCAGGTGATAAAAAGCCTGAGAGAAGAAAATGAGAAGCTGCTTAAACTTCTAGAAGTGGAACAGCAGAGCAACAGCACAATAACAAAAAGTCTGGAGGACTGTAAAATTGCCTTGGAAGGTCTGAAAATCGAGAATGCCTCTCTCAAAACTCAGCTGGAGAATGAGAAACAAAAGGCTGCAGAAATCAACGTGATGGGCTGCACCTCTGACAACTCTGAGGTGCAGGAGATGCTCAAAGTAGCCCATGCAGAAAAGGCTCAGTTAGAAGCCTCTTGCACTGAGCTGAAACAAGAGCTGCTGAAGGCAAACAGTGAATTGAAGCACATTCAGGGGCTGCTCTCTAAGGTAAAACAGTAGCAGCTTTAAAATAAAGTGGTTGTTTCTGTCCTTTTATAAATTGATTGGTCTTTACATTGTTATTGAGCCATTGATTGTAACTTTCCAGGATTTAAATTGCATGATTAGCTCTGAATAGAAGCTGGGATTATATGATACTGTCTCAGTTTCTGCTGCTATACTCATATTTTCTCAGCAATAACTATTAGCATATCTAAATTTATAAATTCATAACTATTTTGTCCTAATACCTTCTGTAGAATTGACTCTTTTAGTAAATAGAATTGTGTCTATCAGAATTGGAGCAAAGATCAGATCAATAAAAAATTACTTTGATATGATATGAACAAATAGTGTAAATCACTTGCTAATCAGATGAAGAGAAGGGCATAAATAAGTTAGCTGTGAATATTAAATTCTGAATAATGAATCATGATTAATTAGCAGTGTCATTGGTCATGAGAACACAAGGACATGAGTTCATATTCAGGGAATCTGGTAGGGGCAGCAACATGGCTGATGATGCATTGTCAAGCTCCAGATGAGATAATTTTCATAAAACAAATATTTTTACAATAAAAAAGAAATGCTTTGTTTTGAGATATGTAGAGTAACAAAAAAAATATTTTAGAACAATTTAGCTCATTTATGAGTTCATAGCTTTGCTCCAAACAAGCTTAAGCAAGTTACTGTCCCTGTTTTCTGTGTGATCCTGGCTGTTCAGAGGAGCTGCAGCGTGAGCCATCATTCAACAAGTGTTAATAAAGCACAAGCAGTGATTATGTCCCAGTGCTGCAGAAGGAGTGAGAGTGTGCAGTCTTTCCTGTATGGGGAAGGGAGCATGAGGAGAATGATAAAATTGGCTGCAGAGGAAGAGAGCATTGCCAAAAAGCACCTCCATGGTTTGAGTGATTTAGAAAATCCAGATGTCCTTTCAGCTAAAATAGGTGACCACAGCAAATGGAGTTCGTAGAGGAAGCTCTCAAGTGCT
Source organism: Sturnus vulgaris (assembly GCF_052056855.1). NCBI lineage: Eukaryota > Metazoa > Chordata > Aves > Passeriformes > Sturnidae > Sturnus > Sturnus vulgaris. The sequence goes on along the minus strand of NC_142263.1, from coordinate 3,678,501 downwards.
TTCTGGAGCTGCAGTTCATGAAGAATAAATGAAAAACTGCTGAGTGCTCAGACTCTGTACCAAACTTTTTATTGCTTGGTTTGGAAACCACAGATTTCCCTCTTTTTACTCTTCCCTTCCCTCAAATTAAGCTGTTTTGAATCATTGGCTATTTGTGACACCCAAACAAGACCACAGACTTCTGTAAGGCTGCCCTGCAGTGAGGCTGTGCCAGTGCTGCTCACTGAATTGGCAGCCTGCACCTTTTCCATGATTTGTTCATAGTCAGAGAGCTCCCCCCAAACCTGGAAGCATTGATCAGTGAGCTGAGCCAACAAACTGAAGTGCAGCAGATTCCCCCTTCAGTAATTCCAGATGTCCCATATCCAGAAATACATTTATCTGCAGTAGCTGGCTCTGCTGTGTGTGTTTTCACAGTCCATTGAAAATGCACATGGTAAAAGCAGCAAATTGTTAATGTGGATGAGCTGATCATCAGCCTGGCCCTAAGGCAGTGATATCACTTTCATAATGTGCTACAGAAACAGGAGTGGAGCTTTCCGGGAATATAATTCCTCTCCCTTCATTAACTGCAGAGATTGCTTTGGAATTGTGGTCATCATACAGAAAATTTCATTTCCTTTGCAGCATCTTGCATTATCTTTATTTGCCAGGAAAGAAAACTGACATTCATCGCTCATCTCTGCTTCCTGAGACTCTCATTTTCATTGAAACTGGGTGTCCACAATGCTTAAATCCACAAGGTGTTCAGTAAAGTCTCTAATGAGTGAGATCTCCTAAGAAATGAGGACAAACTTGCAGCTTTTTTCCTCCCTCCCAGGCTGAGAACGAGTGTGGTCAGCTGAAGGAGGTGTGTGACCGCCAGGCTGAGCAGCTGAGCAGAACCAGCCAGAAGCTGCAGGAGAAGACATCAGAGAATGAAGCAGATATCAAAAACCTGAAAGAGACCATTTTTGAGTTGGAAGACCAGGTGGAACAACATCGTGCTATAAAACTCCACAATAACCAGCTCATCAGTGACCTGGAAAGTAGGTGGAGCTGGAAAAAAAGATTGAAGTGAACTTATTTGGGGGGGTTCAGTTTTGACTGCAACAGGGAGGAGGAGGTCTGGCCTTTGCAAATATTCCAGTTTCGGATTTTCCCTTCTGTTCAGGCATGGAAGTACTATTTTAACATAGAGTGCTATAGATGGAATATTAGAGACAGTCTCTAAGCCTCACTTTTCAGTGAAGGAAGTATACTGCCTGTTCCAGAAATTGGAATTATTGGACTTCTATTAAAGAGTTTTTTGGGCAAAGCACTGGGAAGAGCAGTGAACTGGAGGCTGCTGTGGATGGGGAGCTGCCACCTGGTGGATCCAGTGGCTCTTCCACACATCAGTGATCCCTCGGGATGTGTGTGCTGAGTAAGTGAATCCACGTAGGATTGTTTAAATTTCAGCCTGGTTTAATACCTGAAAATAATGACATATTTTAGAGATGTTTGAGTACAAGATTTACTGTTGGTTCCATTGCTGGTCATTGGCAATGTCTTAATTCAGTTTGTTTTAGTGGCATTACCAGAAGCAAAACCAAATCAGCTGCTCTGCCCTCCCATTCTCATTTTCACTGTTGCCCTTAATGTGTTTGATAATCTTTTCACATCTTTTATCATTCCTAGGTAAAGCAATGAAGCTGGAAGAACAAAAACAAGATACAGAGAGGCAGCTGAAGGCTCTGACTAAGCAGATGAAGGTAAGGTTTAAGCTCCAAGACAAAGCTAAGCTGAGCTTTTATTGCAATACTGGCATTGTTTTCCTAAAACAAGAGCAGAAATTCTTTCTGCACCCTTGAAGTCTTCATTCCCTTCACTTTGGACTTCATGGCAATATTGGAATGGAAAGCTTAGCATGAGTTTCTCTGGCAACATTTTTGGTAGTATAAAGGAGCAAGTGTTCAGTTTGACCCAGCACCACCTTAAAATTGTGGGGAAATCCTGGATGCTTGTGATCACTGCAGTAGAGATCAATAATGAAGTGCTCAGCTCGAGTGGGTGCATTTTTACATCAGTTGGGGGTTCTGATTGCTCCTTCCAGGAGGACACAGAGGAGTGGAGGCGTTTCCAGGCTGACCTGCAGACTGCAGTGGTTGTAGCCAATGACATTAAGTGTGAAGCTCAGCAGGAGCTCCGTGTGGTGAAGAGGAAGCTGCAGGAGGAGGAGGAGAAGAGTGCCCGACTGCAGAAAGAGCTGGATGAAGTGAAGGGCAGCAACAGGTTGGTTGTTTATCATTTCCCAGGGCCAAGATTTGATCTGTGTGCCTGCTAACACGCATGCAAACAGTGCTTTGTCAGTAACTATTGCTGGCTTGGATGTGCATCTTGTCTGTTTGTAACTATTCTGGCAGATTTTGTTGTCTCTTACTCTAAAATGTTTCTGTTCTTTTTCTTTTTGGCAGTCTGTTTCTGTCAACTAAGCCATGAAAGTTTTAATCAGCAAATACTAAGGAGTAACAATTGCCAATATTCTCTGATAGCTTTGGTCTCAATATGCTGATGCCTTTATAACTCTATGCAGCTGTATTAAACCATCTGTGGAGAGATTGGTTGGGTACAGATATCCCAGAAGAGAACTTCTTAACCTGAGGGAAGTTAATGAAGAAAGACAAGAACAGTCATCTGTTCATCAGAAATATGTGTCAAATTAATTTTACTACTCTAGATTTTGCCTTTTAATCTCTCTCCTGGTAAATTCATGGCCATTGGCAGAATGGCCACAGGAACAGGGTGAATTCTTAATTTCTTTCAGGTGAAGTAACAGTCCAGCTCTACATTGCATTTATATTCTCACTGTTTTCCATTTAGGAGTTTCCACAGCAGCTGTGCAGTAGATGGGACTAAAAACATGGGAGAGCTTTTTTTGTGGAGGTGTATGGATCAGAATGCCTGGATTGAACAAACAGAAAAACTCCTTTCAGAAAATAAAGGAATGTTTTTAGGCTCCAGTTTCATTAGCAGAGTCCCAAGTGGATGCAAAGAAAAGCTGTTACAGACTATGTACTCAGACAAAATGATTACCAGACAGCACTTAAGGTTCTGGGCTCTTGTTTCCATTCCTAATTTGTTCTTAATGAAATTTCACTTGTTGAAAGCAGGGTTCCTACATGAGGGTGGTGAATCATATTCTCATAGCTTCCCCTCTGTATTATTTTGGCTTTTAAGATATATTTGATATTACTTCAAATGAATAGATGACGACCTGTTAATTTGCAAACTGTAATATTTATATTCCATCTATAAGGAACATTATGAGCTCTTTGGTATAAGAAGCCTGAGCTGCAAGTTCTCCTTTTTAAATTGGAACCCCAGAATCCATAGAGCTGTAGTTCCAAGAGAAAGTGTTCAGACATGTATTTAATGAAGTCAGTTTTGGCTTTTGTGTCTCCCTTTGTGTCACACACACATGGATGTGTCTGTCTCTGTGTCATGTTGACTCTCTGTGTAGCTTGCTTTGAGTATTGCCTTGGTCATGGAGCCAGATATGCTGTCTGCAGTGGGCGATATTGATTCTCTTCCAAAGGCAGGTAATGAAATCAAATTTTGCATCTGTCAGGGTAATTAATTTGATTCTCAGAGTGTGCAAAATGTCTGTACTGAGTGGTATGGGGAACATAATGAAGCCTATGGAAGTCCCTGTCTAAACAAAGCAGTGATCAGCAGCTAAACACTGGAATTTTAAAGCTCAACTGACCTATGAAACAAATTCCTGAAGTCGCCAAAGCTCCTGCTGATAGCCAGTTCTGCACTTCCAGATATTTTTGCATTCCTCAGGTCTCTGTCTCCCCCAGCACCTCGGCTTCTTTCACTCAGGAAGTTCTGGGGGTGTTGTCATCGTCACTTTGTCAGCTTTCACAAACGCCACTGCTCAGAATCAGCACTAGATTCTGGTGCCTGTGGTGGTTTTGCTGTGTGCTCAGCACTGGTGGAAGCAGTTGTAGCCTGATACCTTAACAGAGTCTATAAAGTATTCCTCATGTTTGCTAATGCTGAGCAGCTGCACGCTCAGCTGAATGTCTGACAGTCCCCAGTGAAAGTTTCCTGTCTGATTTTTAAGCTCATATTGGAAAGTGCACCTTCCAAAGAGCTTGCTACTCAAAGGTTTTTGGCAAAATCTCAGCCATCTCTTGAGGGTCATTAGACTCCACCTCACAAATTCATCTTGAAGCCAATTTATCTCCTACGACATCCTGCCATTTTAATGTTTGCCTGTGGCTGCCTGAGTTCCTGCCTCCAAGTTTGATTTCACCGTTACATTCTTCTAATCAGACAAAAAGTCATTTTTGGTTTAGGAACAGCCAAAGAACTTGCAGAAAAAATCCTGATGAGGTCATCAGAGTTCAACTGAATGAAGGTAAGAGCCTCCCAAAGGCATCTTTAACACAGATTAAATGTCTAATTCTATAACTAAGAATGTTGGGGGGGAGGTTGGTCATGAATGCATCAACCAAATGAAATAAGGGAAAAAGGAGTTAACTTGTCCCAAGTTAGTACTGGTTGAAACTACAAATTAATTAGCTCATGCTTCAGGCAGTCTTCTATGACATTTTACATCCTAATTAATGTTATTTCTCTGCAGTAAAATGCAGAAGCTTACAATCCACTGTTGTGTAGCTGTCTCCTCACAGGTAGTGGAAATAGAAGTTAAATAGTCTCCATCCTTGAAGGTTTTCAAGACCAGACAGGATAAGATCCTAAGTAAAAGTTTCAAGGTCTTGCTTTGACTCTTTGGCTTCAAATTGTCAAAATTATTTTGGCACTAAAACATTTTGTGCCTTGAACTAAGAGAATGGAGGGAAGACAGTTGGGCCAGCAGTAGTACTTAGAGAAATTAAATCTGTAATTAAATGAGCGACTTCTTAGAATAATAAAAAAATTAACCAGATCTTCAAACGGAAGCCTAAACTGGACATTGTGATGCATCCCACTAATTTGCTTCTGTTTCTCCTCCTAAAGTCTCCAATGCCACAGCATGGCAGTGTCACATGCTTTTCTCCTGGAAATGAGCTTGTAGTCTGTGTATTAAACCTCTCTGTCAGTCTGTATGTGCTGATGTGCTGCTCATTGTGCCTGTGTTTGCAGCTGTTCTGTCTCACAGAGGTTTGAGAGTTCACTCTGCTCTCACAACAAGCAAAGGAGGATGGCAGAGCAGGGCTCTCAAAGAAATGTTTTTTAGCTCCTCAGAGTTGTTTGGTGTGGGAGTTTGGGTTTGTTAGGGAGTTTTTGGTGGTTTTTTTTTTACATTGGGTGAGATTATTCCATTCTCTTTAGTGCAAGGACGCTGAAACTCTGGCTGAGGTAGAGCAGCTCAGCTGCCTGGATGGGTCCATGTATGAAATGACCAGAGGAGAGGAAAGCCAGGAGCACCACCACCCCTGTCCTACATTGATTCCCTGGCTGTAAAGAAGTAATTTCTTCCTATCTGAGCAACGTAAATTTATTTTGTATTTTGTACTGTAGTTGCTCATCGTGTCTCAAAGGCAAATTAGAGGAGTGTTAAGGCACTCTAAGTGTTCTAGCCCACACCACTGGCATTTCCCTGAGTCCCCTTAATTTAGAGATGATGGGATGATGTAAAATAGAGAGCTGTACCTCAGGGTGGGCATGGTGTGGCTTTCCATAACCTCCCCGACTGCTGTGTGTCTCTCCACAGGTGCCTGATCTCTGCCAGCTAACACAGCCCTGAAAGGAGGCACAGCCAGGCCTGTGAGACACTGCAGGACTTGCCTTCAACTCCCAGCTGAAAAAGGGAAGTTTCAATTCAAGAAATCACCTCTGTTTTTTTAATTACCCTGCAAAATTCAAGTGTATTGCAAAGTGTGAACGCTCAGGTCCACCTCTTCCCCATGGGCAAGAGCCTCTCTCTTTGTTTCAGAAGGCTTCTCTCTTCAGAAGACACCAGGAGGCAGAAGAAGTTCTGAATTACTCTAAAGCCAGCTAAGCCATAAGAAGTAATCACAGAGATTTGGGGATCTGAAATAACTGAGAGCTTTCTTTTTTTGGAGGGATGGAGCTGTTTTCCTCGAAACAGGCATTCAAACATGCCATTTTAACCTTAAGTAAAAATTAAACTGAGTGTGTATGTCTGATTTGTAAAACTTAATGGCATATACATAAATTCTCCATGTAGTATTATATTCTCTGATCTATCTCTGTGTGTCTAAGTACGTGTAAGAGAACAGATGGTTTGTACAGACACACTTGAGGATAGGTCACTGAAATCCAGCAGCAGAACTGAGTGGAGACATGGATTTACTGGCTCATTCTCAGCTGCTCCGCTGGTTTCAGATTCTCACTCCTGCATTGACAAGGCACTCGCCACTGGGTGGCACGGCCGACCCGGCTGGGAAGGGACAAGCACGGAGCGTGTCCTGCTGTGACCTTCCCGGGGGAAGTTCCCTGCGAGGTTTGTCCTCCTGTAAGAACTGCAGATGGAGAGAGCAGAAGGAAAAGAAAAGAACATATCAAGCCCTTAGTGAAGAGCCTCTCAGAAAGGAGTTGTTCTCATGCCTTTAACTCAGGTGAAGTATTTGATGATCAGGGAGAACTTGAAGTTCAGCTCTGCAGCCGGAGACACCTGGAGAGAGCTTTCCATGGATGCTGAGGAAAAACTAAGAGATCACCATCTCTACCAGGAGATTCTCACCGTTTGTTCCAGGACTGGAATTCTGTGTTTTGGCTGTGGGATTTCTGTCCTTTTCTTCTGGATGTGAAGACCTAGCAAGGGCCTGGTGTGGGAGCAGGCTGAGCTAGTGGAGAATTCCACAGGATGTCCTGGCTTTGGCATGGCCCCCACCTTTGTGCCGTGCTGCTGGAGTGTTTGCCTATATGCACACTTGTGTTGCCTTTCTCTGCTATGCTGGCAGCTCTTGAATGTTGGTTTTTATGTTTAAGAAATATACATTGAAGTGCCAAATAAATGCTTAAGTGTTTGGAATTGTCTGCTGCCTGCCCTTGGCCTCTCTTCTATTCTGTGCAGTGGTAGCTGTGTGTCTCTTCTTTGTGTGCCTTGGAGTTCAGGAGGAGACACAATGACAGGAACTGTGTCAAAGATGAGATTGGAGAGTCATTATTTCTGAAAATGTGGTCCTAGGCCTCCTGTAACAGTCATCAGAGCAGTTTAGAAATTTAACAAACATGAGAAGGCTGAATTTGCCAAAAATCTGTACATTAAGCCCAGAAAGACTTGCACCTTGTTATCAGTCAGTTGTCCACATATTTCAAACCTAGAAAACAAGGAGACTCACCCTTGCTGCTAGAGAAAAGCTCTCTGCACCTACTTCTCTCACCAGTGAATGAATGAAACTCAGCAGTGGTTTTGTGAAAGGAACTGCACATTTTAATTCCTTTGTGGCTCCAGTGCTCTGCTTCCCCCTGGAGCTTCAGCCAGCTGCACGTGCAGCATTTATCTGTGTGACCCATTCATTCTTGTTTCCAGGAAAGCATACAGCAATTGGTGACATTTTGTTCAAATCCCTCATTTTTGTAGCAGAACTTGTGTAGTCTCATGGATGACCCAAGATGTGCTAAGCTGACGAAATGCTGTGCATAAGGAGGAGTCATTTTGGGTTTGAAGTTATGGCTTATCATTAATCTTTCTAATGTGTGCTCTGTGCTGTCCTCTTGAATTAGCTACTGCAAGTTAAGCTCTTGCTATTCTGCTTCTCTCTTAAGAAGCCCATCTGTGTACACACACTTGCATCCCCCTGTCATACAGATTTTTCTTTTTAAGGTGAAGTGCTCACCAGTTTCATCTCCCCATTGCTTGTTGACTGGCATGTGTTGTTTTAATTGAAGCAAGTGGCTCTCAGGACTATTGTTCTTATCTTTTGTGCCAAGGTTTGCAGCATGGGAGGCCTCGTTTTTTTGTGGTGATTGTGTTTAATCAAGGAGGTTGTTTCAGGCTGCCTATTACAAATATACAGATGGAAGATTACAAGAAGCAACCTAAAAAAAACTGAAGCTGGTTGTAACTCCAGCACTTGAATCCTCATAATGACAGAATAATGGCACCTGAATTCTCAGTGGACTGTTCTGTGGCACAGGGGCTGGTCTAGTGACTCTGTTTAACGTTTGCATCCTATTGCAGTCCAAGGCCAGACTGAAAGTGTAATAGATTGCACTGGGTGGTTTGGGATCTTGAGGTAGAAATTCATCCTTCCTCCATACTTTGCTAGAAGCAGGACTCATTTAGCTTTTGTGATTTGTGTAACTCAGGTGCTGCCACGTGCTGATTTGTTGTTTTTGCTTTACGAATCACAGAACAAAAAGTCAAGGCTGGAACTTAAGGCTAGCAAAACACTGGCTCCCTCAGAGCTCAGTGAATCTTATCCAATCTGCCTTTCCTCCTTATTGGATTAAATGAGAATGGGACTGAAATGGCTTTTTTTCCAGCCATCTGCCTTTGCAGGCTCCCCTGGCACAAAAGGAGCTTCAATAAATTAAAGAAGTAGCAAAAGTCTGCTTGAAGACAGCACCTCCTTAAGCCCTGCCAGAAATAGAAACTTGAGTCACTCTTATTCTCTTATTCACTGATACCCTTTAGCCTCTTCCATTTTCAGATGGCTAAATGGAAAGGAAAAGGCTCTGACTTCTGTTTTTAGCTCACAGAAGTTGTTCAACCCTATAGGCACTTTCTGTAGGAGTCCTCCAGGCATGATTTATGATTTATGAAATCATTTCTGGTTTTGTGTTCATGTAACTCTTGGTGTGTATCAAACATGGTAAATACAGGGAGATGTGGTGATAGCTCAGAAGCTGCTGCTCAGCAGCTCATGTGCAGGTTCTGAGCAATGGGAAAGGTACAAATGATTTCTTTTTACATTACTAGACTATATTTGCTTGCAGCTTTCCTAAACTAAAGCTAGGTAATTGCACTCCAAGTCTGCCTGAGACATATAGGTAAGTCACTAAAGCAATATCATGTAAAATACTTGACTAGGAGCAACTTTCACTGTGTGATTATATTTCATGTTTAACACAGCTCTGGGCTTTCCTGTATGAACTCCTGTAAGTCCAGCACCTGATCATGACTTCAGAATTTCTTTTCAAAGGAGTGACTTCTTTATCTCTCCTTCCTGTTCAAATATGAAACCTTTTCTGTTTGGTCTGTCTTCATTCTAGCCATTGGATTTTGGCCTTCCTGTGTCTGCTGGGATGAAGCATTTAAGAGTTTTGTTCCCCATATAAGTGCTTATGAATTGTGATTGAGGGTTCATTTATTTAGCAAATATCTCTGTTGTAAGTTTGAAATGTTGAGGTTTTACTCTCAAGTGTATTTGCCTTTTGGTTACTTTCCTCACTATAAACTGAGAGCCACAGTAGCCCCTTGGCACCTGTGCTGTACTGAAAGCCCATCTTCAGGAAATTATTGATAATTACTCAAAAGTCTCATCAAACTGCTTTTTTTTTCCTGTGAAAATCCTCCTTCCTGTGTGAGGCTTGGGAATGAGGATGAAATGGTTAACAGTGCAGAAGAGTTTGTTAGACTCAGTGATTTTGTGTTTGCCAGGCACTGCAAGAAAAGGACCTGAATATTCTAGGAGTGGTCCAAGTTCAGGGCATTGCAGTAAAACCTGCCCATTGTTGGATTTGCCTGGCTATCAATGAAGACCTTTAATCTGTGCTTGCACTCCCTGTTGCCCTGACTGTGCTGTGGTTTGTGCCTTGCAGGCTGGCAGCTGAAGAGGTGGAATCTGTGGAGTCAGACACAGCCAGCCGCTGGCAAGGGGTCTGCCTCAGCAGAGCATCTCCCACACCTCCAGAGTCTGCAGCCACTGTGAAGTCACTGATAAAGTCATTCGACTTGGGATGCTCAGGTATTTGAATATTGTACTTTGTAGTTGTAAAAAAAAATTCTAGCAGTGAGTAGGATCTGCTTCTGGATGGGTATTTTCTGTCAGTGCTTGGTGCATAAATATGGAATGTCACCACATACTGGTTCCCTGATCTGACAAGAGAGTGATAGTTGGGTTTGAAATCTAGATGTTTCCATGATTTTTCCTTGCAGGTAGCAGTGGACAAAATGTCCCAGTTCACAAGGTGCCCAGGAGCCCTCTCAGTGGAATTCCAGTGAGGACAGCCCCAGCAGCTGCTGTTTCCCCAATGCAGGTACAAGTGTAGATTCAAAAGAGGTGGACACGGTGCTGGCTCCAGCATCTGCTGACAGGGGGAAGGGGAAACTCATCTGTTTGTTTGCTGTGGAACATCAAATGCTGTGGTCCTAACAAAAAGGATCAAAGTGAGTTTGTCTTGACTTCAGCTTAGAGGTCTCAGTGGACGGATGTGAACTCTGTGGAATACAGTTCTGAACTTTTATCACCATGGACCAGAATAGAGGTTTCACTTATTGGGAGTGAGATAGAAGAAACATCACACTGAACTAGGGAGCTGGCACGTGAGCTGGGATTGAAGTTTCCAAGATGTGTGCTCCCAGTTATGCAGTGAGGTCTGGGAACTGTGTATTAATGCCTGATGATGGGCTATTAATTGTAAACTGGTGCTGGGGCTGCAGAGACAAGAATCCTCCTGACATATGATTCAGGGTGTTGGGAACAGACATCTTTCGGATTTGTGACTCTAAATTGTGTTTGGCAAGAGAAAAATCATACAAATAGAAGTGTGAAGTAGTTCAGGAACCAATGGATTACCAGATAAAATATTGTCCCTTTGTCCTTTTATTTTTCACAGTTATTTACCCAGCTCTAGGTCCAGCTGATACCCTGCTGAAAGGTTTCTGTGTCCTTCCATGTGCTTTGTGATCTTGAAATAGCAGAAATTTCTTTCTGCTCACGTATTTAAGCATGATGACCAATACTTCTTCAATTACCTTTTGCACCTTTGTTTCACAGAGACATTCTGTGTATAACAATGCCAAGCCAGCCAGCAAGGGCATTGCCAGACATGCAGATCTGTCAGACCTCCCTCTGGCAGGTAAGTTGTGATAAATGTACAGATACTGCCTCTTTTGTTAACTAAACTTCTTATTAACTCTTGGTCTCTGCCTGAGCCATTTTTCTTCTTCTTACGTGGTCAAAGGACACATGGAAAGTGCCTCCAGTGTCTTTGTTTTACAGACCTTATTAATTTTGTTGTGCTTCTATGCCCATCTTGATCATAACTAAAAAATAGCTGATTTATTGTGGTTTGCCAACACAAACTCCCCTTCTTTATTCAGAAATATCCACGGCACCTCTGTAATCCACACTGTGGAACTGGAGAGGGTTGGATTTTGTTCAGCATGTATGTCTCTGGAACAGGCCCAAAGCACTGTCTTCTGAGGGTTTATTTGTTTTTAAATTGAGCTTCATTTGAAATACATCAAACATTTCAGATACTGATGTGACTCTTTTAGGAGAAATCATATTTGGGCTAGAAATAGTTTGTTTTGAGAGTTCTCAAGAGATGAGTTTGTTTTCATTTCACACTTTGCTTTTGTTCTCTTGTCATTTAATATTCTTTTCTACCAGTGTTTGTTTCCCATTTTCTCTAGGGCCCTTTATTTTGATTATCTGGTCCTGAATGTAGTTGTTGCATTGGAATCAAAGTTAGTAACAACAGATTCTTGAATTTTTAAGGACAGATGAAATGTTATATTCCTGTAGTGAAACTGCAGGCAGGGACTAAAAAAAAAAAATCTGTCACAACTTCTTGATGGCTAGACTGGATTTTCTGCAGTAGTTTGCTAATACAGGAGAGAAATTAGAACGTGGCTAAGCAAGCAGAAGTGTCTGCTTCTGTGTAGGGAAATGGGCAGGGTTTATTTACTGGTATCAGTTGGTTTCCAAGAAGTCTTGCATGAGTGTATAGATCCCAAACGCAATATAAGACCTTTTTAATCTCGTATCAGTTTACTCTAGAGTGAAATAATCTATCAGCTGTGTAATACGATGCCAGTTCTTAACAATAAATACCTCACTCTGGGCCATGGATAATTTCTGTTATTTCCCATAGACAATTCTGAGAAAATCTGTTAAAATCAACAGATATTTTATAAGCCATTGTATGGTAAAAAATTATGGCTGCTTATCCAACAAGTTCCTGTATTTACAGCTTCTCTTTGTACCTGGATTTAATTTAGTTCAAATAATCCATAGCAAAGGCTTGCTCACTGTAAAGTTGTAACAGCTCTGGTTCCAATCTAAATAATCCTAGAAGGCAGTTGATCCAAGCCCTATGCAAACAGCATTGAATCAAAAATTATCCCCAAGGAAATTCAGAGTGAAGTAGTCTACATAATAAAAATCTTCTGGCTGATTCCATCTGACCAGTGTCACAGCAGGGTTCTGTGATGTCCCTAATATGACCCAAATGTTACATAGTTGGAGAGGAGCATGGATTACTTTACCCAGAGCTGGTCTTTGGCTGTGATCTTGGAGAGTCAGAGGTTTACTGGCTCCATCTGGGCTTTCTAGCACCCAGCAATAAGTCACAGGGAGCTGAAGCTGAGATAAGAAGGAATTCACACCTCTGTGATATGGCATTAATTGATAATTATCATAGGGATGTAACTGAAAAAGAGGTGAAAAAGTTGTATTCCTTCCACATTCAGTAATTCTGATAATGTGATATGCAGTCCTGGCTTGTTACATCACCTCATGTATTGATATGCAGTGATTTTCTTTTGACTATATAACAATATATATCATAAATACATTATATACATTATATAATATGTGTAAGAAAAATACAGATGCATCTGCTGTGAATATATTGAGCCTTCTCAAAGTTATGCCAGAGTGGATGCCAGACATCCTGAGGAGTAAGTGCCTTTCCCTGGGCTGTGTTCAGGACACACGAGGCTTTCTTGTTACAAGTCTGCTAATGGCAGAAAAGAAATCATTGTACTGGGGCTGCTCAGTCATCTGGTGAAGATATCTGGTGCTCAGCTTTTGAACCTTTAAGACTGTAGATTTTGGTATTTCCCTTCATTCACCTGAGGCCCCTACCCCCCAGCAGGAGTATCAATCACAGGAAACCAGGCAGCCTGTACTGTTGAAATCATCAAAGCCATTCCTTGCTGTGGTCACCTCTAATCTGCTCAAGGTTTCCTAGCCCCATGTGTGTTTAATGAACAAATGAGTACATTTGTTTAGAATCAAAACAACAGACTACATATTGTGTGCTGGGGTGGCAGGACAGTGATTAATCAAATTCCTCAGGCTGCAAACTGACAGCTCCTTTTTTTAAATTCCCACAGATCTTCTGAAGGGGAGAAATGAAGAGCTGAAACCAGAGCATTACCTCCGCAAAAGCCCCTCCCTGGAATCCCTGAGCAAACCCCCCATGGCCTTCAGCAGCAGGATGCTTTCCTCTACCCCCAGCTGCTTGAAACCCCAAAGCAAACTCAGGTATCAGCCCAACTTCCTGGGAAAAACAGGACAAACCAACAGCATTACCTTGGCACCAAGATAAATATTTTAATCTGGAGGATCCTGTCTCCAGAGCAGACTCTGCTGGGAATTACCAGGCTCTGTTAGATCCAGATGCAAAAATTCAGATTGTAATGATCATTGTTATCTGTAAAATGAGAAATGAGGATAGTTAAGTTTTCAGGAGCCACTGAGTTGTACACAAGAATTCCATCATGTGTACATGTGGTCAGCCCTCATTATCTTGCTGTCATTTTGCATGTTGTGGTGAGCTAAGAACCACAGGCTCTGAGGGCTGAAGGAAATTGGACACATAATTTTCTTCTCTCTTGAGAAAAAAACATATATTTTCCTCTGATCTCCACCGTTATTCCCACCAGTAGAAGCTGTAGAGTGAAGACAGTGTGGGTGTTTTGATTGTTGGCCTTTAAATGTCCTCAGCTTTCACATTTTTCATTTTACTCAAGAACTTGTTTTGCAGCAGCTCAACTGTATGAATTTACTGTTACAGATTCTTTAGGCAGTTTCTTTCAATTTTACACCTAAATCCTGTTTTTCAGTATATAAAATAAAGAGATTATTTAAAAATTGTCTAAGTAAAGCTGATGAAAATAATAGCAGAAATGCTTGGTTGACACACAGCACTGGATATCCACAGCTTCTGTTTTTTCAGCTCTTGATGTACAGTGACACCACCTGAATTTACAGGAAAATAGTAAATGCAAGCTCCAAAACCTAATGTAGTTTTGTTTATGTTTGTGTTCTGTGCTGCCATTCTGCTTTGTCATACAGATATTTACACACTGGTAAAAATTAAAGAGATTTCAAGTGTATTTATTGTCTTCTCCCTTCTTCCCTGGTTTAGTGTGGAGAGAAAGGACCCCCTGGCAGCCCTGGCTCGGGAGTATGGGGGCTCCAAGAGGAATGCTTTGTTGAAATGGTGCCAAAAGAAGACTGAAGGTTACCAGGTAAGAGAGGTAAAAAGGTACCTTTTTACTTTAATCACTGTCCTGTACTATGCAGTAAGGAGTCACTTCAAAGAAATATGAATATTAATGTGTGTTGATTTTTGCATGTTTATTTTATGGCCTGTTTCCATCCCCTTCTTTCAGATTTCTTTAACACTGCAGTCCCCAATATTGTGTTGTCATATGTATTTTGTATACAAACCCCAAAATATTTTCTGCACTGAAGACTGCTGATGGTGAGAAACAGAGTGTATATGTGCAGCAGCCTCAATTTAGCATCAGTTTTTGAAAGTACATTCTCATACTTCTGTAGGCTTTTGTGGGCACTACATCATTGTGTGAGTTTTTTCTTTAGTCCTGTCTGCAAAACCAGAGAAATATTTCATTGTGTGGCCTTGACCAAATGTTTGCAGCTTGATTTTACAGAGACTGCCTGAGACTGTCTCATTTCTTTGCAGAGTGATTTTCACTGTTTATCAGGGATAATGGTTTGTCCAGGTCTTGCATGGCCATTGCTGTGCTTACCTGGCTCGTGTTGGTTCTGCAAGGAAGGCAGTTACAGACAATATTTCATCCTGTGGGGGATGCTGGATGTGCAGGAAAGTTTGAGTTTGGTATAATGTTGGGAGTTTTCTTTCTTAGGAATAATATTTTTTGTTACTTGGAGCAGAAGGCAAAAGCAGTTATCACCACATGTTGTGCACCCTGGAGCAAGTCTCTAATAAAAGCAGACTCCATCGTTTAAAGTCAATAATATTTTTTTTCTTCTTCCCGAGCAAGTCTTTATGAAGCATTAGCTGCAGGGTGCAGGAGTTTGGAAGGGAGGACAGTAGCTTTCCTTTCAGTGGTTCCTTAGCACTGGTGTGTTCCTCTGGCTTGCAGCAGTTTCCCAGAAGGAAGGTGTTGGAGACAGGGCTTGACTTTAGACACAGCTTAGAGTAAGGCCAGGGTTAGTGTTTAGCCTACAGTTCTGTGATACTCCCTCAAAGTGCTGTCCCCTGTAATTGTGTGTTCTGTGCTGTGTTGATTTATTTTATATCTCCTCTACTGAAATTCTCCTGGGCTTGGATTTGAAAGTATGTGGGAACATTCCCACGCAGTCCTCAGAAAACAATTAATAAAATACAACTTTTGCAAGTCCAGCTTCTGTTAAGGCAGCAAACCCATCTCTCAAGTAATGCTTTCTCCTGGCAGTGTTGCCCTTTTTTGTTTGAAATGGCATCTATGAGGAGCTTCCTTCACTCTCTAAACAGTTTAACTCTGATTAATTCACTCTTAGGAGTGTTCTGAGCATCATCCTGTAGGTTTCTTTCTCTGATTTACACCCAAGTTGAACTAAATGTGTTGCTTTTAGAAAGAAAGGATGTGGCTTTGCAAATGCAGAGGCCTGTGTGACATCTCAGGGTAGATATTAAAGTCAGAAGAACCAAAGCACCATCACAATATTGATTTATGGTGAGAATTTTGCCTCTCTATCTTCACTGCTTTGTTTATAGGGATTCTCCCTTGGACATTCTTCCCCAGCTCCTCATTCCCATTGCACTCTTTGCTGTGCATTCACTAACTCATCATGAACTTGCTTTTCCCAGACCCTTGCACTCCCATGGTAAGGCTGATGTTTAGCTCCACAGGGAATTTTTATCACTCTTGAGTGCAAGAAATGGAGTAAAGAACGTCATCCTCCTTCCTGCCTCAGCCTCTGCAAGAGTGGAATGAGGTAATGAACTCCACAGAGCAGACCCTGGTGACGTGCATGACTTCTTTTC
The DNA here is from genome assembly GCF_052056855.1 of Sturnus vulgaris. Taxonomy (NCBI): domain Eukaryota; kingdom Metazoa; phylum Chordata; class Aves; order Passeriformes; family Sturnidae; genus Sturnus; species Sturnus vulgaris. Next base: position 3,662,364 of record NC_142263.1, on the reverse strand, counting down.
CAGAGATAACTCCTCTGTCTGTGAGACATCATCTGTGCAAATTCCAGGATAATCGGGTCATTCCTCACATGAAGCCCAGAACCAGGGAGAAGTTTGGATGCAAACTCTTTTCAGCCCTGTGACACAGCAGAATGAGAGCATAAAAAATTTGCTATTGACTGCCTAACTTCTCTTTCTGGTGGCAATATGTGTGATAGCAGTTCCTCATCTGAGCTGGGGAGGAAAAGGGGAATTCCTTTCTGTTTAAATTATGATTTCATTGAGCAGTATGAGCAAAATGGATTAGAATGACTGATACTCTCAGTATCAGCTACTCCTCCTGTCCCAGAGGAAAGCTGGATGGGTGACCTAGGAGGGTATCTGGGGATGAGACCTCGGGAGCAGCACACAAGATTCCACTTTTTAAATGCTTTAATTCATACAAAATTTATGCTGTAGATAGAAATTTTCATCCTACTCCTGGCAAATACAGAATCAAGTCCAACCATAAACTCTCCTTGCATGGACTACAGTGGGAACATTCTCTGGCTTTGAACTTGAGCGTGTTCCCCAGGAGGCAATCTCATAAAACAAACCAGGGACACTGAGGGGAGTTGGGGGAAGTACAACACAAATTAGCAGTGGCCTGGAGGGTTTTGTTTGCTTTTTAAAAAAAGAAATTGTATGAGTTTACAGTAACTGAGGGGAAACATGAAAGCATCTCTGTTTCTGTAATTGGCTATGTCAATTCTAAGATCCTTATTTAAACAGTGATTTGATATCAGAAAGATATGCATACTAAGAAAAAAATATTTAGAACATGAAAACAGAATCACTAGAGTGAAAATAAAGTGGGAGTTCGGTTTCGTGACTAGGAGAAAAGAATGTGAAAATGTAATTGCATAAACTGTGGCACTATTGATCATGTTATTTCAATTGTCATGTTTTGGTGCCCAGATGAATGTTATCTGGCATTTTGGCCATTGATTCTGAATAACTATGCAGGGGAGGTGCTAAAAAGTCTCAGTAGTAACAAGAATTGTGGTGAAATCAGAAATCTTTGTGGTGAAATCTTTGGGCTCAGTGTCTTTGTGCAAAACTTCCTGGTGGGAAAATCTCCACCTTAAAAAACCAAATCTAATGTATGGTTCCCTATAAGAATTGTGCACAGGCTCCTTTCTGCCAGATACACAGGCTGAGTTCAGTGACATCATCGCGTGTCATGTAGGGCCATGAGGTGACCAGGCTTGAGCAATGCTTTTGTGGCTCTGAAATTCATTTACCACAAAGCCTGCTGAGACTAGGCTATTTGTGTTAAAATAGCTTTTTCTCTGTTGTCTTGTGGGTTTTTTCATCTATTTAAAAAGATGATACATTCTAGTAGCAGTGTGAAGCAGGAATTGGGTGCCTCTTTTCTAACAGGCTGAGTTCCTGTGAGCTGGAACTCCTGGAAGCTGCTGAGAGTCATTCTTGTTGCATTATCACCTTTCATAATCATGTCATTAGTGACTCTGGTGTCATTTTAGTGCCCTGATTCTCTTTCCTCTCTGTAGAGACCATTTGTCATGGGGCCAAACCTCTCTAGATTAAAGTCTATTGCTATTCACAGATGTATTGTGAAAACACAGAACTTCAAGAGGCACTTAACCCATGATCATTAGAATTGAGGATTATTGTTTCTGTCACACATGCTCTCTCTAGAGAGAAGGAATATGTTAATGAATATGGAACTATTTTCGTGCTCTTTTCAGCCACTACACACCCTTCCTGTGGCCCAGAGGAAAAGAGGATCTGAGACTGGCTCTTTTCTCCAGTACATTTTCGTGGTTATTCTTTTATTCAAAGTGATATTTGGTTTAACAGGACCTGTTTGGGATCCACCACTTGTTGAAGATCCACCATCTCTTACAGTAAAGCTATGAGATTGTTTTAAGCAGAAAAATGCTAAATAGGAGCAGACAGGGAATGTCCTAGAACTCATAAAGGCAAATGGCAGCTGTACCTCTGAAAATGCTTGTATTTCATGTATTCTTGATCTGTGCTTTCAAGCCATTGCATGGTGTCACCTCCCTGACTCTGGCAGTGCCAGTGCATCAGCTGCAGCTCTTCATGGAGCAGGGATACAAAAGCTTAGGGAGAAAAGTCAAGCTGTTGCAGTATTTGCTGTTTGTCAAGTAATTATAGCAAGAGACTGCTCGACTGGTGGTTTGGCAGTGGATGTAATACAAAGCTCTTTATCCTTTTGTGTTCAATTTAAACTCAGACTAATACCAGCTTTTTGTTTACGAATTTGTGGCTTTCTTTTTCTCACAGGAATTCACATTCCTTTTCTCTTTATGCTAGGCAGTATTTCCTTCAAATCCTCCTTGTTCTCAGGCTCTATTCCATGTTGTTCCCCCCTGCTTTTTCTGATGCTTTTTTGCTTGGTTTGCTGGCTGGATGAGATCCAGCACGGATTAAGTGTGACCCAAAAATGCACAAAGATGGATGTAACATATTCCCTTTGGTCAGGTGGTCATGGGACCATTCTCCTTTGGGAGATGGACTCTGCTGGGACACAGAACGGCAATTTTTGGACTGCTGATGCATCAAGCAGGTGCATTCTTGGAGCTGCAGTCTCTGAGGACTTGCTTTATAGGAGATCCCAAAGCTCCTTCATGGCCAGCTGTACTTTCAACACATCCATGTTTGAAGGTTTCTTCTTTATTCTGGAAAATAAGGGCTGTGTTTAGAAACAAGAAGTCTGTTATTTCTTTGTATGTTATTAGTGTGAGGAGTTGGCATTCTCTGTCTACTTAAGCATTAATCTTTTCTAATTGTCAGCTGAGCACTTTACCTCACTGGCATCGTCTTGGACTGCAGAGAGTAAACAGAGCTGTGTAAATAATGTTTTTTTAAAAAAGTATGTATATATAAAAAATAAATGCTACCACAGTCCTCAGGGTTGGCAGTTCCAGCAAAGTTGATTCTTTACCAGAATTAGAACTGAATGGGACAAAACCCAGGATCAACCCTTTGAACCTGGGACTTGGCTTGCTCAAACACTTCCTTTGACACATATATAATGGAGCTTAGTTTTAAAGGCTTGAGAATCCCAGCACAGCTGTGCCTTGTCCTCAGGAAATACAGGAGAGAACCCAGTGGTTTCCAATTACCAGATGTGCACTTCCTACATTACATTGTGTGTTTGTGTCAACAGATAGCCTGAAACTGTTTCAGTACATTCCCAAATTGAATCAATCTCTCAGGTTTCTGTCTAAACTAAGCAGGTTTCTATCTAAATGTTTCACTGGTCAAGAGAAGGAGGTGGGCAGTGGCATTGCCTAATTCAGCAGCAGCACTGAGGAGCAGATGAGCAGGTTCACTTTTCTAAGCAAGGAACTAAATCCCATGTGCAGCCTGGAAAGGCTGGAATTCCCACAGGACTGTGGTCTTGTGAAGATTAACAGCAAAACAAATCACTCCTGGGCTGTGTTATGTGGGTGAAGAAAAACACTGCACAAAACCCCCTCCAGGTTTGCATGGCAGCCCTCCAGTCATTCTGAGCAGCACTGATGGCAGAATCTCTGCTCTGGACAGACTGGGGAGGTTTCCCTGGTGCCACACCAACCTCTGTGCCTGAGATCAGAGCCTGCTGAGCCAGCAGGAAAAAGCTTTGAGTCACACCAGCAACTCACTCAGGTTTGCTCTGGGGGACAATGACACTTCCCCTGAAGTCCCAGTGCCAGCCCTTCTGTTCTGACAGGCTGCACAAGCTTACAGAGCTCTGTGTCCACAGCATTTGTTGCATTTTGACTTTTAGAAGAAGGATATATGAGCAGTGGGTTTTTCCCAGGAAGTTATTAGTATATTCTGTGGGCTTCTGAGAATGAAATGAGGATGAAATTTCTGGCTCTCTCTGTGTTTCTCTGATCTTTGATGAAGAGGAGGATGTTGACTTTTCCTATCTGTACAAAAGTTGAAAGGATTTTACTAATAGCTCTTGAGATAGGAGAGATTATTCTGTGTTTAAATTAAAATTGACAATAATTGGTCAGGAATTTTGCTTCCAAGTCTGGACCATCTTTGTGACCTTGGAAATCTTACATTACAGCATTGCCTTGATCTTCCTAGCAGTTAAAATACAGATCACACAATCATATAATAGAATAGAAACTTCATTAATATTTGGAAAGATTCTCTGATAAAAAGGGAAATCTTGAGAGATTTTAATTCTTGAAAATACAGACTGAAAATGTCAAGACAGTCCCAATTTTCTTTGCAAAATCAGAAGCTGCTGGCCAGAGCTTGCTGAGCAAGCAGGAAAAAGCATTATTTTCCTAAATAAAAATACTTATGGCTGAATGTGTACATGCAGTTTCTCTGTATGTCCCGGCTGGACCCAGGCTTGGTGTCTGGAATTAAAATGCAGCAGCCAAATCATGGTATGTGAGGAATAACCAGGTTAATTACCAGTGCAATCACCCCTTCTCAGTGATTCCAGTGCACAAACGTGCTTCCCTAGTGGAGCCAAATAACTTGAGCCAAGCTCTACCTTTTTTCACATAGAGAGCTTTATCCTGTAAACAAATACAAGTCTCTTGATTGGAGGGATAAAATAAATGCAGCTCTCTCATGCGTAACTTTCTATCCTGCTGGGTAATTTTAAAAATAGCATTTACATTCTGTCCATCCCAAAGTCCAAGACACTTCCCTTGTGTTGCCTGGATGCACTGACAATCAGTGAAAACACTCAATTGATTGGTCACCAGCTGGAACAGCTCCAAACTGGGAATTTAACCCTGCTGCTGCTCCACCAGTAACCTTTGCTGGTGGGACCTCTCCCCACCGTGTTTCCACCCTCCACACTGAGCCTGCTGCAGTCTGCAGCCTGCCCCTGCACCCAGGAATTCCAGGACATGCCTAATCTCTGAATTCTCAATACAGATAATTAGAAGGAGCCGTGGGAGCAGCCAGTGTGGTCATTAGCAATTCTGCACCAGGGCTCCAGGCAGGAAGTAGCTGTGCTGCTGTCTTGGACACAGAGTGGAGTTAATTCCTCCCCTCCTCTCTCCCTCCCCTCTTCCCCAGAGTATCTGTGTGGTCCTTGAGTTGTGCTGCTGCATCTTCACTGCTGCAGCCTTGGGGATGAAGGGACACAGCCCAGGCTGTTTCTTCTCTGTGGCATTCAGCACTGAATTTAGAGGAGCTGGTGACAAAACTGATGGAAGTGGCAACTGTGTGGCAAGCAGGGAGTTGTCTTTCAGGCAGGGAGAATAACAAGGGGAATTTAGGCTGAAAAGAGACATGCAGAGCAAAACCCAGAACCCATCAGTGTCTAATGGGATTAAAAGAAGAGGGAGAACTCCTCAGTCCCTGGTCTTGCTCTATAATCCACCTCTGCAGACAGAACTGACTCCTGCTCTGCCTTCTCACGGAATGTGGCTGCTGGAAATTACAGAAATACCAGTCACACTTGATAAATATCTCTTGTCACCATTACCTCATCTCTGAAATGACCCAGACACATCCATAAAATTGCTTCTGCCTAGACCAGCTCTCATTTGGTCCTGTATGTTTAACAACCAACCAGCTCCCTGTGAACTTGGTTTTATACATTTTCTCTCTCTGTCTTGTGCATAGCAGTAAATTAAGACCCAAACTGAGGAATATGTACAAACCTCTGTAACTTAACTAACCTTTAGTGAGACCTTTGAAGTAGATGACTTTTAGTAATGAGGATATTGTCATGAGGTTATTTGCTTTCAAAACAACTCAGAATATTTGCTAGGAAAGGTTTAAATTCATCCACTGTGTTATACACTGTGCCAGCAGCTACTCTCAACCATTGTTCACTAGAATTTGTTTTCATTATAAAAAGTCAGTCTTTATATATAAAAATGCAAATAAAAGGAGCTGTTAAAGGCACCAGTAGAGCTGTTTGACTCCCTAGGTTGATTACTCACTGCATGGTTGCAGGGATGGTTTCAGTGTCAGTAGCATCTTGCTTTGCAAGCAGAGGAAATGAGAAGCTACATAATTACTTTATCAGTATTACCTTTACTGTCTCCCATTTGCCACTACTTTCATTTTTTATTCTCATGAAAACTGCAGCTATTTCAGCACCACCTCTCCCTTGTAAGCACAATATCAGAACTAAACTGCCTTGATGAAGTCCTGGATCACAGGAAGAAAGAGCTGAGTTTGAAGAGTGCACAGATCATTTTAAAATGGCTTTACAATTTACTCTGAACAATGTCTGTAGGACAACTCCTGTCCAGATGAGCTTGTTTTAAACACAAAATTTTAGAGAGCATTATTCCACCTATTCTTGCCAGTCTGCCTCAGGTAGGAAAGTTAATATAAGAAAATTGGATCTGCCTGACTTTTTGGTATCTTCTCTGGTTTTTGAGACTGAAATAGTTGGGAGCTGAAACATCTTTGTGTAGGATGCATAATAGCCTTTTTAAATTTCCTGTATTTAAATGTCTCTGCTCTATGTGAATTCTGTGGCAAATTGATGTTTGATGCTTTTGAAAAAAAAAAAATGCAGCCATAAATCCTCTAATATCTTGTCTTTGCTAAAGGACTCATTAATTCACACTTACTGAAGCAAATGATGAATGCTAAACCCAAAGCAGCACCTGTGGCAGCAGTGGAAGAAGGAGCAAACAGAACCTAAAAATGTGGTGGGAAGCAGGGATTCTTTATAAAAAGAAATGCAGTTAATGACTTTTAAAGAGCTGGCATCAGTTCCTTTTTCAGTTCATAGTGCTGTTATGACATGATTTAACTGCATTTTCAGAGAGCATTTTGTGATCTGAGCTCTGCTGTTCCATGCAGCAGTAAGATGCATGGCTAACTGCCATGCTGAGAGAAGCATTAGAAATATGGATTATGGGATAGAAACACAAGGTTTCAGAGAAATTTAAAGCAATTCTTATGGGGACTGCAGTTGGCTGGACCATTTGAACCAGGGATATTAATACAGGCTGGAGGATGGGAGGTCAGCTGGCTTCCTTCCCAGTCCTGGTTACCCACTTTCAATACACAGCATTGCTGTTTTGATTTCTTTTAATCAAAAGGCATTACTTTATTCTGTATTCCATTTAAGAGAAAAAGATTGGTAAGAGAATTCAGAAAGGTTCCTGGTAGTAGATGGACTAAATGTGATGTACAAATTACTTCAGACTTGCAGCTCCCCATTGAAAATAGTTGTGTGCAGTTGTCATCTGGGTGCACCCTGCAATTACAGAAGAATCCAGGCAGCCTTTAATTTCAGGCATTTCTGCCTTTCATCCCTGTTAACTGGACCTGACCACACTTCTCATTCACCCATAGTTCCTGTAGATTGCCCAGATGTTTCATATCTTTGCTGGAGCATTTCAGATGAACTGGAGTGTTTTGTTTGTTCAGAAGGCTCACACATGCTAAAAGGAGCCATCCTTTCCTCATGTTGCTTCTTAGGAAGTGTTTAGAACTTGCCCAGCCTGAAGATTCTTTTGAATAGAACCTCTTTGGCTGAACCTTGTTAAACTGGCCTCAGCCAGGTGTGTATTATTAGGGTGTAATAAATCAAATTAGATCTGCAGTTGCATGCAGCTGTTGTTAAAGTTGGGGTTTGGGTCCTTTTTGGAAGTTGCCTGTCAAGGTACCTTGATCCATTTTGCTTTAGGAAGGTCAGAGTTCAGATGTGCAGAGCTGTGGCTTCTGTTCAGACATGTGTTTAAATATATCCACATAAAACCAGTGAGCTGTTCAAGAGGAACTGTGAGGGCCTGGGTAGTGATGAGCTGGAGGAAGCTGAGCCACTTGATGGAGAGCTGCTATTAAAAAACAACACAATTCCATTTTATTTATTCAATAGATTTATTTTAAAGTATTTCATTTTATATTCTGCACAGGCTGAACCTCCATAATTAGCCACTCTGGCAGGTTCCTGTGTGCCATTCCATACCAATAACGTGGGAGAGGCAGGAGGGGATGCTGGATGATGAGAGGAGGGTGGGAATAATGATGCTCAGGTTGTATTTCTTGCAGGCTTTTTTTCCACATAGTTCCAGGCTAGTTTCAAGCTGATTCATGTCTGTAATTGATAATTCTGGGTCTCAGGGAGAAAATTATGATTCAGAGAGCCATTGCTGTGGGCACAGTAACATGTGCATAGTGGGAATATCTTGTATCAGGATTTTAATGTACTCAGACTGTAATGAGGAGTGCATGATGTCATTGTTGCTTTTTGCTTGGAGTCAAAGATCGAGTGAAATCTAATGGGGTGGTGGTTTTTTCCTCAGACAAACAAAGAATTGTTTTTAGTGAGAACAGATCACACAGATTTCCTTGGGTGTCTTTACCAAGGCTCTCCAAGGACTCTGTTATCTGCAGGAAAGGTCCTGTTCCTGGGATGGGGGGCTAAGGTCAATCACTTCCAGGTGTTTTGTGTCTTTTAGGCTTGACCTGACACTAATATCCTAGATTGTACATTTGTTATCCAAATAACATTGCCTGAATATTTATTTGTTTTAATTTTTTTTTTTTTAATTTTACTTTAATGTTCATAGAAAGAGACTGTACTGGGCACTTTGGTACTTTGATACCTGTGCTCCCTGGTGTGCTTCCAGATCGCAGCCTCTGAACATTCCCAGTGCATGTAGAGGAGTTCACTCGTGAGCTTGAAGAGAATGAAGTGTTTGCATGACTGGTGACAGTGCAGGAGTGCTGAGGACAGACCTGGGGTAGCAGTGACCACAGGGTGTACTGTGGCTGTATGATAGCAACTTGTTCCCCCTTCCTGGTGAATGCTGCAGCTCAGCTGGATCTGAATCCCTGCTCCGTTTTCTCATTTCTGCTGCACTCATTCTGATGGTTCATCCTCCCCCTGAGTGGTGCCATCCTTTCTGGGTGTCCTGTGAGAAGCCATGTGCAGTTTCTCAGAGCTTAGGGTGGAGGTTCTGCCGTGAGCACACAGGGACACAGAGATCACCCTCCTGCAGCTTGGGATCGTGCATTAACAACCAGCGTGGACACAAATAGCTCCCATATATTCAGGGACTGTTGGGGAATAGGGAGAGAGGTGTGGCAGCAAGACTGAGACGGGTTCTGCTGCCAAAATAATCAAGAGAAGGGAATAGTTTCCGAGGTGTTCATTCCCTAAATTGTTTTCCTTTTTTTTTTTTTTTTTTTAATGGCTTCAGGGGAGCCAGAGATCTTCCGAGAAATCAGAGTTGACTCTATTTTGACTTAATTCCTCTTGGTGTGGTAGAGTGGGGAGGTACTACAAATAAAGCTGCAGTGTAGCAAAACACAGATCACTTTTCATTTACCATGTCCTTATATCCCAAACTGAAAAGTATCTAACGCAGAAACCAAGATGAAGTGCCAGGGAGAGGGGTTTGTACTGTGTATGAAATGGAAATGCATTTGTTTAGAGAAAAAAAAACAAAATTCATTGATTCTTGTTAGATGCAAAAATGGAACTAAGTGGGCTTGAGTATGCCTAGGTATTTTTTATTTTACTATGAGCTGAACAATTGAGCTGAACCTTTGAATGTTCGTTTTGGGCTTTAGGACAAAAATTCAGATTTGAGTTCCTTTTGGCTGTTGATTGTGGCAAACCACTTTGCAGCAGATTTCATCTGTGGTTCAAATATGGTCAGCAGAATCCCATCCTTGAACTTTTGCTTGTCTGTAAGACTTAGATCCTAAAGTTACTGAGGATGACTGGCTGGACAACACTGTTGGGGATTTTTGGACCTAGTTTTGATGTAGACATGAGCACTTCTTATGTGTAGACATTGTGATTTGGGAAGAGGAGAAGAGTTTTAGGTGTATTTAAAATGAAAAAGGTGAGTAAAATTATTAAACTGATTCTGGGATAGTGAAATGCTGTGTGAAGGAGCAGTTTTGTATCTCACATGTCTCCCTATGGCACCATGAAAATGAGGATAGATACAACATTCCCACACAAACAAGCCTTGCCTTTTTGTCTAGTCCTGTTGCTTAACTAAGGCTCTGTTTGTTCCTGTTTCCATGGCCTTTGGGAAAGGGGAGGAACAACCTCCATTTTCCATTTCTATCCTACAATAAAATGAGAATATTGGCATTTGATGATAGTCTCTTTGCTGATAAAACATACTGGCCTCAGTAAAAACACTTCTGTAACTTGGCAGTCAATCCTTTCCCACTAACTGCAGATTGATAAATAGAAAAGAACTTGTTTGTCTGAAACTTCAAGAAAGCAGAATAATCCAGCTCAGCCAATTCCATACACACAAAGTTGGACTTCCAAATAAAAAGTTGCAATTTTATAAAATAGGTAATGCCAAAGCAGCTTTCAGAGCAATTTTTCTTTTTCTTTGGCAGTGTTCAGCCAGTGCCTCATTTTTGTATTGCTTCCACTGACAGATGTTAACAGAGCCCAGTACAGTGTGGTGGCTGGTGCAGTGTGGGGATGTCAGCTGCTTTCTGAGCCCATTAGAGTTGTAGATTTATTACAGCCAAAGTATTTTAACCTGAAATATTCTCTACTGCTTCAATTGGACTCATGTTTGGTTATGGTCATTTATCACTGATTGGAAATCTCCTCTGACTGGACCAAATCCAGGTTGGATAACTAATCAGAAGCAAGGAGCACATGCTGAAATAATTCTGGGTTTTAGTGTGTCTGTTTCAGCTGTTGTATGAGAGATGCAGTAAAAGCCTTATCTTTGGGGAGTCTTGAAAGAACCAGGAAATAGCAGAATAAAGAAAATGCAGGAGCAGGGAGTGTGAACTGCAGCTGAGCACACAGGAAGATGTGGCTGCTGAGAAGGGTTGGAGGTGACTCCACACTCTGTCCCAGAGCCTCCCTGCTCCAGCAGCTCTTGCTCTTATCAGTTCACTCTTCTGCTTCTGGCTGCTGTTTGCAACTACAACTGCTGCTACAGCAGCAAGAGAGGGAATTCCATGGGAATTCCTTGGTGTGCTGGGATGGCCAGGCAGTGCAAACAGGAACATCAGAAAGGTTCACCTTGTTCATGGGCCTGTGCTACCTGCAGCTGTGCCCCCTGAGAACATCCAGGGAAGAGCCCCAAGTGCAGTGATGTCTGTATCCCCAGAAATCTTGCATTTTAAAGGAGTCCTCTGCAGATGGGCTCACTTTAAAATACCATTTTCTGTTTCTGTAGTCACTGTAATCCCCCCCCATGGTTCTGGACCTCAGCTGTCATGAACAGGGAAACTGGGCTTGCTCTGCACCTGAGTGCAGCCTTAGAGTAAGAGATGTGGCTGGTAAAGAATAATCCAGAAACAAGGGAAGGAAGATTTTTTTTTTTTTCTTGTCCATATAAACTCCCAACTCTATTAGACTATTTATTTCCAAATTTTTCTTCTTCACCTCCCTCCTTTTGGAAGTGGCAGTGGTGAGAGTGTCATCACAGATATTTCTAGCCCAGCTCTGGAGTTTTTGTTCTGTGGCTATGTAAAAAACTATTGTTTGGATTTTTTAAAATATATATATTTTGTTGTTGTTGTGTTGCACTTTTCAAGGATGGCTCATGTTTTCTCTTACAGAATATTGATATTACCAACTTCAGCAGCAGCTGGAGTGATGGGCTGGCTTTCTGTGCTCTCTTGCACACATATTTGCCTGCACATATTCCTTACCAGGAGCTCAACAGCCAGGACAAAGTAAGTTGTGTTGTACATTTGCAGAATTCACAGTGAACAGAATGGATGAAAAGGAGACAGAAACCAACAGTGAACTCCCAGAGAGAAATTCAGGGACTGCTGGGTGAAGAGTCAGTGGCAAGTTGGCTGAGTCCAGCAAATAAACACAAAACCAGTATCTATTACAGAAAGAATTATATTATGTACAAGAGTGCCTTATATTAATTAAAACCTCTGCAGAAACCTTTCACTCATAGTAAAGACAGAACTTCAGGGGTTTTTTTTCCCAGTTGTAGCCAGTTTCACAACAACCTCTTTGTCAAAAACAGAGGGTGTCACTCAGGCAGAAGTAGATGAATTATTCAAAGACAAAGAACTTGTGAGTGAATAAGAATCAAAAAAGAGCGAGACTCAAAAAAAGAGTCTGCATGCAAGTGTGGAATCCAGGGGTTTTGTTTTCAAATACACCTGCTCATTGAAACTTACTGGGTAACCAGATGCAAGGAAAGGTTAAGGAATAGTGCTTTGATGTTAATCCTTTTGGACTTTATTTTTACAGAAGAGAAATCTGCTGTTGGCATTTCAAGCTGCTGAAAGCGTGGGCATCAAACCCAGTCTGGTGAGTAACCTTTTAGCAAGGAGACATTTGCTGCAAACACCATTCCAGCACCTTTCCTTGTTGCCATGTGGCCAGTTAGTGACCCTGCACTCAAAGTGTCACACAGTGCTGGGGAAGGCTGCACCACCATCAGGAAGTTCATGGGTTAGGAGAACTTCCAGAAAGAATTTGTAGAATCACAAAATAAATATAATTTGGAGGAACTGCTGAAAGTCATGCAGTATTGAAATGAGGATATGGATAATGTCTTTCTCTTGGATGCCAGCTCCACATTATTAATAATTTTATGGAGAGACTTGCCATATTACACCATTACACTAATGGTTACACCATTTTGTTTCCTTTTGTTTTAGTGCTTTAAGAAACAGAAAGACATTAAACTGTTAAACTGTTCATAAAAAGCTTTTCCAAAATCAACTATAAGACAAAAAAAACCTATTATGGGATTCATAAGCTAGATTCAGGAGCAAAGAAGCATCAGCTTACATGAAGTTATATAGAGAACTGATCTTTGATTGCAGATGGAAGAAATATTTTAGATTGTAGAATGCATTAACAGATTTCATAATTGCACTTGCCCAGTGGATCATTGCAGTGATCCTTTAGGTATCTGGCTTTAAGGGGCTCTGGGGTGGAAGCTGGGTGGGCTCAGGAGCCGTGGTGGGGCTGCCTGAGCCTGGTGCTGTGTCCCTGCAGGAGCTCAGTGAGATGATGTACACGGACCGGCCCGACTGGCAGAGCGTCATGCAGTACGTGGCCCAGATCTACAAATACTTTGAGACCTGAGCTGCAGAGCAAGAGGTGGACAGAAGTGGGGAAGAGAACAAAGAATGCTACAGATGCACTCGATCACTTTAAAAACCTGCTTGCTCCTCTTCCACAACCGACCTAAGCTCTTAGTGTAGTTTTGGAACACTACAAAGAAGGAAGCTCTTCCATAGTTGTGATTCCATCTGGGACTGCAACCAAATAATTCCCTGTTGTCCACCTTTGCAAACCAAATCCATTGGTAAGTTTACTCCCACATGGAAATTGCAAAGCGTTTTCAAGCACACATGGGGTATTTCTGAAGAGGATCCCTTGGGCTATGAACATTTGCCTTGACAGGAGACCTGCTACGTAATGAAGTTTTAAGTCAATGTGGACTATGCTGGCACTCAAGGGAGGCTGGGAGATTAATATTAATACAAAAGCTCACAAAAATGCTCTTCTTGCCAAAACATGCTTAACTCATCCCAAGTACATGTTGTTTTCTTGCCTCCATATATTTTATAAAACGCCTTGACAGATGCACTTAAGTTGTAGAACCTTAACCTGAGTTACTCTCACACATCTCACCCAATAACTGCACTAATTTACTCATAGCATAACCAGCAGGATGGTAACAGGATCATTTGTAACTCAGAAACCACCCTCTGTTCATCACCAGTTAGCAAAATAACTCTGAATGATCCTGTTAGGTGCTAGGACTTCATTTCAGCTCAAACAGAAATAATCTCTTTGAGGAAAAATAGGTTTATTACTCCAACTTCATTACTTGATTACTCTGGGAGGCCAGAGCTTGGTTTCCCAGCTGACTGTGCAGGCACAGTTATCACAGGAACATTGCAAATGCAATTTAATAGCTTTAGTTTGGAAGGTGCCAGTAATCAGGTGAGCAGTACAGTGACATCTCTTATCCTTTGTGGATTGAGTGGAGTAACTTCTTCCTTCTGTGTTTCTCCTGTCTGGTCAGCACAGCTATGTCATTGCTGCCTAAGGCAGGAATCTAGAGACAGCCTGTGCCCTGGGCCATGAAATACAGCCCATAGGGCACTGGTACCTGCTTGGAAATGATGTTGTGCTGTAAAGGAGCACAGTCATGTATCAGTACCACTGGAAGGTGCAACTTCACTCCACAAATGACAAACAATGTAACTGGAACCCATCTCTGTGCCACGGAAATCAGGCGCCAGAGAGCAGCTTCCCACCTCAGTAATACTGTTAGGAAAATGTCTGATAGACACTGTGAAATGTCCAGTGTTCTGTTTCTCTCATTTCACCTGATGAAGTTAATCTTTGTGTTTGTCTCTAAGCATAGAGGCATCCAACAGGCTGCTGGATTTGTTCTAGGAGCAGGTCTGGGAGAGCATGTAAAGGCTGCCTGGCTGCTTTAGGGCATGCTGGTAGGAGAAAGTTGGTGTTTAATTACTGTGTTTAACCCTGATGCTTTGTGGACATGAGTCCTAGGGAGCTAGGGATCATCTCTCTCTTGTAAAAAATACTAGTGCTCACTGCTCCTACCTCCTGGAAAAAGGCTCATGAAATGGAAACAAGAGATTTCATAGAACAAAATTGGTTTCAGGCTTTCAAGGGCTTTGCAGGTGGCTGATCTCAGCCTCTGGTTCCCCATAGTGCTTTGTTGTTTGATTTGATTTTACTTTGTAATGCTATTTAATTAATAAGCAACGTGTTTCAGACTTGGTGTTCTCACAGCAAAATACAGGATTCAGGAATAGATGGGAGAGCCCAGGGCCAGGGAGTGCTTAGAACAGAGAGGATGCTGGAGGAAGGCAGTGTGTGCCTGCTCTGGGGGAGGAGAAAATCATCACTTGCTCTTGGCTTTGGTCTGAAACTTATTCTAATCCATTGCCTCTAGGAAAGTCCAATTCCAATCTTTGGAGAGGCTGTGTGATAAAAATGGACAGGGGAGTGCACTGACAGTGCCCCTGCACACTGGGTGTCACCCTGCAGTGTGGGAAAGCAGCTGTGAGTGCTGCCACAGGCAGTTCCTTGCAGCAGAGCCCTTTCGAGAGGGAATTCACTCTCCAGGATTTCTCAGCACACCCCGATGTCCATAGAGAACCCAAGATGAGTTGCTCTCCCTGTTCTCAAATACAAGATAAGATGGAAGAGGAAAACTCTGCTGAGCAGGGTTCCTTGAGGCACTTACATTGCAGAGCCCCATTGGCTCGTGGATGCAGCAGCTCTTTTCCCTGGAGGTGTCCCTTGGCAGGGATCCCAAAATCTCTCCAAAGGGCTGTACTTCAAAGCTGGAGTGAAGTCAGCACAGAAAATTCCATATTCCTCAGTGGGCTTTGGATTGGGCACTTGCAGGGATGAGAAAAACACTTTTAATTCCCAGTGTCTGGTAAACATCTCAAAGTCAGAGTAAATGATGCAAAAAAAAAGGGAATTTTAACCCTGTGGTCACTGGAAGGGTGTCCAATGTGGCTCAGTGTCCACTGGGTGTGTGTTACCTCCTCCCAGGGTTCTTCTGATACTGCTCTGTCTTTCCAAGGCTCACTTTACCCTTGCAGACCATTCTGTGGGATCCAGCAGCTCTCTGTTTTGTTTTGGGTTTTTTTCCAAATGATTTGTGCACAGCAATGTTTCTGTCATCTCTTTGCAGCTTGCTCTCCCATGCCCCCCAGTAGCATAGACCAAACACTAATTCTGCCCAATTCTAGTGGTGTATGCCTAATTTTTTACTTAGCTAGGAGTTAGAACACAGAGTTGTAGTAGGGAAGAAGATACTTGATTTTACCTTTTCCTCAATGTTGCTGTTCTGTCCTCAAACCTGCCAAACATCTCATTTTGATACTTTGAGAGATGGTTTTCTAGATTATTTTTTTTTAATTAAGGATATTGTTTATTTGTTCATCTAACTGTTACAATATTGTAGAGGGGTTCTTCCTTTTAAACCTTGCACAGTTACATTTCTAGACCTGGACTTTCTCAGGTTGTTGTTTTTCACACTGCCTTAAAATTTCAATATGAATTTAAATTCATCCTACACGAAATGCTGCAGACTGGCCTGGTTTTCAGGGACTCCACAGGCCCTTGTGAGACATCTCAGATTAGAGCTGCAAAATTAAAGTTCAAGCTGCCTTTAAAGTTAGGGAATTTAATTAAATTAAGCAGGAAGGTATTTGGATAGGCTTTATAGAAGTTCTGAGAATTCTCTGAAAATGTCCTGGATGTGATGATATGACAAGGATGGTGTTGAGCAGTAGGTTTGTCTGAACTGCCTAAATCCTTTCTGACTTTGCCTCTTAGGAGTAATGGATCTTTCCCTGGTGTGCAGGCTGATAAATCTTGTCCCTTGCTCCCTGAATTGTCACTCACAGGCACCACCTGCCCCTGCCTCTGGGTGTACCTTGGTAGTCTGTGGGACTGCAGGGAAGCTGATTTGGGATGAGCATGTGAGAAGAAGAGTTAGGAAGGGGATTTCAGTGACATTCCATGGAGGAATATGGCAGCGTGTGAGTGTTGTAGTGTCAGAGAGAAAAGGAGATTCAAGTGTGGGAGGTGAAGTCTGGCTCCTGGAATTGCAGGTGAGACAAAGAAGGTACAAATTGTTTCATGGCTTGGGAAGGTACAGAGGTGTGAGGAGTGAGCCCAGAGTCAGCCCTGTGAGGAGGATTTCTAGAAGGGCTCGAGGAACTTTTTCAGAAAGTTCCTGGTGAGACTGAGGGAGAGCCCAGCGTGTGAGGAGAGGGACAAGGGACAGACACACCTGGGGCTCTTGGACAGCAAAGGACATCAGAGGGTCTGTGTGGACTGTCAGCTTGAGGGCCATTCCTCCTAAGAGTGCAGCCTGGGGAGTCTGAGCAGGTGAGGACAGGACACAGCACAGCTGCCTGTGCCAGCCTCCCCTTCCCCTGCCCGTGACACTCATGGCAACACGAAGGGGACAAAGACTTCCCGGTTCCTCCTGCACTGCAGCAAGGCAGCCTTTGCTGAGGGATTGCTGAGCAGAGGGGTTTTGGACTTATGCAGGGTCTCTTTAGGTTTTGGCAGTTTTCTTTCTGTGAATTGAAGTTGGTTTTTAAGGTTTTCTCTCTTGTTTTGTATGTGCAACCAGTTCTGTGCAAGTTGTTTGTCTGAACCAAGTGCACATGGGCAGAATGATTGGTTCTTGCCAGTTTGATTTCTCACCTGGAACTCTTCAAAAATCCATCTTCTGGCTTCCCTGACCTTCCCCCTTCCTTGGCAATGACCACACAAGCCTGGGCTTGTTGGTCTGTTCATACCTCCCTCATCCTGCTGTGCTGGGGGTACCAGCAGCAAAGATCTGACTGGGCCAGCTCTAGGCAAAGCTGAGCCCTGTGCATCTGATCACAGGCAGGGTCTGTATGGGATGAGATTATGCATTTTCCTGTCACAAGAGGGCTTTTTGCCTAAAAAGACTCAGGGCATGGAGCATTAAGACAATTTTAAACCCAGCAATAAGTTCTACTATGCTCAGCTGTGTTGGTTTGTACCAACTCCAGTGCCATCGATGCTCGCTCACCGACACGGTGCAGAACCAGCTTCTCACTGAACTGCAAGGAACTTTATTTTCTCAACTGATGGTCTCTCCATTTTTGACATGCACGTGTGCCAAGTCCCATTGGGCAGTGCTGGACACAATGTTTTTATTGACTGTTGGTCCAGGCTTGAGTTTGTCATATGGGATGATCACCTCTGACAGTTTTAGCTTTTCCTGTTGGGTACAGATGTTACATCGTAATCTAATTTATACAAAGAGCACATTAGAATGTACATACTAAGCATTGCAGATTTGGACATGCTAATATTTAAATATTAACATTATTAAAATGTATGATGCAAAAATCTGTGTAATATTTCTAATAAATCTTTTTCTGTTTCTGAGGTTGGTTGAAATGTTTCAGTTACCTACATACAATACAAAATCCAAAGTATCTCCCATCCCTGGAAGATTTCAAGGCCAGTTTGGATGGGGAAGGTGAGATGAGTTACAGCTCCCAGAGTTCAAAGCACTTGGAAGGCAGTGACAGAACATTACAGAGGGTGAGCAGTGTGTGTACAGTGCCAGAAACATCCCTTGGAGTCTTCTCCAGCCACCATCCCCTCTACCCACAGAGCTTTAAAAGGTGCTGAGATCTAATTCCAGAACACTTCCACAGAGGCTGCTTTTGTCTCATGAAGGTGGTGGCAGCAATACCAGAACAATGAAGCATCTGAGTCAGCAAAGAAAAGGAGATGATAAAAGAAATGGGCATTTAAAGCTCTTCAGGCCTCTCAGGTGTGTTTGTGTCCAGCTGGGCAGGTGAAACCCTGTGAGAAAAGTTGTCATTTACATAACCCAAGCTACTTTGCCTTTCCCCACCTAAGTATTGTGTTCCAGCCCTGGATTTTCAATGCTGGCCATTAAATGATGCTCCCAAACTCTGCTGTCTCTTTTCAGAATACACTCCTGGTGCTTTGGTTTATTTGTGGAGAAAGCTGGATTCTCTGTGGAGATGGCCAGTGAGTGATAGCCATGGATAGTTTTGGTTCAGCAAGAGACTGAAAGTGAAAGTTGAGGCCAGTATTTTCCCTGGGTGATTTGTGGGTGGTTGTAGGTGGGGTGAGAGGACAAGATCCAGGGCTGCTTTGTGCCTTAGTGTGCTTTTAGTGCCAAGTGACTCCTGATGCTTGGAGATCGTGGATTGGTGTGGAAAGAAGAATTCCCTCCCTGACTGGTGAGAGGTGGAAGCCAGAACAGATGGAAGAGAAGCCTAAGCAATGTGAGTAGAATAAAGAGTTCTCCAGATGGGCTGCAAAGGTCAGAAGCAGGTGGCTGAAGCCTCAGAGAATTATTCAGAGTTTGTACTGGAATAAGCAGGACCCTGGAGTAAATGTCACCCAGGAGAGTCAGGTGGTGGGGGAGTCACTGGTTTTATTGAGCTTAACAGGAAGAAAATGAAGCTGTAAAATGCCAGCATGGGTAAACATTATTCACATATCCAGAAAGTGAATTGCTGTCCCCTCTTAAATACACAGCAATGACCGAGGCTTCATCCTCACCCCCTCAGCAGGAGTTTAAGCTGGTTAAAGAGAAAGTAACAAGATTAAGAGAATTAACATGGGAGCAAATGCCTTTCTTAACCTGCTCTACACAGCTGCACACCTTCTGTGCAAAGCTCCTCTTACAGCTTCTCATGACTTAAAATAATTTATAGCAGTTCAAATCTTGGTTCCACCTTGATGTGCTGTAACTTTTGCCTCCTCAGTCAGCTCATCCTTTTTCTCACAGGAAGCCACTCCCAGGCTCTAATCATGGAGACAAAGGAACTCCCCAGGTGAGCGATTTGTCAGGACATTCCCAACATTCTCCCAACAGGATGGAACTCCTGGGAAGTGAGGCTGCAGCCAGAACTCTCCTTGGGTTTTTTTTTCAGTTATAAGAAGTTTGTTACTTTCCTTACCCAAATTTGAACTACAGTCAGGGCAGGTCCAGTGAAAGCCATGAATGAAAGTGTTCAGCCCAGGCAACCCGAGTATGTCTGAATAAAAATAATTTATTCATAAATAATAATCTCTGCACAGCTCAGCCCTGGAGAGCCCTTCTGGGAAGGGACAGTTCTGCCTGAGGCTTGCAGAGGGGTTAATAATATTAATAATAATATGCCATGGGATACTGCAGGCCAGTTCTTCCCTTCAGCTGTGATTAGACATTGCTTTCAGAGGGTTTCTGATTGTCTTGCAAGGATGGGAACCACATTAACCAAGTTCTTGGGCTTTAACAGCACCAGGTGTCCTTTTGCCTGTGGTAGTGGAGCTGGACGAAACAAAATCCTCATCTCTGATGGAGCAATCCAGCAGGGACTGTAATAATGACACTGGGGTTCAGACAGGTTTGGAGTGAAGATTCAGTATTTGGTGGCAGCTGCCTGTGCACAGGAAGGTTGGTCCTGCCCCTGCATTTGCTCATTTGTATTTTTGTGTGTGTTCTGCAGTTTCCCTTCACCACAGCCAAGCTGCTCTGTAACCCCTAGGTGACCTGCTGGCCCTGCCTGTGAAAGGAACCTGATTTTTGGGGATCAAAAGTGGTTTTCAGAGCTCTGGTTGGGACCTGGAGCACCACAGGTTTCTGTCTAAGTCCCCTGACAGCCACAGATAATCTCAATAATAGTAAAAACACATATTTATAAATCATGAGCTCATCTTGCACAGAGAAAGCCTGCTGAGGGATTTGAACTAAATCTTGCTTTTCTCTAGTATTTGAGCATAATTCCATATTCAGAGCAGTTGTGTTGCACCCGTTCAAGACCTTTCACTGCATTCATTTGGGGCTCCAAATGTCACATCTGTACATGAACCTGGATTGCTTTAAAGGCTCGGGTGAGGACTCATTTCCCTGATGTCAGGGCTTGGCAGGGAGCAGAACCACTTCTCCTTTTGCTGTGAAGTGTTGATTAGAAGTGAAGTGGACACACAGCAAGTTCTGGGGCTATGAACTCGTGAAGGTTCTGCCCAGGAAGCAGCTCAGCTCTGAATGAAGCAATCACAGGTTGTTTGAATTGCAAAGGGCATCAGTGCCTGTCCAGCTTCTCCGGAGCTGATGTTGGCCTGGAAACACAACGCTTCCCATTGATTTCTTGGGGAAATTGGCTGTACCAGCTCCACAGCATAAAGGAAACACCGGGCTCAGCTGGGAGCCCTGTGCAGGGCTCAGCACTGTGGGGCTTGAGCAGCAGCTTTGCTTCACAAATACTGCTGGAAGAGGCACTTGGCTTTCCATCCCAGGAGCTGGTTAGTACACAAAACCAAACACAGAGAAAAAAATGAAAACCTTCTTCAAAATGATGTTCTCATACCTTGGCCTCTGCTCAGCCAAAATCCTTCCTTTTTAATTCAACCGCTTTGGTGGAGCCCTTTATGGTTTATTTTTTTTTTTTCGGTCCTGTGGTGACTTCTTTGTTTTCTAATGAAACAATTTCTGAAGAATTCACACACCTGCATTATTGTGAGATGAGTTCTTGCAGATAATTTAAAGCACCAGTTTGAGATTCCAGGATAATACAACTTATTATCTGGCAACGACCCTGGGGCCTAAGAAAATCCAAGTTTGCTCATCTGCAGTTTACGATCTTAACGTAGTTTTTCTGTTTGGTTTTCCAAGGGTTTTGCCGAATGATTGAAATCTCCAGTATGGAAATAGCTTTCTCTGGAATTTCACTCTTTACTTTCCATCTCTTCCAGCAAAACGCCTGCAGCTCTACAGCTACAAACCTCACCTTGGGCCATTCCTCTCCTCATTTAATCAGGAGCCTTTGATGTGCTAATGCTCAGCATAATGTGGGCAATAAACATGCAGAGGTGTCACTGCCTGTAAGTTATCCAAAAACATCCATTCCTTTCACCTGGCTTGGGCAGAGCGAGCAGTTCAGCCTGCCTCTGGCAGCACCATTTCGAAGCAGGTTTTTGTACCTGCTCTGTGGTTTAGGGGTTGCGTTGTGTCTTGGGAATCCTTTCTGGGAGTCAGGCTCAGGACAGGCTGTGTCTTGTCCAGAACAGCTCAGAAGCGCCAGTGGAGACTTGAGTGGGGCTGGGGCTGGGGGGGCAGTGCCAGCGCTGCCAGCCTGGTGGCAACGCCTCTGTCTCTGCTCCTTTCCCATTCCCCCGTGTCACGGGCAGTTTTGGGATGGAGCTGCCCTCTTTAGGAAAGGATGGATGGCAGCTTCTCTTCTTGCGAAGCCACCAGAGCTGGGCTGTCCAGAGGCAGTTCTGCCCACTGCTGCAGCACTCAACAGGTCGATGCAGGGCTGCCAAAGCCAGTATACTGATATGCCTGAAGCAGCAAGACAGATGAACTTCTTATATGGCATCCACCTTTATTTTTGATAGCCAGACCATATATCTGTGTCCCTTTGCAGCAGGGACACTCCCACTTCAGTGCTTGTTCGTTAACTCTGTGGGTTTAGAGAGGAAAAATGGTTGTTGAGGTTGATGAGGAGTGTCTGAGCTGGCAAATCTGGCTGCGGGACCAGCAAGAACATCCCAGCTCTCATCTCATCTCTGCCTCGGGAGCTTTTCTTTGTGCCCTTGGCTGGGTGTGTGTGCAGCGATGTGTTAGTGGGGCTCCTCCCCAGCTCTTTGTGGCTGCGCCAAGAGCACTGGAGGTGTGAAGGCAGAGCTTGCTCGGGAAGCCCTGGGAGCAGCCGGAGCCTGCTCAGGAGAGATCACAGGAGCTGCAGGAAGAGCTCGGCCTCCGAAGCGGCAGCTCCGCTCCCCCGGGACGGCAGCGACAGAAGGAACAGCACGTACGAGGCTGGAGGGCTCCTGCCAAGCCGCGGGGACAGCGGCCGTGGCCACTCCAGGGTGCCGCTCCCATCTCCCAGCGCTGCGCCCTTCGCAACGTGCGATCCCTTTCAATCGCTTTCCCTCGGAACAAAGGAGCCGGGGCAGTTCTCGCACTTGAAAGCAGCAGATTGGGGCTGCTGCTGTTCCCTACGTGAGTGTTGGGAGGCGAATCCCTGGAGGGAAGTGGAATCCAGGAAAATAATAGTAGTGGTGATTCATTTGTGTCTGACATCTCAGCATCCAGCAGTGCTGCCATGGTATTGTTGCACTCCAATTCTTGAATGGATTCATCACCTATCAGGCTGCCGGCTCTGGGCTGTGTTTACCTCGATGATTCTGTAATTTCCTTTCTCCTTTATAAATTCCAGAAGATAAATTTGCAGGGTCTCACCTGTGGATCCGCTGAGCCCCAAGGGCTGCAGGGTCTCGCAGTGCTCAGGTCCTTGCTCCACAAGGCAGCACGGTCACTTGGTGTTTCATGGAGGGTGTGCTATGCCAGGTATTTTAAGAGGGCTCAAAGAGCACAGCTGGAGGGCAGGATCTGGGAATGGGCTCATCCTGTTCTTCCTGCCAGCAGGATTTAACCACGCTTGGTACAACAGAGCTGAGCACACTTGTCCTTGGCTCCCCTTGCAGGAGTTGTATTGGGAGTAAGCTCAGTTGCGCCAGTTACTGCCAGAATAAACCACTGGACCTTGGCACAGGTTCTGCTGCTTTGGAGAGCCATGAATCTCCCTGTAATGCAAAATCCACGATATTCAGTGCCTCACTACCTGTCTCACAGACCTTGCCCCAACAACCTATTCATCAGAACCTGAAATAATGGCTTCTCTGTTAATGTCTGACTTGATAAACCACAATTTCCCTGGGCTCAGCCTGTAATATGTGCTTCCATGATCACAAAAGCAGATCTTTCTCTAATAAAATGTATCCACTGCAGAAAGTTAATTCTGGTTTTGCTGAGGTGCTGTAAAGCAGCAGAAGGTGGCTGTTGGCACATGTTGCTGCACTAGGAAAACAATGTGTGTAAAAACCCCCATGTAAATCCATCCCTTTGGGGGGAAAAGTGCTTTTCCATGATAGTTTACATAATTATAACAGGCTCTGCACAAGGGAAGCTGCACTCATCCCAAAATAATAAATAAACCAAACCAGTGTGGGCAAGTTCAAGATCCAGCCAGCACTGATGGAGCAGCCAGACCCCAGGCTGTGAACCTTGAGCTCACCTCAAACTCTGCTGCTCCTTTCAGGGCACTGCCAGGCAAACACTGAGGTTTGAATCCCGGGATTTAAGGGCTTCCCTGTTAATGCCATCATGGGATTGGTTCTTCCCTGTGACAGCAGAGTGCCTGGAATCCAAAGTGCAGAGGTGGTGGTGGGAGTGCAAAGGGCAGCAATACTCCTATGTGCAGATCCTTCTGTGTGTCCCCATCAAATTAAATGAACCATGGCACAGCTTTCTTTCAGCGTCCTGAGATGCCCAACTTGATAAAAGTGACTTTGTTGAATATAAATTAAGAGTCCTCCTCTGTATCTGTCTGACCCAAAGCATTGCTGGTCAACAGGAGTGTTTCCATTTGCACTATGCCCAAAGGAATCATTTCAATCCTATCTTTCCCATATGTTTTTTGCTCTGATTTAACTCTGGAACCTCAGAAAACATTCCCTTCCACAGGATTTAGTTTACAACTTTGTTTACAAAGAAAGAGAAATCAATGGCAATTTCTTTTACTTTCTGTTTGCTACAGGAAGGTTTATTTTCTTTAATGATTTGGAATTTTTACCTCTTTCTACCCTGGACTATTCAGTGCTGCTGGATGCTTCAGCAGTGGTGGGAAGTTCAATCTCTGTTCTGTGTTTTGATGGTGAACATAATATAAAGCGTGAAACCTGCGATGAAAAGGTAACCAGTTATTAAATTATCTTCACCTTCCCTGCTGGTTTAAGATCCACCAGAGCACACAACCCTTTCAAGTATAATTTTTTTAATCTCCTTAGACAGAAACTCAACCACTTCAGCCGTGTGAGTAACAGCATTTGCTAATCCGTGGTATTTTGCCATTTCTTACATCAGGAAATGCCCCGCTGTGCCATAACCATCCAGAGACCGAGCGCTGCCAGCATTTTGTGAAATCTCTTAGTTTGGGTCAGCGCTCTGCTGGTGGCGATTTTTTTCTCTTTTTTTAGTGCGGCAACTCCGGCATCCCGGAGCAGCAGCAGCATCCGGAGTCCTCTAGATTGGGGACAGCGAGGGCAAATTTTTATTCCGAATTGTGCAAAGAGGTGCCCAAAACCTCCGGGGAGCCGCACACGCCGGGTCGGGGGGAGCGGGAGCGGGGCCAGGGTTGTGAGAGCGGGGCCGGGGGTGCGGGAGCGATACCGGGGGTGCGGGAGTAGGGCCAGGGGTTCAGGAGCCATCCCGGGGGTGTGGGAGCGGTATCGGGGGCGCAGGAGCCGTCCCGGAGCCGGGCGCTGCGGGGGCGCGGTGCCGGTGCCGCCGGGTCCCGGCCAATGGCTCCGCGCCGCGCACTCCCCGCCCCGCTCGCCCCATGAGCAGAAATAGCCCCGCCGCCGCCCGCAGCGGCTTTTCCGCGGGGAGCGGGCGGCAGCGGCGGAGCATCCCCGGGCGGAGCAGCCCCGGCCCCCCGGAGCAGCGCCGGGCGGGCGCTGAGCGGGACCCGCCGATGCGGGGCGGGGGCCGGGCGCTGCGGGCAGCGGGGGGCCGCGACCCGGGGCTCGCCGCGCCCCTCCGGCCCCCCAGGGCCGCGGGGAGCTCGGCCATGGGAGTTCGGCTGCCCCGTGGCGTGTCGGTACCTGCGGGACCGCTGGAAAGTCCCTTCTTCACATGAGCAGCGCCTGCTCCCGGCGCTGGGCTCTCGCCATGGACACTGTGAAAACCACCTACATCGTGCTGGAGCTCATCATCGCCGTGCTCTCCATCGCTGGCAACGTGCTGGTCTGCTGGGCTGTGGCCATCAACAGCACCTTGAAGAACGCTACCAATTATTTCCTGGTGTCGCTGGCTGTGGCTGATATCGCTGTGGGGTTGTTGGCCATCCCTTTCGCCATCACCATCAGCATTGGCTTCCAGGTGGATTTTCACAGCTGCCTCTTCTTCGCCTGTTTCGTGCTGGTGCTGACCCAAAGCTCCATTTTCAGCCTGCTGGCGGTGGCCATCGACAGGTACCTGGCTATTAAGATCCCACTGAGGTAAGAGATTGGAGTGGGAGCGGGCGGCCACATTCCCTGACAGCCCGGGTCCTGATCTTCCTGCTCTTAGCGGGCAGGACCTTCTGATCTCTAGAGCTGCCCCAAAAGTTTTGCTGCTCACAGGTGATGAAAATAACAGGTTTGACACTCACTCACTGCAGGACTGGGATCAATATCCCGCCTCTTTGCTTCGAAATACACCTGGAAGTTCGGTTTCTTGAGGATGTTTGCCTTGGGAGGGTCAGTGGCTTCTCGGGGTGGAGGAGCTGCAGTGATGTAAGGCTGTGTTTGGGATGGTTGTGGCTTATCTGTGTAGGTATTTATACAGCCCCTTTATTGCTGTGTTCAGGCATCTGCCAGGTAATTAAATAGAGGAGCAGCCACTCTCTCCTAATTCCTACTGTGAAAGGAGAGGAGGGAAGCAGAAGGATTCACGTGTCAGATTTTAGTGTTTTACAGTTCAGTCTCATCCAAGTTCAGCATCCAAGACATGAATTAATTTTCTTCTAATTCATGGAAATTGAATTAAAATGGGGAAAACTCTATGGAATAGAAGTTACAGGCACCCCTCCAGTGAGCTGGTGCAGCAGCTTCCTCCAGCTGGAGTGCACCAAACCCCGGGCTTTGCATTATGAACGACCAGAGTTTGTTCATCTCAGTCTCCCGTGTCTCAGTTGTCCTTCCCTGGGAATAAGACACTGATGGAGCCCCCCGGGAGTCCAGGGCAGCTCCAGGGACTGGCCAGGAGCAGGGGCTGTGGGGAAGCAGGGCAGATGTGGCACAGGGACCTCAGCTGAACTCCGAGAAGCCGCAGCTTTCCTGGATTCTTATCGTCCCCGGCATCTCCCGTGCACGAGCAATCAAGTCACCCTAAAACGACTAAAAAAAAACCAAACCCTTTCACCCTGTTCTGGCACCTTGCGTCTGAGACCTCCCATAGGTTGAGCAAATATTAATTAGTCATCAGGCAGAGGTGGAAAAGCGTGGCTGTGTGTCATCGCAGCGCGGCGCGTGGAAATTCCGGGGGATGTCGCGCAAGCGGGAGCAGACCTGCAGCACAGCAGGGACAGGCACAGGTTGTTTCCAGCATCCCCGACCCTGTTTCTGACCTTCCCAGCCACCCAGCCTGGCTCACAGACCCACCCTGGCTCCGGAAAATGCTGTAGTGTCTTTTCCATGCCTTCCTTCGGGGCTTTCTTAGGATGGTGGAGCAGCAGCACAGTAAGCAGGTCACATTTTTAAGCTTCAGTTTAATTACACTCTTGGCCACAAGCTGTCAGGCAATAACTCTGGTTTTGTACCACAAACACTTCCTGCAGCTGGGGAAACTGGTGAGGGGTTTCTGCTCTGCTGAGATCCGGGGGGAAGCAGAGGATCAGAAGTGCTCTGAGGGATCGTTCCTGTGCTTGCAGAAGGGAAGTGGCTTTGCCAACTGACAAACCAGCCAGCATTTCCTCCACTCTTTTTTCCCAGTCCTGGTCCTGAGCAGGTTTGCTCAGCTCTCCATCAGGGCAGTTCATCCCAGGGCAGTTTTGCCTTGCTTTGGGATTCTTTCCCAGCTTTGCTTTCCTCACCCCATCTCAAGCCAAATCTTTTATTCCATTTGCACAAACATCTTTATTCCTATGAGTGCTTTCGAGCTGGGCACGAATGGAGACCAAGGAGTCCCATCCTAGGCTGGCTGAAGTGCGAAATTTGGATTAAAATCCATCCTGGCATTGTGGCCTATTTTAGTGCTCTCAGAAGGGACCAGCAAGTAAAAAAACTCCTTTCAAAGGAGTGAGGTTCTCCCTGTGAGGAGCAGGACAATGGACAGGAGATTTAGGGACTGATACTGAAAGGCTTTTTTTAGTTGTACAGCCAAGATCAAAAGGGGATAGAGGAGGTTATAAATCTGCACCAGGGTTTTCCCAGCAAGGCTTGGTTGGAGTTTTCTCTTCAGCCTCGTTATTCCTGGGATGTTCCACAGTGCTGCTGGCAGGGAAGGGGGGGAACTTCTCCCACCACCCTCTCTGGGCAGGAGAATTTCTGGAAGCCATTTCTGGAAGCAGGGTTGTGCTGTGGGAATGGGAAGCTGGTCATCAATTTCTAGGAATGGAGACTGTAGGAAAAGCTTTTCTCATTAAAACACCCATTCTGGAGGCCAGTGCAGAGGCTCATACCAGGCCATGAAGTATTAAATGTTTAAGAAAATGATTTGTGCCCAGCCCTGTCCAGCAATTATCATAAATAATGTGGTTGTTGTGGAGCAGATGAGTGTCCTTGTCACATCCAGTGCTCCATCAGCTCCCTGTGGAAAGCTCAGCAGGGACATTAAGGACTGGCTGTGTCACATTATTTAATACCATTTCAGAGCTGTTTGAGAGGCTGGGCAGGCCTGTGGGCTGGGGTGCACAGCAGAACTTTGCATTACAGCCAGGCTAATAATGGATTTTTCAGCTCTGTGGCTGAACCAAGAAATCCCATGGGGAAGAGGAAAATTGTTTCAGTGAAACTGGAACAGTGATGTTGGGAGGTTTCAGTGAAGCCAAGTGATCCTGACCAACCTGGCAGATTTTGGGTTGGGTTGCCCAACCCTTCCGATTTGACTCTTTGAGGTCAAGACCTCCTCATGGGGGAAGCAACTGACAACTTCTCATTTGGAGAATTGCAGAAAAAAATCTTATTTTAAAAATGGTGGTTTAGAACCCTCCCTCTTCTGGCTAAAAATATTTGCTGAATTTGACCCGAAGCCATGAATTCTTTCTGTCCCTCGAAACTCGTATTTTCCTTGTTTGCTTTTGATGAATTTACTGTTTGTGGAGAAGCCCCCACCCACGCTGCCCATTCTGTGCAGCTGCAGCTCCGAGCCCTTCCCTGGGTCCCTTCTCTCTTGGCCATCACCAGGATGCAGCTCCTTGTCCTTGGACACTCTGTCCCTTCTTCCTGCACCCTCCTGGCCGCTGCCACCCCTGTGTGCCCATCCCTGTGCCCAGGGACACAGCTCCATCCCAGCTCTCCTCTGCCAGCCTCACCCCCCAACAGCTCTTCCTCCAAGCAGAATATCCAAGCCAGGGAATCGAGCATCTCTCAGCAGCAGCAAATCCATCCTGCAGAGAGCACTTGGCACAGAGGCTTTTGCTCTCTGGCTTCCTCCAGGGCTGGATTTCACCCCACAGTCCCATAGCTGGGAGCCAAAAAAGATTTGTAGGTGGAATAAAACAGTTTCCTTTTATTTGCATTAACCCAAATCCTTTGGCGTGGTGAAGAATTGTAGGTAGGGACGGATGCCTGGAACAAACGTGTCAGGAATTAGGGAGGGAGAAGAGAATCTGTATTTAGAGAGCAAGAGGAGAGTGGAACACTGAGTAACACCACACTGTGTGTGCCCCTGTGCCTCCTGCAGGACAGTGGATGTGGTGCTGCTGCCTGGCAAACATCCCAGCAGGGACCTGCCATGGGAAAATTATCCCCAATTCCCGGGACCTGAGCTGATCTCCTGCTTGTCCTGCCTTTAATTCTCTCCCACCTTCAACTTTACCCCTTGCACATGTGCAGGACTGATGTTCCAGGGGTGCTTTGCTATGAACTGGAGCAGGGTCCCAGCCACATCCTCTCCCATTTTGCACATCATTGAGCCCTGGCTGCTCCTCCTGCGGCCAGAGGATCCTCGTACGGATTCACAAGCAGTTAATTCCCATTCCAGGATCTGTTAATGGTGCTGCCCTGATCTGTCTGTGCTCCTGCCAGTGTCCCACAGGAGCTGCTGCTCCCCTTGGCTTTGACATGAGGAAAGCAACAGTGCAGCTCCTTCCTGCTGTCCTCATGGGACAGATTAAATTTGGATGGTTGCTATTTTTTCCCTCATCCTTTCCAGAGGTGGCTTGGCTGATGCTGAGGCTCTGCCTGCCCTCACTGCTCCTCTGTGCTGCAGAGCAGGGGTTCCCTCTGCATTCTCCAGCAAAGATTTGTTCCCAGATCCCTCTCAACTCCCAGCTTGTTTTTCAGCAAAGCAAACTGGTGGGGTTTGATGTCAAGTGGGAGGGCTGGAGCCACTGGGGAGCAGAGAAAATCCTCTTGGTGTTCACCTGCCACTGTGTGAGTGCCATCAGCATTCAGAACTGCAGCTGCTCTTCCTCCTTGTGCCCTTGCCTCATTTCCTTTTGTCCTTGCACTTCCCTTCATCTGAACCCCTGGGTGTGTTCTGCTTCTCCCGTGTGGTTCCCACTCCCTGAGCATCCTGATTCCTGCTTCCAGAGCCTCCCCATCCCTCAGGATGCTGTGCCTGGCCTTGGTTATCACTGAGTTATAAACTGCAAGTGTCACAAACGCAGCAAAGGCAGGAGGGCTGGGGTGTTTGCTTGAGCAATGGAGCTGTCACATTTTTAGGGAAGTTTGTGTCAGCCAAGCTGGGCCCAGGGGACGTGGGAGGCTCTCACAGGGCTGCCACTCGCTCCAGCCTTTGGATGCAGCCAAAACACAACAACAAAATCAGGAATAATCACATGTGCCCTCATGGCAATAAAGTAGAGAGGGGAAATCACAGCTATTTTTAGCTGTGAGCAGCCTGGTTTCCTTAAAATGCATGTTCCAGATTTTTATATCTTTCCTTCACCTCTGAGGCCACTTCCCTCCCCAAAAACAAAAGTCCTGACAGGAAAAGGAATTGGGACCTCTTTGGGACCTCTGCCCTGACACAGCTCCTGCAGAAGCTGGGGGACAGCAGGGATGCCAGGGAGCATCAGGGATGTCAGGGCTGGTTCCAGGCTGTTGGCTGAGAGCACTGATCTCCAGGCTGAGTCAGAACCCAGATCTTTGGATTTAGAAGGTTTTTATTCTGTTTTGGCCAGCTCAACCTGTAAAAATACAAGTTAATTTTAAGATTTTTTAAAAAATAACAACTTTTGAAATCCAGCAGAATTTTGCTCCAGAAGATCTTTTGACCTCTCCCTGCAAAAAATACACAAAACCAAAATGTTTTGGCAGAAACTGTTTTATTTTGAAGTTGCAAGTTTTTGCTTTCTTAATTATCAAGCTGCTGCTTGGAATTTTTATGGAATTTGCTGTTTGTCAGGAGAATGAGCACAGACCATAAAACTGAATCTTTGAGGAGGGTTCTGCTCCAGCCCTGGGCTGCCCCAGGCAGTGACCACACAGGGTTTGGGGACTCCTCTTACTGGATTTGATCCACAAGATGCCAGGAGTTAGTGACTCCAGCTGTGCCTACAGATGTGTCAGTCCCGTCTCCACCCCACCGGCTTGCAGGCTTGGAGAAGGGACTGGGTTTAGGGAATTTGTGCAATCCAAAGAGTGGATTAATTCCTAATTCAATGAATGACATCGGGCCTGGGCATGAGCCACAAATAACCTGGGAGTGCATCCGTGGGGGTGTGTCCCTGTATGTGTGTCCCTGCTCTTACACCCTTCAGTGCCATGTGGGCACTGGAGTCACTGGGACCAGAGCTGCTGGACCCACTGGGGACAAGGGACAGAGCACAGCCCCTGGCCATGTTCCCCCTTCCCACTGCTCACACCTTCCATGGGGGGGGATGTGCCCCTTGTGCTGGCACAGGGCTGGGAGCTCTGTGCAGCCTCCAGGCAGGGAGGAGAGGACGGGATGGGGCTCCTGGAGCTGCTGGAATAGGCTGGGATGAGGCAAAGGAGGTTGGTCAGGGCTCTGCAGTGAGGGCTGGTGGGTGGAAAGGTGGTTTGGAAATTTTGGGAAGGAGGTTCCACCCCTTTCATTGCAGAAAGGGATCCAGCAGAGATCTGCCATCTCCCACCCTTATCTGCTATCGGAGTGAGCAGGGCGCTGGGAGGGGCAGTGGTCAGCATTTGGGACACCCAGACAGCTGCCTCTGAATCCCAGTCCCTATCTCACCTCTGCCAGGCACCTCCAACTCAGCCCCTGGAGCTGCGCAGCGAGGCCTGACCCCGGGGAGGTTCGGAATGACAAAAATTCCCAGCCCTGGGCCCCGGGAGGCTGATAAGGCTGGGCTGCAGAGCCCCGGGGGAGGGAGGCTGGTGCTGAGGAGGAGCTCGGGTCTTAAACGGGAGAGAACTGCGGGGTTGTGTTCTAGGGCTCAGAAACACAAAGCACCAGTGTCACTGATTCCACACCAGTATCACACCAGTGTCACTGATTCCACACACCAGTATCACACCAGTGTCACTGATTCCACACCAGTGTCACACTCTCCTGCAGGCACAGGGACGTTTTGGGGCAGCTGCTGCTGTTTGGATGTCGGGAGATGCTGGAGTGTGGGAGCAGCGTGCAGGGAGAGGGGGCTGAGCTCATTTCCTTCCTGTGCTCCGGGGCTCTGTTGGCCTCAGTTTGCCCCAGCCTGGGCTGGCCCCTCGCTCACACCCCCGGTGTCTGAGTTCAGCTTTCAGTCTCTTTTTCTCACCCTGCCGAGCGAGCGAACACAAACACCGAGATCTCACATGCAAAAATCCCTGGGGGCTGCTGCGAGAGGTGTGAAAGGTGCTCGGTCCTGGCAGGGTTCAAACAAGCGCAGGGCTGCGAGCCCCTCGCAGCATCCTCGGTTGCAGCTTCCCGCATTCATCCCCCGGATTACCCAGCCGGGTGACATTTGTAGGTGTGACACCTTTCCCACACTGCTGCGCACCCCGTGTCCTGTGGCTGTCCCCTGCCCCCAGGGACAGCAGTGGCAGGGCAGAGGGGCTGGGCTGAGCCGGGGGCTCTCTCGGCTCTGTCCCCACCCCGGGGACAGGACGGGGGGCTCACAGCAGGTTCAGCGCATGGATAAGAATATCTCGGATAGGGCTTGAAACCTGCGAGTGTTTGATAGCCCCGGCTCGTGGCTGGGGACACGGGGACCCGGGGGAGGGGACGCTCCCTTCCCCCCGAGAGGCATCCCCAGGGCTGGGTGTGTCGGGTTCGCTGCTTTTCCTGACCCGTCAGCTCACCTGAGCCGGGGCTGCGGGTGGCAGTGTGGCAGCGTGACAGTGTCACACTGTGGCAGTGTGGCAGTGTGACACAGCATGGCAGTGTGACAGTGTGACTGACAGAGTGACAGTGTAGCAGTGTGGCAGACACTGTGGCAGTGTGACAGTGTGACAGACAGTGTGGCAGTGTGACAGACAGACAGTGTGACAGTGTGGCAGTATGACAGACAGTGTGGCAGTGTGGTAGTGTGGCAGTGTGACAGACAGTGTGGCAGTGTGACAGTGTGACTGACAGTGTGGCAGTGTGACAGACAGACAGTGTGGCAGTGTGACAGTGTGGCAGTGTGGCAGTCCTCCCCAGCGGAAGGCCGGCAGTGCTGCTGCTGTCCCCGCTCACAATGGGGACAGATGCGGCAGGAAGTGATTTGTGTGCCCGGGACAGGGACACTCGCAGATGTCCCTTTCCCCAGCTGATAGCGCTACCGCTGATCGCATCTCTGGCCGCCAACTCCTTCCTGGTTTTTCTTTCTATTTCTATTTCTTTTTCTTTTTCTTTCTATTTCTTTTTCTTTTCCCCCTTCCTCTCTAAGGTGCAATTTATGATTCATTTAAAATGTCCTGCCAGGATATTTCAGATGGTGTGTGATCTCCATTCCGTGGCTGTGCATGGAGCACAGAGGCAGCAAGGGTGCTTATTTTGTTATCGTTAAAAAAAAAAAAAAAAAGGCAGCAAGATGCAAAATACAGCTGTGAGGAGGTGACAAGGACACAATGCTTGGCAGCCGAGCTGCTTTCACCCCTTGTGAATGGAGGTGTCTGTGAATTTCCCTTCACACTTAAAATAGAAATGTAATGAATTGTTCGCTGGTTGTTTGTACCAGAGCACCTGCCTGGCCTGAGTTCTGCAAACTCCCTCTGCTCCTCTCCCTGCATCCAGCAGCCTGGGCACGGGGCAGAGTGGGGAGGGAGCTGGGGAGCACAAACCATGAGTGAGGTTGGAGTTGAAGCTCTGAAATTGCTCATTGGAGGCTGATCCTGCTCTGGAGGCAGTGAGAGAACCCAAAGTCCTCAAGCAGCCTCTGCTCTGGCACAGGAACATGATGGACAGG
Source organism: Sturnus vulgaris (assembly GCF_052056855.1). Classification (NCBI taxonomy): domain Eukaryota; kingdom Metazoa; phylum Chordata; class Aves; order Passeriformes; family Sturnidae; genus Sturnus; species Sturnus vulgaris. The sequence continues at coordinate 3,628,860 of NC_142263.1, read as the reverse complement.
ACAGGGCTGTGTGGCCCCACAAGGTTTTGATGTGTCCATCCCTCTGGGCTGCTTGGGGACAGGCAGGATTCTCCCGTTCTGCTCTCTGAGATCAGTAATGTGGCAATAACAGTTCCATTCCAGAGGGTTTCCTCCAGGCTGCTGCTGTTCCTGCCCCAAGCCCATCACCCCAAAAGCTGAATTTCTCATGCTGTGCTTTCCTTGTTTGACAGAGCTCAGGAGCAGCAGGGCTGGGTGAGCTCGCTGGGGTCCAGCAGGGGCTGGTGGGCAGATGCCAGGGACGTGCAGGACATGACTCAGTTCCTGCCTTTGGGAGCCAAACTCCTGAGAGGCCGGGCTGGCAGCGTGTCCTGCTCTGTGCCAGCTGTGCTCAGCACCAGCCTGGGCCACTTGGCTGCTTCCCAGCCCCAGAAATGGCAGCAGAAATGCAAAAAAACCCAACCCCAACCACCCTACCAACACACACAGCGAGAATTCCTGTTTGCTGTGCTGCTCTCCCAGGAGAGCTCTGGGATGCCTGCTGTGGGAAGGCCACCAGGAGCAGGGGACACCTTGTCCAGCCCCAGCAGAGCCCTGGCTGGAGCCTTTGTGGCCCGTGTGGGTGAGGGCACAGCAGGGACAGCCGCAGCTGCCCACGGGGACACAGTGCAGAAGCTCCTCAGTCACTTGTCCTCCTGCAGTGGCACTGGTGGCCAGTGCACAGCTCCATCACCAGCACAGGAACCTGACTCACCCCACGGTGACATCGGGGCTCCCAGGAGTCCTTTGGGATAATTAAAGCCTTCATGGTGATTGCACCAGTAAAGAGATGTTGCCCGGTGGTATAACAGGAACTAATGCATTGCCAGGTTATTTAATTCCAATAAATCATTTAAAAATATTCGGCTGTTATTTACATTAAAGCAACATTTGATGCCTCCGGGTGGAAGTGTAGAGGTGATTCAATATTTGTTATACATTAGTTGAGCAGACTTAAGTGAGTAAATTTACTTTTAATAGTTTTGTTGGTTTTTTTTTTCTCCCAATAATATTAAGCCTAAAAGAGAATGAAGGAGGGGTTTGTTGGATAAGTCTGAGCTGTGAAAATCTGTTGGTTCCTCACTGTCTGATCCTATTTTATAGAGCTTAAGGGAGAGCTTGTGAGACTCCTCAGACCTGGATCTGGTGACATTCATCAACTTCTTTTTTAAGCATGTGCTTAACTTGTGTTTACCTTAAGGGCAATACAGGCAGAGTTCCACCAAATAAGTGTATTAAGGTAATAACAAGATAATTAATGATCAATTCTAGGACATCAGGCTATTCTCAGTTTCACCTTGGGCAGGCCACAGCAATGGCCATCAGCTGCATGGAGAGATGGTGGGAGGGCTTTGCAAGGCAAATTTTGGGCAAATGAAGAGCTAATCTGAGCAGGGCAGTTGTTCCCTGTGAAGAACCATCTCCACCTCTTCCTGGGGCCTCCAGCCCTCCCCATTGCTCAGCTCTGGCTCCTGCAGACTGGGAGCCCAGAATGTTTTTACATCTTCTCTCAGCAGATACAGAAATGCACGTGCCACAGTCCTGGCTGCAGCTCTGCTGGGAGCGCTGGGGAGAGCGAGCAGCTCTAAAATAAACACCAGTACAGCCACTGGAACATTAAGTGGCTTCTTGACTGGTCTTGTAAACCTTCAAGCCAAGCCTTATCTTAGCAGAAGAGTTCAGGAGAAGAGAAGATGGAAGAAGCCTCATTTGAGGCCAAATGTTTTCAGCAAGAGGCAGCACTGGATGTCACCAGCCTGGGACCTCAGCATGGCCATGGCAGCTCCTCCTGCTCCTGAGCACACAAACCCCTCCATCCCTTCAGTTTCTGTTTCTAAACAACGGGGCCTTTGGCATTTTCCAGTCTCACCATGGTAGTTTTTGGGATGGAGCACCTGGGGAGGTGCAAGTGGGGCAAGCACGAGCCACAGAGCTGCAGTTTCCCCTTTCCACTGCAGAGCTGAGACAGAGCAGCAGCTCCTGGTGCCTCTGCAGCACTGACTGAGCTTGGCCAGGGCTGTAGCTCAAGACTCAAACTTTGCCAAGTGATTGGATTTCTGTCAACTTGCTCAAATATCAAGGATTTCAGGTCCCACAAGCCCAGACCAACTTTAGCTTCTGAAAACTTAATGAGGGGTCTCAAAGCAACAGGCTTGGCCTCACTGATGCCCTATTTGAGAACTTTTCATCTTCTAAGTATTGAAACTTATTAAAAATTAGAGAAAAATGCAGGAGAAGCCCCTCAGTGGCTGGATCTACCCTTCAGACACCAACCCAGGGACTGCGTCTACAATTCAGCAGTGCCTAAAGGTGGCTGCTGCTCCTGCATCCTCCCAGCCAGCCCAGCTCATGCCTGAAGAAGGAGCTGAGGTCTCCCCCAGCCCCTCTTTGACCCCCAGCTGGTGCTGGCAGACCCCCAGTGTCCCCCCTGTCCTTGCAGGAGGAGCAGGAGGCTCAGCTCACACGGAGGCAGTGCTGTGATTCACAGGCACAGCTGCAGTTCTGTGGGAATAAAACCCTCCCCTGCCTCACGGCCGGAAGAAAATCAGAACAAACGTTCTTAGGAAAGGAGGAGCAGGGCAGCCAAGCCAGAGTAAACAAGCACTGAGAGAAGGGTGTGGGAAGGAGGGGACGTGTGGCAGCCAGCAGACTCTGACTGGCTGTGGGGAGGACAGGAATGGGTTTCTCATGTTGTCTTCTGGCACTCGCTGGTTCTTCCTATCTCCAGACTGGGATCCAACTGGTGGTTTGATTTTGGCATCTGCTCTGTTGCTCCCAAACCAGACTTCTGACTTTTGCTGCTTCTGGTTCCAGCTCTGCTTGTGTCTCTGAGCATCTGAGGGCTGGAGGGGCCATGAAGGGGCTCAGTGGGATGAGGAAGGTGTGGGGCAGCACCAGGCTCAGCACTGCACCAACTTGTCCCTGGGCCACAGCAGAGCTTCTTCATAACCCATGTGGGATTGCAATGCAGAACTGGGCACCAGCATTGCCCCAGCTGGACGGGGTCAGCCCAGGAACTGGCCCAGGAACTGGCCCAGGAACTGGCCCAGGAACTGGCCCAGTAGCTGCCCCAGCGTGCCCAGCAGTGGCTGCTCAGAGCCAGAGAACATCAGTCCCAGGGAGCCTCGCTGTCCGTGCCCTGCTGGCAGTTGGTGGTTTAGGATCACACAATGATAAAACCTTTTTTAAGACTCCAAGTCCTTTCCCTCCCCTCGCAGCGGGTTTGTGGGCTGGGGCAGTGCCTGGCGCCTCTCAGGAATAGTAAATGAGTCACCTCCCAGATCACGGTGTGTGGGTGGAGAGCACAGGTGAGGGCTTTGGCCCCTCGGGTGATCAGAAAGGTGAGGCCCCCTCGTGCGCGTGGGCGTGGCTTTTGTCTCATTAACCAAAACTGACGACTTTAACTGCAGGGAAGTGCCCGGTGCTCATTCATGTAACATTTACTGTGGTTTTTGTCCCGGGGGCTGCAGGTACAACAGCCTGGTGACCGGCAAGAGGGCGAGGGGACTCATTGCAGTGCTGTGGCTCCTGTCCTTTGGGATTGGACTGACCCCACTGATGGGCTGGCATAAAGCCATGAGTGGCTGCCCCAATGCCACCAATGAGACAGGGGCTGAGCTGGGGGACAGAGCTCTGGGACAGAGCTGCTTCATCTCGTGCCTCTTCGAGAACGTGGTGACCATGAGCTACATGGTTTACTTCAACTTCTTTGGCTGCGTGCTGCTCCCCCTCGCCATCATGCTGGGGATCTACATCAAGATATTCATGGTGGCCTGCAAGCAGCTGCACCAGATCGAGCTGATGGGCAACTCCAGGACCACCCTGCAGAAGGAGGTGCATGCAGCCAAGTCTCTGGCCATCATTGTGGGGCTTTTTGCTTTCTGCTGGCTGCCCCTGCACATCTTGAACTGCATCACGCACTTCCACGAGGACTTCTCCAGATCCAAGCCCGAGTGGGTGATGTACGTGGCCATCATCCTCTCCCACGCCAACTCTGTCATCAACCCCATCATCTACGCCTACAGGATCCGGGATTTCCGCTGCACCTTCCACAAGATCCTCTCCAAGATCCTCTGCAAGGCCGACGACTTCCCCAAGTGTCCCTCTGACAACAACCAGCACCTGACTGTCATCAACATCAGCTCCCCCGTGGCCTCGGTGACCGTATGACCCTGCCCTGGATGTCCAGCCCGTCCCTGGCACTGCCCTTCCCGCTGTGAGCAGTCCCAGGAGTGCTCAGAGATGACCACTATGCACTTGTGCAGCTGTGTTTTTATTTTTATTTTTGTAATTAACGTCGTGCCTCGTAGAGGAGTGACCTGAGCGGGGACGCTGAGTGCAGCTCGCCCTCCTCTGCAGCCCCAGGGGGTGTGAGCTGTGATCCTGTTGTGTTTCCTTTCCAGGTGTTTCCTTTCCAGGTTGGACACTGACTGGGGAAGACTCACCTGCTGGGGGGGTGTTTCCCCAATTGTGCTGCTCATGTCAAGTCATAGGATCTTTATTTTAATTATTATTATATTATTTTTTAATATTTTGATTCATTTAGGAGTAATAATTTTGTGTCTGTTTTTTGAGTTGTTCTCTAAGTCCATACTTGACAGCACTTTGGTAATACCCTAATTATTCCATCAATTGTTTGATGCAGCTTGTATTCTCTGATGGGAAAAAGTCTTACTTAGCCCAGTTGCTGGTGTGAAACTGAATCTGTGTTCCAGGCACTGAGGGGAGGGACTGTGAGGATGGGAAAACCAGGTCAGAACTGGCCAGCCCAGCATGGAAACCCCATTTCCTGAAAGATTTGAGAAAAGACTTGACCAAGGTTTTAGAGCAGAGGTTTTATTGCCTTTAAATCACTTTGGTCCACAGGTTTGCTTCCAGATCTGTTCCCAGCTGTCAAAATCCAGGAGGCAGAAGTGCCCCAATGGTCCTGGCTTGTCTGAACCAGAGCCACCAAGGCCAGTGTCACTCTGCTTTGGGGACACCAGCTCTAAATTAGGCTTTTGCTCCCAGGTCAAAACTTGCCAGCCTTGCAGAGCTTCCACAAGTTTAGGTTTTAGCTTCCACAAGTTCCAGGTTTTAGCTGTGAGAGGTGGATGCTGCAGCTCACCTGATTCCTAAAGCTTGTCTGGCTGGGGCACCCCTGCAGCGCTGTAATCCTCAGAAGCTGCGAATGCTTTTTTTTTCCCCTAATAATAATTTATTTTAAATTTTTTATCCCTGAAAAATTGTACTTGAATCACAAAGAAATCAACTCTATATTTTTAAAAATTTTGTTGCACTAAAAGGGGAGAACAAGAACTCTCTGGCATATATAATGATAAATATGGTGTAAAATCAATTGAAAAGCTGAAGAAAAGCTGCAGCATCTCCTCTGCCAGCTGGCAAGAGCTGCAGGCAGCAGCTGCAGGAATGACCCTGGGCCCACCATGCACAGGGAATGATTCTCTGGGAATGCTGGATTTCACTGCTCAGCCCCAGACCTGGGTGAAATCACCAGAGCTCTGAATGGGTTTGCACGTGTTTATGCAAAGTCCAAATTGAGCTCCAGCTCAGTGTCTCGGGTATGGGCAGTTCAAGTCACTGTCCCGAGTGCTTCTCCTTTAACTTCCCCATTCAGCTTTGCTGCATCTGCCTCGGTCAGGGGCCAGCTGACACAGGGGCCACCTCCTGCCATTTGGGCAGGGCCTGGCTCTCTCCTCCCTTCATTCCTTCCCTTCTGTGCTATCTTTGGCCATGTTCCTCCTGTTAATCGTGGCTGGGAACAAGCAGGGTTTCACCTGCAGCTCTGCAGGGTTGCCAAGTGGTTGCAAGCCACATTTATCCTCACAACAAAGGATGGAATCTCTCCCTTTGGCTGCCTGAAACCGACCCAAACTCTCACAGCAGCAACAGAGTGAAAGCCTCAGTGCTGTAACACCAAGAGAGAAGGTCCCAGAACACTTGTCCACATGTTCCAGTGCAGCTCAGCATCCAGCCCTGCTCCCTTCCCATGCCTCTCATGAGCCACAATTCCTGCAGACGGATGTGGAGCATCCTTAGTCCAGCTGTGCCTCTGGGCTGTCAGGCATTAACTCTGGCCCAGGTCATGGTCATTGGGCACAGGAAGTGCCTTTGTGGATCTGAGCCAAAGACATTTCAAGGCAAAATAAAAATAGGACACCTCCCTTGCCCCTCTCAATAAAAAGCTCTGAAGGTTTCTATAAAAATGTGAAGCAAAAACAGCAGAGGAACTTTCTGTAGCGAGTGCAGCTGTGGCCATTCAGCTGTCACTGCTCTGATGTACATGGATGGATGTGCTCTCCTCGTGTTGCTCAGATTTTGTATTTGCAGTAACTGTTATTTACATACAAAATGCTTCATTTACCACCCACGCCACCTGGCTCAGCCTGTGCCCCGTTATTTCTGGAGGTTGTTGTGTTCACAGGTGCAGCATGAGAGGCCACACTGCCCTCAGGGAGGACAGAGCATGGACAGGGAATCACAGCTGGAAGGAGCTGGGTCCCAGGGAAGCAGCCTTGAGGTGCTCAGTGTGTCTGAAAATGTTTGATTTAAAGCACAGCAACCACGCTGATGCTTCCAAAGATCCTGTTCCAGTGGAAGCACAGAGCTGTCACCAGCCTCAGGGTGCTGAGGGGTCCCTGCCATAGTCCCTGGACCAGATTTGCCACTGAAAAATCAGAAATTGCTCTAAGCTGCCACCTGCACAGAGCCACAGCAGCTCTTTAATCTGTGGATCACTGAGACCTGCAGAACTGTTTGCATTCCTCACATCACAATTATTACAGATTAGTTCAAACATCTTCAGAAATTCCAAAACCAGAATAAATAAATGAAACTGAAGTCAACGCAGGCCTAATTAATTTATCAGTGCCAGGCTGCTAATTAATGTCACGCTTGGCTGCAGCACAGGAAGAAATCTACCAGCCACAATGAGCATTTGACAGCCTTGTAGATATTAAAAACGCCAACTACACAGCCAGGAGTGATCCAAATCCTTCATCCTTCATCCTCTTCCTCAGCCAGGAGGATGTTTGTGAGCTGCTCCTCAGACACAGCCAGTTCCTGGCAGGCTCCCATGGCCTGGCTGAGGTAGACAGCCAGGATGTGTTTGCACTGCAAAGTGAACAGCAAGGCTGGAATGTCAGGCTCTAGCCTGGACCAGGAATCCATCCTGGCCAAAATGTGTTTGTGAAGGGCTCAGCCCTCCCAGCAATGTGGATCCCTCCTGCCACAGGTGGTTCTCAGTGTCCCCAGTCCTGCCACCAGGACAGTGCCATGCAGGGATCTGGCACACAGATCCTGGCTCCTGGCACCCTCCCCACCACTGCTGGCCACCAAAAGCCCTCCCTGCACCCTGCACCCAAAACCCGGGGCTCTCAGAGGCCAATGACAGTGGGTCAGGCTCAGCCTCTGTGGCCAATTCCACACTTGTGTTTGTTTGGAAATTTGGAGCAGGGCAGAGCCTTGTCCCCTCTCCCCAGGCTGAGGCACAGAACTCACCAGAAGACTCTCACTCTTCTGCAACACAGAAAACCCAAAGGCAGGGCACGTGCAGAAGTGGCAGGAGCTGTAGCACGTGTAGAGTTTGCCTGAGCTTCCAAGGACCTGAAACAGAGGCAGATGAGGAGTCAGAGGCAGAACTCACTTTAATTTCTCTGACTCAGGCTGGGTCTGCACTGACTGAGATGTCACAGTACAGAAGCGTCCCCAAACACTGCAGTGACCCACCTAAGCTTGAGGCTCCTCAGGTTTCTCATGGTCTTCTCTCCCTGCAGGTGAGGGATCTGTACCTGTGCTTGCAGAAGGTCCCAGCCCCAGGGACGTGTCTGCTTCTAAGGGACCAGGGAAGGGGCGGTGGCACCAATCCCTGAGCTCCCATGGAGAGCCAGCCCCTCCTGTGGCTCCCTCCCCGCACTGGCAGGCTCGGAGGTGGAAATGACAAAGACTTTTGTCACACACAGCCCAGGTGTGAACCCAGAGCCACCACGGCCCGGGGACAGGAGGAGAGCAGCACTGAGCCCTTGCAGGGAGGCCCTTCCTTTCCCAACCACTGAAGACTGTTCTGCTCTCAGAACCAGCTGCAGCTACTGGAATCCAGATCTGCCTGAATAAACAAAGCTGAAGTCTCCAGAGAAGCCTCCCTGCTCCATCTCAGCTTTGGGAACAGCATTGCCTGCTTTTCCCACATGCTGTTCCCTGCAAGGCTGGTACTGAGGCACCAGGGGAGCAAACAGGTGAGGGAAGCATTTTTTTCCAGCATGGAGCAATCTGTGAGCTGCTGGAGCTGACTGCAGGATGTAGGAAAGCCAGCCTATAGATTATTATTTCTCGTTTGGTCTCTTCAAGAGTGGAAAATAGCTTTTAGGAAACTAAGGGCCCAGCCCATGGGAAGGGAAGGATCTGCAGGAGCAGAACACACTTGCACAGGGCCCAGGGCTCTGAGGGCACATCCCAGCCCTCTCCATTCTGCTGGGTTTGTGGCACACACACCCCTAAATCCAAAGATAAACACAAAAAGTGAAAAGGCAGTGGAGCTCTGCAGAGTGCTGCTCCCCTCCAGGACAACCCTGGCATTCCAAGCCCCTTCAGAGGAACATTGTCCCTCACTGTCCAAAGCTGCACTTCCAACGGGAGCCTTCCCTTGTACCCTGGAGCTCTCCCTGCATCCTCTGCCCAATAGGGAACATCCAGAAGTTTGGGCTCTCCCATAGAAATGCCAATGCCTCAAAGTCCCCCTCACTCCCATCAGATCCAGGACACAAAATTCACATTTCCATTTCAGGGTAAACCATATTTTTTATCAGTCTGGCCTTTACCCTGGGTCCTCCTTTTATTGCAGGCCGAGTTTGTTTCACTTGTGATAAGTTTGTTTTCCTGTAGCCCCTTTGATTGTTTTTTCCAAGATGAAGTATTCTGATGGTGCCTTCCCTTCAGAAGTGTTTTCCTTTGGGGAGGGGGGGAAGCCACAGGCAGACAATGCCAGATTTGGGCTGAGCTCAGCGTTCCCCCATCCTGACCTAGATGGCAAGAACACAACCTCTGCCTAATAAGGCAAAATCTAAAATCCAAAGACTGGGAGAAAAAGGTGCCTCTGTTCCTGGCCAGCTGAGCCCAGCCAGGCACTGGGGTGCTCCCCTGGCCCTGAGGTGAGATTTTCTTCTGCTGTCCTCATCTCTGGGCCTCAATGAGGAAAATCCCCCTGGAGGTGTCCCTGCCAGGGTGTGGGGGCACAGGAGGGTCAGCTGAGGCATCAGCACATGGACAGACAGACAGACAGACAGGCAGCACCACAGCCTGAGCCAGGGCCTGCTGCTCAAAGCCTTCACCGTGGGGCATCTGCCACACAGTCCCAGGAAACAAATGAAAAAAGGCATCATAAACCAGAAGAAGCCAATGAAAGTGCAGGATGTGAGCAGTGCAAGTGCCAGCTGGCAGGGCTGGAGCACTGCCCTGCTCCTCTGCCACAGCTCAGCATTTCTGCCACTTGGGCAGGGCTAAAGGGTGCCCCAAATGCTGCCAGGTCAACACTGCCACATCCAGCACAGCTCCACCATCAGCCAGACCCACCATCCGTGCAGCAGGCAGGATTTACCCCTGACCTCAGCATGGCAGGGATCATCCCAGCTCTCTGGGGATGATTTCAGCTCTGAGGCACCCAGCTCTTGGACACTCCATCAGTGCTACTCCTCTGTTAAACAGCAAGGGCATTGGGAGACAATCACAGCTCTCATTTGACTGAGGGCTCTTTATTCTCCCATCTCAGCTCCTGAGGGCAAGAGCTGCCTACACTACAGGGCCTGTCTGAGCAGAGCCTTCCTCCCCTGAAGCAGGACCTGAGATGTGCTGGGTGATATGGAATTATCACCAGCTCAGATTTGGCTATAATGACCCAAAGGAGTTTCACAACAGAACCAGCCTCATGGCCTCAAAGAGTTCTCCAGAGCCAGCTGCAAGTGGAAGCACCACCTCACATTCCAGCTCAACCACATCTGGGTGCAAATGGCAGGGCTGACTTTGTGGGGGATGATTAACAGGGATGATTGTGCAGTGTCCATGGATGCCCCTCTCCCCAGCAGCACAGCTGGGGACATTTCCTCACATTCCTACAGCACACAGGAATGAAGAGCCAGTGACTCCAGTGCAGTGTCCCACCCAGGGGTTCAGTTTCTATGACCCCAGATGTGTTCCTGTCACTGCTCCAGCCCCAGGGTAGACTCTGCTCTTTGTTTCTGCATCTCACACAGCTGTGATGAAGGAGAATTTCACAATGGCACCAACCTCACACCCCCAGAGAAAAATCTCTCTTCAGATTCCTCTGTTAATGAACTCATCAGCATGGCCTTAATCAGCAATCTAGCTCCACTGGAGGCACACAGGAACCTCCTTCCTGGAGGTTTGTCCTGCATTAACTCCCTGACCCTCCTGTCCTGGGGTTCCTTCTCCACAGGGAAACCAGAGGCAGGAGAGCAGTTCTGACACTTATTGTGCACCAACTGAGTCCATTATTAATATCAGTAGATTATTAATTGACACCCAGCAAAGCTCTGCCTTAGCCTGCAGGGCCTGACAATGCTCTGCAAGGAGAATGTGACCATTCTCTGCCAGTGGCATTTTCAGACAAGCAGGAGTAAAAAAGGGAAAGCCTTTGAGCATTCAATTAATCAGCAAGGCAGCTGCTAAGGGTACTGGAAGCTTCCTAGGCTTTACCAAACATCCACAGGCAAGCCCTCAGCTGGAATCCAAGGCTGTTCTTGAGTTCTGGGTATGATTCATGTCCCTCTGGAGGGGCCTGTGGCCTCTCCACGGCCCCAGAAGTGATAAAGGCTCCATGTGTAAACCAAGCAGTGCAAGCTCTGAACACGTGAGAAGGGTTTGTGCCATCAGCCAGGCCTGATTTCACAGCCCTTTTCTCACCCTACACGACCCCAAAGCACCTCCAGGGGAGGAGAAAAAGTCCTTTGCAGAAAGGATACTTGGAAATGTTCCTCTGGGGTGCTACAGCAGGGAGCAAAGACATTCCCCCTTCTCTGGTTTGTGAAAAGCACAGAACCAGGCCCAGCCCTGGAGTGGCTGTACTGCCTGAGGGGGTTGGGAGTGCTAAGAAGATATTGGTGCTTCTTGACTAAAATCTTTTGGGCACAGGGTCCCAGTGCTCAGCCAGGGCATACCATGGGCTGGATGCAGCTGGTCAGTGGCTCACAGCATGGACAGATTGTCCCAAAAGAGATGCCACCAGTGCTGGGGGACCACAGAACAAAGAACTGTGCACAGCACAGAAAGGTGGGAACAAAGCATCCACAGCTCCTCTTCTCACCTCACTCCCACCCTGTGCTGTAATTATCTCAGGGCAGAGGTGAGCTCTTCTCCCCAAAATGCCATTTCCTGGAGATGTTTCTATGATTCACAGCCTTGGGTAAACTGAACCAGAATGAAACCCATGGGTTTGGCCTGCATTGCTTCCTCCCAGGCAGCAGAGATCCCCTGCCAAGCAGAGATCAAGAGGGGAAAGAAACAGTGATGGCAGATAACACTGAGTTGTGTACAACTGGTCAAGAGGAAGAACTTCCTTTGCTAGATAGGATGAGAGTAATAAAGCAAAATTAGCAGTCCTTGGAAAACTTCCTCCTGACTGTGATGCCCACAAACACATAAATTGTCTCTGGCTGGCTGGGAGCCACAAAGAAAATGGTTCTGAACCGTGCTGCTCTAATTCTAGCCTGTGGCTGCTGCTCCAGTGTCACTTCAGGAGTCTGTAAAACACTGGTGTCCTCTCTGTGTTTATCCATGCTCGGCAAGCCAGGAAAACACTGTCTCAGGTGCCAGCTGGAAACCATCAGAAAGCAAGAGCAAAGAGAAGCATGTACCTGGTAGAGAGTCCTTCCACTGGGGGACCTGACCCGGGTGACAGAATGCTGATCCACCAAATCCAGAGCTGGGACTGCAGCTGGACCAAAAATGAACTTCAGCCTGGAAGAGAACATGTGTCTAGATAGGTCACAGCACAAAGGGAGACCACCTGGCTCTGTGGAGCCCAGAAGGTGCCCATTGCAAAAGTAAGACATTTTTCCTTGCTGCAGTAACTGAAAATCTCCCATGAGCACCAAGGCACAAACAGAGATTTTAGTGCAGCACACAGAGCCAGACTTGCCAGTGCTCAGGGCACGAGGGGCTCCTGATCTGGGGCACCTCAACTGTACAGCCAGGCTGCCCTGGGTGTGCTGCCCTGCACTGATCAGCTGGCCACCTCCAGGCTTGGACCACACTTTCTCGTTGGAGAAAGGGGAGTGCAAAGATGATCCACAGCTCCTGGAGCTACAGGAATTGGGGTTCCTTCCTCATCCCTTGGAAATCTGTTCAAAGCCTGGGGAACAAGTGAGTCATTTTGCAGTGATCACATTTCCTCCATCCCAACTGAGGGATAAATTATCCTTTCTCTACCCACCAAACTGCATCAGGGGGAAGCTGAAGAACATCAGGGAATTACTCAAGACACTGCACTGCACATGGACACACCAGATAGCATCAGTTTTACATCTGTGACCCAGCTACGAGCAGGGCTCAGGGACAGCCAAGTTATTCCAGACAAACACCCAGGGGCAGCACTACATGATGTTCCTCCACTCTCCCTAAAAACCCTTTCCCTTTCAGGCAGGACACGTGCAAGGATCCACAGCATTTATGGATGAGGGAATGCTTGGAATGGGGATCACTGCACATCCCAAAGGGGGATTTTATCTCCTGCTGGTGCTGTGCAGGGGTATAGGATAAGGTGTGTGTTAAATATGGATATCTGCACCTTCAGCCTATTGTCCACACATCTCATGGGCCTCAAAGTCATTTTAGACCAGTAAATCCAGCTGCTCTGAGTGTTTCCAAAGAGCTCAGGGGCAACTCAGTTAACTTTGAAGACCTTTCACCCGCTGAGAAAAATCTGTGTAGTCTAGATTGGTTCCAAGGGTAAACAACAAGGAAATGAGCAGTGATGAAGAGATAGCACCAAACACGAGCAGGAGACAAGAGAAAGGGGAAAGTTTCCAAGTCCAGGGAGCACAGAGCAAGGCAGAGGCCCAGCACGGCTGAGTCAAGCTCACTGATAAGCAGCCAAGCAGCCAGACAGATTCCAGGAAGACCAAAACTTGCACAAACTCAAGGCAAGAAGGGCTGGCTCCATCTGAGGGCTGTGAGGAGGTGGGTGGGGAACGCTTAACGTAAGACATTCCTTAATGATTAGGTTTGGGACTATAAGGGGGCTGATTTCAGTGAGTTCAGGAACTCTTTTCAAATTTAGGGAATTCTTTTCTTGTGTATATAATTTCATCAGTTCAACAGGAAATGCCCACAGGAAATTCAAGGACTTTGGAGATTTGGAAGAGATTGGGAAATTAAATCAGAATACTTCTGAGCTGCTGGATGCAGGGAATTGATGGAAATCTGGCTGCCAAGAGTTACCACCCAACCATTATTAAACTTAACAAGAGAATTTCTTTCCTCCTCTTTTCTTTTCTGAGGAGAAGGAAACAAAACTTTGAAATCTAATCCCACCTTTCACAGGCCACTGTGGTGCCAGGAGAAGGAGTCAGCACACCTTGCACAGGTGTTGTGTCAGGTAACTTTAACATAAAGGCATTAAGGCCTGGAGGGTTCCTGGTGATCTCATCCTCTGACTGGCTGGAACACAAGGTTAAAGATGAATCTGGAAAGTCTCTTCCACTGTGACAATGCCTTTTCTCCACCTTCAACACCAATTGGTGAGGGCTGAAGTTGTGAAACTTGGATCCCTTAGGTCACTGCTGGGAATGACTAAAGTATTCACAAGGGTGACAAAGCTGACCTTAGACTGCCCCTAAACAGAAGAAAACTCTCAATCTGCAAGTTAACAATTCCCTTGTGCAGGGTGATGATAAGGACACTTCTGCCTCTCTGTCACAGGTGCCCATGACTCAAACAGCAGGAGTGAGCTCAGGGTGCTCACAGTGGCAGGAAGGCAGAGGGATGAATCACTCTGGAACACAATCCACTCCCACAGAAAACTCCTTCCAGACCTGAGGCTGGACTCAGAGCTCACATTAAATATCCCGGGTTTAAATTAGAGCAAGTCATCACAGGAGATGCAGTGATACAGAGATAATTTGTGAATCTCTGGAAAAAAACCTCTTCAGAACCTTCATTTGCACTACCACCAAAACCACCAGCATTTTTGTGTTTCAGCAGCACAGGGGAAAACCATGATGAGAGCTGATCACCAACTGCCCAGCAGCAGGACACTGGGGCAGGAACAGAAGCAGAAGACACTCACCCCAGCAGCAGGTCATCAGGGACTGCAACAGAAAGAAAAGGAAATGTGATTTTGCAGAATTTCACGTCACAGAGGGGTCACTGTCCCCCCAGGGTACCCCCAGAGGTCACACAGGAGTGCAGAGCTCTCAACATCCTCTGTAGCCACCAAAAAAAGCAACAAGGAGCAGCAAAATGATCCATGCTGGCAGTGCTAAAGCACTTATCAAGTACAGCAATCACAACCACAGGATTCATTTTAAAAAGAAATGCAGAAGCACAAATGTACTTTCTTTTATGACATCCTACTTTTAAAAGCACACAATAAAAGGCAGGAGGCCTCAGCATCTTAGTCTGTCACTTTAAGAAACTGGTTAAAAATATATATATTATTTTCCCTCAAACTCTCCTGGCATGAGTTGAGAACTCTGGCATCGCAAGTTTAAAAATGTTTTTCTTTTCCAGCACAGTCTTGCAGGGCGCCACTGGTTTATGGCTTTTCATACAGCCCACTGAAACATTGTGTCTTCCTTTATTGGAACTTCTTGTTAAAATGGAAAGTTACACTCAAACAAACTGTGTTTGTTGTAGCTGACAGCTCAGGCTTTGCTTGTCCACTCTGATCTTTCTGTGATCACCCAGGGGACACAGTGTACTCTGTCTCCATATCCCACTGGAAGATCTGGATTCTTGACTTTAAAATCCTTTTCTTCTGACAATTCAAAATATTCTCCATTACTTGCACTGTTGGTTTGAATTTCTCAGCTTTATTTGAATTTAGTTCTGCAAAGGGATCAATCAGTTTGTCTCCACAGCTCTGTCTCAATGTGTGCTTTAGTACCACTCTGCTGCACATCTTTAAAGGGATGTGAACTTCTTTTTTTGTTTAGTTTACAACAGGATTTATAAAGCTCCTTTAAAAGCAGTCACATGTAGATTTTGGATCTACTCTAACCTGACAGGAGCCATAGGTGCAAGTGTGCCAAAAAGCTGTCACTGGGGTCACTCTGACAGTTTAGACATGAACTTTCTGCCCATTTCTCACTCCCACGTAGTGCTCAGGACAGATTTATCTGAATTCTTATTTGTTTGGGTTTTGTGCAGTTAAAAATATTCCTTCAGTAGACACTTTCCTCGGGAAGAGCCATTCTGTGCAGTAAACACAAACATTAATATTCTCTTAGCACAGATCCAGCACAGGTAATTGTTCTTAACTAGCTGCTGGAATTGGCCAGGATTTCACTGCTGGCTTGTGCTCCTTTCACTGTAGCCCTGGGAAGTTGTTCCTCACCCTGGGATCACCAGCACACTCCCTCTGCCGGTCAGTCAGGCCACGGCTTTGGGAAATTTCCTTTTCCAACTCCAGTTTTGGGATTGGTGAGTGTGTAGAACCAGCAGTGCAGAGGGGGCAGCAGAATTCCTGCCTGGAGGCATTAATTTATCATCCCTCAAGTATCACCACGTGCACCAGAAGCTCTAAGAAGCAGCATTATGTCTCACGTTTTTAAAAAAAGAGCCCAGACTGGTGTGATTTTTTTAATTTGACTTAGGATCCTTCACATACCATGTGAGTTCTCCTGAAAAGCCTTTTTGATCTCTCTCAAGAGTTCTTCTGCCACTGCTGGCAAGGTACTCCTGTCCATCCCACTGGCACAGGATCATCCCTGGAAACGAGACAGGACAGGAGACAGTGGGAAATCTTTAGTGTCACCGAGGATACTGAGCATCAGGAGGGGTTATCAGGGCATTCCATCCCAACCCAGCAACCAGGCCAAGGAACGGCGCCCTCAGCAACTTTTAAAAATTTTTTTAACGTGTTCTGGGGACACAGGATTGCTCACAAACACTCGGGTCTGTCTGAGATGCTCCCACACAAACACAGGTCCCGTGGAAGGGGGGCAGAAGATGCTCCTCGTGTCCAGGTGGCACCTCCTGGGCATCAGTTCCTGCAGTGCCGCTGTGGGACGAGCAGAGCTCGGTGCAGCCCCGTCAGCCCTCTGGGGGTATTTACACACGGCTGAGGTTCCCGCTAGGAACTGTGTGGGTATTTACACACGGCTGAGGTTCCCTGTTCGCCGCCCCGGCTCCCTCAGCCTTTCCTGGGCCGTGCTGCAGCCCCTTCCCCATCTGTGTCCCCGCACTGTGTCCTGAGGAGGCGGCGGCGGGCGCTGCTCACCAGGGCGGGCAGAGGCTCGGGAGCCGTTCCCCGGCCCGCTCCCGGTGCTGTTCCCGCTCCCGCTCCCGCTCCCGCTCTAACTCCAGCGCCCTGTCCGGGCGTGACGTCACTGCACCGCCCCGTGCCCGCGGTGACGTCACGCGTTCTTAAAGGGCCCGCTGGCGATGGCGGCGGCGGCGCTGCCGCGGGTCCTGTCCCGGCTCTGTCCCCGGCGCTGCCCCGCCCTGCCCCGGCCCGCCTGCACGGGGGGACAGCGGGGACACCGCGGGGACAGCGGCTCCGGCCCCGCGGGGCCGGCGCGGGCGCGCTGGGCACGGCCGGCCGGAGCTGCTCTGGCCTTCCTGGGAGGTGAGAGGGGCGGCGGGCACCGCGCAGGGCGCAGCCGGCACCGAGCACCCACCGCGCTGTCCCCGCAGGGCTCTCCCTGTTCCCGCGGGACGCCGAGGAGGACGGCGAGGACGCCATCGTGCTGCTGCTGAAGAGAGCCAAGGTGAGGCTGGGGCGGTGCGGGAGCGGGGCACGGTGCTGGCCCGGCCCGGCGCTGACCCGGCCCGGTGTCCCCGCAGCTCAGCACCATGAAGGGGGAGCTGGCCGAGGCCGAGCAGCTCCTGCACCAGGCCCTGCGCCAGGCGCACCAGCAGGACAACAGGCAGGCCATCGTCTACACCTACAGCATGGTGAGCAGCCGGCCTGGGGCAGAGCGGGGACGGCGGGAGCGAGAAGGAGCAGCGGCTGGGGCTTGGCATTGCTGTGATGGAGCTTGAGCGCTTTCTGTCTCTTCCAGATGGGGAACCTGGCTTACATGCAGGGACAGCTGGACAATGTGAGGAACTCTGTTTTTTCCCTCTGAATTTGTAGAGATTGGCATCTCGTGCATGGTCTCGGAGGTGCAGAGTGCTGGCACAAGCTGCAGACTCAGAGCTGTCCCAGTGCAAAGCAGAATGATCCAACTCAGGACTGCAGTCCCGTGAGCACACCAGCTTAAGAAAGATGCTCTCACAGTTAAATTTTGAGCTCCAACACGGTGTGCAAGGGAAGGAATACTTCTTAGTGTGGAATGCTGCAGTTGAGCACAGAGATGGCTGCTCCAAGGAGGGTTTGGGAAAGCCCTGAGCTCACAGACGGGATAAAGACCTGGCTGCTGCAGCAGTGCCCAAGGAGAAACTGAAAGGATTCCACTGGATCAGTACCACTGGGCTCTGGTCAGCCTTTCACTTCTAACTGGTCTTGGTGTAGTGTAAATGCAGCAAATTTGAGCCAGGTCCCTCCACGTAGTTTGCCTCTGTTTTGTTTTGAATGCCATCATTCCTCAGTGTCCTCTTCACAATTCTTGTTTCAGGCAGAAAAGCTCTACAAAGCAGCTATGAGCTATATGCTTGCAGGGGACACAAAGGAGGTATGTTCTGAGACAGTGGTGCCCTTCTCTTTACCTTATTTCTTGTGCTGTAATGCCTCTTACTGGAAATTGGCAATATTGTAATGGATGGCAGCCCTGGAGGCAACAAGGTGGGGATTTTTCAGGTCTGAACTCTCTGACAAAGTAATGTTTCTGCTGGGGAGGTACAAGAAGAGTAACAGTTGTGTCGTGTGTCCTCCTGGCAGGATGACAACGCCATCCTTGAGATGTCCCTCAAGCTGGCCAGTATCTATGCTGCTCAGAAAGAGTGAGTTCTCATCTGGAGGTGTCATCTGCTTTCATCTCAGTTTTGCAGTGGTGCTGGGGTGGCCAAGCAGAGGCTCTTTAATGAGGAATCCTTCAGACACAGAAGGAGCTTTGCTTTGCACTTTACAGGCACAAATTAGCTGTAGCTGGCTACCAGTTCTGCATCCTGACCTTAGAGGAGAAGATTGCCAAGCAGAAGGACTTGCCTGAGGATGTCTTATCAGGTGGGCAGCCTTGTCTGCCAAAGGCTTCTCATCATTTTTCCATTTCCCTGCCCTTGATGTTGTTTCTGTATTGCTTAAGCACCATCTTCATGTCAATCCATTGTCTTCACACTGCCTGAGTTTCCTGCTGTGGTGGGATGGAGGTTCATGCTGGATCCTGTGGCAGTGATCATTTCACTCCTCTCTGTTTGCAGCTGAAGAAAAGGCCAACACCCGGCTCCTGCTTGGGATGAGCCTGGACTCCTACGGCCGCTACCTCCTGAGCATCGACGAGCTCCCAGCAGCACAAAAAATGTATGAGAAGGCTCTGCAGATCTCAAATGATGTTCAGGGAGAGACTCATCCACAGGTGATTTGTACAGCAGTAGCTGGACTCTAGGGAAGGAAAGGCTGATCTGTAGGGAATGAGGCAGCCTTGGAGCAGCAGACATGGCCAGCACTACCCGAGGCTGCTTTCCTGCCAGGGACAAGCATGCAAATACAGAAATGCAGGACACTTCCTTACTGAATGCTTCTCTGGGAAATACTGCTTTAATTGGTGTGGAGGGAATGAATGTGGTGCTCCTCTTGCCCCAGACTGCTCCACAAGCTTCCCTTTTCCCTCCTGGTGCAGAGTGTGGTGCTGATGAACGACCTGGCCACGGTGCTGGATGCTCAGGGACACTACGAGGAGGCGCTGGCCCACAGCAGGAGGGCAGCAGAGCTGGCAAGGAACACTCAGCACCCCGAGGAGCACATGGTGCTCAATAACCTGGCAGCAATCCTCATGCACAAAGGTCAGTGAATAAATGCCCAGCCTGTCACTGAGCTTGTGCTGACTGCAGAGATCTGGATCTGTATTGTAGGGCTGAGCTACAGTGCTGGTTTGGGGTTGTTAGTTTTAGTTTAAGCAGTAGGTCTGACTTTGAATTGCTTTCACACACTGAATTTAGCCTGACCCAAAAGGTTTCCAGGGGATCTTGTTTCCCATGTCTTTTGTGTCCAGTAACTTTTCCAAAAGGACAGAAGACATGCATGAAACTTGTTTCAATGGGATTTTAGTGCTGAAGCAGCACCAGGTCCCATCATCACTGCTGCTCTCAGCTCTCAGAGTTGGAAACCTGGCAGGATGTTTTCTGAGTCTCCCTAGATCTCGATGTGTTCCAAGTAGTCCTTGTCCTTTGCATGGACAGCATCAGGAGGGGGCTCTGAAAATTGATGATAGAACTGGGTAGCCAAGCCTCTTTTCCCTCTTGCTACAGAAGATTTCCTGCAAGCAAAACAAGTGTACAAAGAAGCTCTCAAGCAGGCACAGCAGAAGGGAGATGCTGCTTCTGTCCAGCATATCCAGGAGGAACTAGCTGAGCTGGCCAAGAGGAGAAAGGGCTCCAAGTAAGTTTGGCCACAGGCTCCAGCCTTGAGGTGGCTGAAGGCAGCAAGGGTTGGTCAGCACAGGCAGCCTGGGAGCAGCTCGGTGCAATTCTCCAGAGAAACGGTAATGAGGAGTTTAGGACTGCTTAAGAGGAAGGGCTGCCACTGCCTAACAGCCCAAAATAAAGATGTGAAACCTTAACGGTGTGAATTTGTGGTGTAGACTGTGATGTGACCGACCTACTGTGCTAAGTGATTTAATTTTGGCTGCCTTAATGCAAGTCTGGCCTGGTACTAATACTAATACTAATACTAATACTAATACTAATACTAATACTAATACTAATACTAATACTAATAAATACTAATACTAATACTAATACCTGTGAGAGTCAAGGAGTAACAGTTTGCTACTCCTGCCTGCCCACAGAAGTGTTCAGGTTCAAAACTTGGCTGTCCTAGAGCAAGTCTTGAAAAGGAGCAGGCAGGAATTGTTTACATTTCACTCTTTACATGTTGCACAGCACAACAGGGGCTATACTTTTATCAGTGCAGCAGTTCAGCTGTGTTTGAACTCAGCAGAGCATTTCCCAGGCTGTACTTGCCCTGCCACACAGCTGTGGCTCCCTATCCTGGTCTGACAAGGTTGCCTGAAGATCAAGTGCATTTCTTCATTTAGCATCCAAAGGTAGAAATTGTCCTCTCAGAGGAGGGGCGAGACTGTTACCACACACAGCTGCTGTCAGAAATAAAACACTTGGCTCCAGTGGAGAGCACACCGAGTGCCAGAGTTGTTCTCCTCTCTTGGATAGGTCAGTGCTTGAATGCTGAGGTTTCCTGTTGAAAAAGATGCTGTGTACAAACCCAGCTTCATGTGAATCAAGTATGAACAGCTGCTTTAGACAACAGAATTTCTCAGTTCTGCCCTGTCAGGAAGCCTTGTGTTCAAGAAAGAGGAGAATAAAACCAGAAATTACCAAATCCATATTTAGTTAGGATAGTAGAATTAATTCTGTCACTATCCAAGCACAATTATAACCTCTCAGTTGGTACAACCCTCAGTGTAATGACACCATTATTAATTTACTTACAGTAGCAGCTTCATCTCTGAGCTAAGAGGAGGAGACACACAGGTTTTCTAGAGCAGAAGTTCATTGAAACTAGAAAACTTCAGTCACATACAGAGCTTTGTTCTCAGCAAGCTAGGAAGTAAAAATAGGGCTGTACTGACAGAAAGTCACATTAGAGCCAACCTTCCTGAAGTGCTGGGTTTGGGGTTTGAAGCAGCAGAGCTTGGAGGGCAGAAGTGTTACCTGGGAACCCTGCAGCACCCTGGGAGCAGGGACTTGCCTGATGCTGCAAAACAAAAGGGAGACACAGGAAAAGCAAGTGGAGAACTGATCCCCTTTATTGATTGGTCTGAATCCAGAAGTCACTGTCTAGTGAAGACATTGTGTGGAAATTATGATGCATGGGTTTTTCAAGTCTTAAATGATTTCATATCAGAATCACGAACCATATCAAGATGAAAGCATTGTGAAAGCGCTGATCAGAAATCAGGTAAAAATTTGTAGTAAACTACACTTTGTAAACATGACTTACAAACACCTTCCTGTTTGAAACAGGGCAGATGTAATTCCATACTTGAAGATTACTGGAATTGTGGTAAACCCTAACTTAGGCTCTGGAGAGGTTTTTACACTGGAGAAGTTAAAACTCTGATAACAAACAAAAAAAAAAAGCAGCAACATTTTATGTGCAAATGCCACTCAAACTGTATCTTAGGAGATTGTGACTATCCTACTTTGGATTTCTTGCTGCTGCTGCAGCAGTAACATGAAGCTTTGCAATGAACATGCTATACTTACTGTACAGGTAGCAAAGACATTTGTCTGTACATGCCTCTTTCACATTGTATTTGTTACACTAAGAAAGTGAGAACAAGTGAGTTTAAGAATGGACCTTAACTCTCCACTCCAAATTTAAATCTACAAAAAGGGCAGATGAACTCGTTTTCCAGTATATGTTGCTGTAGGAACCAAAAAAGAAAGTTAAAATAAGAGCACAGGTCTACAAACAGGATGAAAACGTCACTGCTTCAAGCCAGAAGAGTAAAGGAGGGGAGGATGAGAGAAATCTTTCTCAGAGAAAGACTGCAAGGAGATTTAAGACTGCCAACGGATATACTGTGATGCAGCGTTTAAAAAAAGTAGCAAAATAGTTCTGTATTTTCAACAGTGTCAGGTTTCCAAATGAGTTCCTTTGGAATTTTGTTTCCCACACTTGGGGGAAAAAGGCTTTCCTTAAAGGACTGAAAATAAATTTGCTATTGATAAATAGTTCTGTGCTTCTTCCTGTTTGTAAGTGGACCATCACAGTCCATGGGATGCAGAGCTCACACGACTCAAGGTTACACACTGCATTACACCTTCCATACAACGCAACACAAACACCGCGGCAAAATCCAAAATATTTTCACTGGAAAATAACTCCCAGGCAAAGACCCTGTTGATCAATGAGATGCAAAAGCAGTTTGGAATCTGACAGACCACGCCACCCCCCAGCTCAGTGCTATCTGTGAATCAGTCCTTCTACCCCGGAAGATTGGAATTCACTTCCTGAGGTCAGTGCAGCATAAAATGAAGATGCTTTTGGAGATGGATGTCAGGACACCCTGTGACATCACTGCCCAGATGGATGTGTACATGAGCTACAAGCATACCAGAGCAAGCATTGATAGATGAATGATTAAGGAGACTCTCCTAGTACCATATACAATTTAAAAATAAAAATCACCCTAACAAGTATTGCACACTTCAGGAGTTAAGCCAAGCATTTGTAAGGACTTCCACCAAAAGCTTGCTTAGAGGGACAGGGACTGGGACGCAGACTTCAAAATAATTATTACATAAAGATTTTAAAATCAGATTGGAGGAAGGTAAAAATCACAGTACCTATTTCAAACTGGTTGTAACAGAAGCCAAGTAGTTGACTCGTGTGTTGCTCAATTATTCTATAAAAGCACTTTGTTTTATTTAAACTTGGGATGTGGAGGTTTTTCTTCTTAAAGGATTTATCAACCCACCCAGAGCCTCTGTTCAGAAAAGCCATTTGCTGTGGTTAAATATGACAGTAAAATTTAGTTGCCTGTTTTGACTGCATACAATGCAGAAACAGAGAACACTAAGAATAGGCTTTTAGGGCACAGTTAAAATTCCCAGTGTGCATAACAGTGAGGTATGCCTCCAGAAGCTGTTCTTTTTTTGTTTCTTTAACCTTTTAAAAATGAACCATAACATACCCATGCAATAATATTTCTGCAGTGTTGCTAAATAAAACCAACTGCACCAAAAATTTACAATGTGGCAGAATTTCAAATTCCAAAGAAATATATCATCTTATTCCAGCAAACTGGAGTTATGTTAATGTACAGAATTCACTAAGGGGTCAGTCTTAAAAATCAACATTTTCACAAGAGCTTGAACACCACTGAGAAAGTGTGTCTAGGGAAAAAAAAAAATTATATAAAAGCACAATGCCTGCAGGAAGTGGCACGGCATTAAGTGGGCAATGATGGTTGGGAGGCTGGGGTTCTGGTTAGGCTAGGCTGAGAGGGAGGCTAGGGTTATGAAGAGTATTCTACACTGGAGAAAATGCTTAAAAAAAATTACAAAATGACCCCCAAAGTTTAGGCAATGATTTGAACATAAGTACACCAGATACTATAGCAAGGGAAAAAACACTGCAAAAAGTACTCTCTATTTACAGAAGAATGATTTAAAAGACATTATGGTTTTCTTTACAAATAGATGTAGAGCAGGAATAGTCCACATTTTTAAAAACTCTTTACATATTTATCTTTAGTAAGTCAGCCTTCTTGACCACAATGCTCCAACACACAGCCTGTGCAGAAGGCATTTCATGGACTCTCCAGCAATTCTTCATTGTGTGGCCCTTGCTCTCTTGGAAAGTCTCTGTGGGCACAAGTCAAAAATAGATTTCTTTTTTTGACCCGCAAATTAAAAAAAAAAAAATAATAATCTGCATAGTTCAGTCATCACTGTCAGACAGAGTCTCATATTGTGCTGAAAGCAGTGGTGCAGGCTCTCGCTCCCAGATCCTGTTCTGTGGGTGAGTGGTTGCTTGGCTCATGGATGGGGGGGCACAGGTGATGGAGGTCGGGGGGGTGCTGCTCAGCATCCTCATGGTCAGAGGGTTGTAAGGAAACTGGGTGGAACCTGCATCAAAAGGCAAAAACACGAGCTGTTCTGAGAGATCTGTGTTGGTTTGGGTTGTGACAATTTGCAGAAAATCCATTGCAGAGAACCCCCACATGCTGGGGACTTCTGGCCAATATCTGGCGTTCCAGTACAACATCTGAGCTCTGCAAACACCTCTGAAAGAAGCCCATTCCTCACCTGTTGATGAAGGCCTGTCTTCCCAGGCCCACACTGGAGTCTGTCTGTGGTAGTCCCCTTCTGAATGTACAGATGAGACAGAAGAAGGTCTTTCAGTTCCCAAGTATCCCTGCCCAGGAATCGGAGACTTTGACTTCCTACTGTTTGACTTGCCAATGAGCTTCTGCTTGCTGACTGCCCCACCTGGCAACAGAAAGAACAGATTTCACCAACCACATTTTAGCCTCTGTGTGGTTTTTTTGCTAGAAATTAT
The DNA here is from genome assembly GCF_052056855.1 of Sturnus vulgaris. Classification (NCBI taxonomy): domain Eukaryota; kingdom Metazoa; phylum Chordata; class Aves; order Passeriformes; family Sturnidae; genus Sturnus; species Sturnus vulgaris. Next base: position 3,604,484 of record NC_142263.1, on the reverse strand, counting down.
CAGGTAGCACTGAGAAGCTTCAGGTATCCAATACACCCCGTTCTCCTTTTCCTGTTCCATGAGTGCTCTTGGAAAAGCCAGGACGATAAATGCAAACACCACCTCTGCCAATTACAGAGGAAAGACAGTGATTTTCAGTGATACCAGGTTATTCAAACCCTTGTTTTATTTAACTTCTTTGAGGCCCTGGGACGTTTGGGAGTTGCAGTACCTGAATTTGGAGATGGATTGGCTTCTTCCCTACGTGGCTCGTTACTCGCCGGTACCGCGGCGCCAGAGCTGCCCGGAGCCACCGCAAGAGGCTGGGACATGACGACCCCGTGCTCCTCACTCTTGTCATCAAAGTTTCCCATCAGTGCTTTCCTAATAATGTCTTCCAGACCCAGATTACTGGCAGGATCTGCAAAGGAGTGACCCCTAGAACTGACTGCACCTGGGAGAGAAGAGAAAACACAGGGAAAGGTGGGAAGCGAGGCAAAAAGTGTATCTCGGAGAAATTAAACAGGGGTGTGGGGAAACATTTAGTCATTTTGCTTTTCCTTATGGTGCAGGAAACAAGTTTTCATGTATGATATTAGCTTTTACATTTGCAACATTTTCCTCTTTTACTGGACTCCCTAAAGAGTATAAATTTAAGATACTAAAGACATTATGCTTTTCTGGAACATATGTTGTTTCTTTTATTGAAGAACTTACCTGAGGTAGTGACTGCTGGCAAATTGAATATTTCAGTCCCTGGCTGAGCAGTTGCTGCAATTAAAACACAACATTTCACTGAATTTTTCAGTAGTGATGATCACTAAGTGATCAGCAGTAGCCCTACTGCACAAGAAAAAAGCAAAAATATAGTTCTAGTATCCATATTCCACCATGTCAATGTTCATTACTGGAACTATATTAAAATGCTGTTTAAAGGACATAATCATAAGGGCCAAGAAAACACAAACCATTTAGTTTCAATAGACCTTTCCAAATAGGAAAATGTGTAGTATTGATATAAAGCAAATTACAGACACAGTTAATTAGAATAATATCAGGTTTTAGTAACTCTCTCATTAATTATGTGGTTTTCATCTCTTAAATTAAGTGTTAAAATGATGTGACAGTCCTACATACAACAGCATAAAAAAATCTAACCTTCTAGTTCTATGGTAATAAATTATTATATGAGTGTTATATCCACTGATTTATATTAATTAGCATTATTTGATCATATTTAGATCAGGACATCTGCAAGTGGAAGTCACAAAGCTTAAGCTGGAAAAATTGAGTGAAAAGGCAAGTCCTGCATACCCATGTCAGAGTCACCTCCACCAGATGAGTTCAGCTTTCGAAATATCTCCTGTTTCTTGGATTTTACCATTGGTGAAGTGTTCTCAAGTTTGGTGAAAAACGAAGGCAGGTAACTGATACTGCCTGGAGAGCGAGAGTCAGTCCTGCCAAGAGCAACACGTGTCAAAGAGACAGAACTTGGAAATGCACATTTCCATCTTCCCAAAAGCAGTCAGGCAGAAACCACTAACAGTCATATGAACACTGGGGGGCTCAATAATAACTGAGTTTGCTTAAGCAGCAGCAATCTGACAAATAAGCTTGAATTAGAAAAAACAACTTGTACGTAAATTAAAAAATAATCTAAAAATGAAGGTAAAAAAATAATCTCGGTTTTCTAGCCCAAGATCCTTACATTTCTAAAAAGTGCAATCTCCCCTGCCATGTTCCTGAAAATCCCTTTGCATCTATCTAACATCCATCATGGACTGTAACAGCTCTGCAGCAACTGCAGAGTGGAAAACCCCAAGAAAATCAGAATCAGTTGCACCAGCATGAGCCTTAAATAAGTACTGTGGGTGCTCTTCCTTCCTCAGCAGGGCAAATACAGGAGCATCCACTGCAATGTGCATCTCCCACATGTTTGCAGACACCCCATGGAGGTCCTGTGCAATTTTATGGTGCAGATCTGACAGATTGGGACAGGGCTGTCTGATCCATGGACACCCCACCTTCACTCCTCCTGGAAGCTCCTTAGCCCAGTGGTATTTCAAGTGATAAACTGCTCCAGCACCATGAGTGCTGGAAGCCTGGGTTCCTCCCATCTCTACCAGGACAGTATCCAGGAATCCAACCAGGCAGGAGAAGACTGAATGATTTTAATAAAAACTGTGACCTTTCTTAAAACTCACTTCAGTTTTACAGAACTGGCAACCACGAGGAGTTTCACTCTAACATTCCCTCAGATGTGACATAGAACACTCTGCTTGCACCAAGAAACTTTAGACAGAGCACCAATATGTGACCTTTCCCTCAGCCTTCCCAAAGCACCTCCCAAATAGCAAGTTTTGGATGTTAGTGCAGAAGGATTGACAGTGATTAACAACTTGCCTGTGGCACCAGAGGAAGATCACTTGAACTGCTCTTTAATAAAAACACTGCAGCACAAAGATTCAGAATTATGTTTTTAAAAGTCAGTTTTACACTTACCTCTGTTCAGTAGGCTCAGTTCTTTGGGAAAGCAAAAGAACATTTTCCTGTTTCTCATGTACAACCGGGACCTGAGGTGGTGAGATTGGCTCGTAGGGCTCTGAGGGGACGTGACTCCTCTCTGGAGATTTTCCAGGCCTACATCCATGATTCAGAGACAGATAATTACTCTCAATGCATGCACAGCAGTAGTTAACTCATTTAATTTTCCAGTTCCTATGTAACTGCTTATGTGTAGTTATATGTTACATGCTTTAGTAAGCTTGATCTTATGACTATGCATTGTCCAATACAACTCTGGTAAGTTTTAAGTTATTAAATGCTTTCAGCCCTCTAAAGACTAGAAATTAAGAGAAGTAGCAAAGGGAAACTGTCACAAGTTATGTTATGGAGCCAAGTAATTGGCAAAACAGTAGGAGACAAACTGTGCCTAAAAATAAAACCAAAAAGCACTTTCACTTCCAATCTACACCAAGATCACTGCACAACTTTGTATCAATATCATATCTGGGCACCAATTAAATTTGCAGTTAGACTGAATCCATGCAGTACCTTCCCCTGGCCTTGTCAGAGAGGTTCTCAGGGGACACTCTGGCCCCTGGCCGCTGGTGGTGCACGGGCTGTGGCTGCGCCTCGGGGCTGTAGCGGTTCGAGGTCTTGGCCCGGCCAGAAACAGGAGTTGGAGCAGGGGTGGAATTCTGGAATGTAGTGGTGGGAGGCTGCAAAGAGGCCTGAGAAACTGCTTGGTTTCTAGCAAAGTCTTGTGTGATAATTTGCTGGATGTCACCAAAAGAAATAGAAAAGAGATCTTGGTTAGACATTGGCCACAGTGTAGGTATTCGTGAACTAGACGAGCCTGATGGCAACAAACGAGGTTATAAATTCAGATACAATATTTTGTAATGCTCTCAAAATAAAAGCCATAACTATAAAACCTACACAGATGTGATCAGCAAGGGTGATGAGCCGATGGGTCCTGGGCACGTGTGCCATCCCCTCTGCCTGGGAAGAGGGAGGTGGAGGTTGCTGGGGTGAGGGGGGCTCCTGCTGTGTCCTGTAGCGGTGAATGGGGCCCTCGTACGGCCTGCTGGGGTCAGCTGGTTGAAAAAGAAAAAGTCACTCTGATAAGCTTCAAGGTTTGAAACTTCTGTGCTTACAAATCTAAAGAAGGTGATTGTGAGAGTATTTCCACATGCAGATGAACTTACTCTCTGCCTGGCTTGGTTTGGGTGTCTCCTGTTGATAGGGCTGTAGCTTTTCTTGAGCAGGTACAGGTGAATTTGCAGGGCTGATCACCTCAATGGCATCTCCAGGAGCTTCATACCGGTGTGAGGACACTGAATATCAAGCAAAGGTTGTGGAACACGATGTAAATATGGCAGAAAATTTTTGTTGCCTACACTTAGCAACACCAGTGCTCCCAGTAAAATGGCACCAGTGAATGAAAGTCAAAACACTGTTGCCTTCTCATGATAACCATGGTGATACAACTACTTCCATGAAACAGTGTTCCAACATAAACCAAGTAATTTTCAGTTTCCTGACTTCTGATAAGGTTACTCTTATGATCCTGTATTCATGCTGTAGCATGGAATCTGAATAAAGCAAACAACTCTGATTTTGCAAGAGTCTATATGCAAAAACTGTATTTGTCAATCAAGTGTTTCTGCTTTGCAGAGCTGAATATTTTATCATTAAACATCTGAATCATTTCATATCATTTCCCTAAAAGGCTAAGACAGACAGCAAAGAAGTAGAGAGTTACTAAGATACGTACAACTACTGGAAGAATCTGAACTTTGAGAGCCCCTATCTCGAGCATCCTTGTCTGAAGCAATCTGGCGAGTGATGATCACATCTATGAAGTTAGCAGCAGTAATTGTGGTCTTTCCTCGAGTTCTCAGCTCTTCCTCGTACCTGGATTTAGGAGGAGGTCCTTTCTCTTTACCAGCCTCTGAATAGACTACTGATGAAGTCTGCCCCTGGGACTTGCCACCAGAGTAATTTGCAGATGTATAAGGGCACTGCACAGGCCTCTTTTCTACCTCCAGGGTCTTCTGCTCCATCTGCTGCTGGTCAGTCACCACAGCTGACCGGCGTCCCATGTTCTCTTCTATCCTGGTTCCTTCGTGCTTGTTCTCCTTTGCTTTGGCAACTTCCATCTGAGGAGCAGAGGCTGCAGCATCCACCAGTGCTGCCAGGGCATCAGCAGCAGTGTTGTAACGGGAAGCTGGCAAACCTTGAGTGATAGAGGGAGCTCCAGGGGTGAGCTGCCTGTGGGCAAACATTGAATAGCCTCAATTACATCACACGGAAAGAACTAGAGCCACGAACACAATAAAGCAAAGACTTTCTGACACTTATTTCTACCTAAAATGCACTGATGAAAATGCTCTCATAAATCCAAGAGCAATCATATAGTGCAATATCCTTAACCCTTTTAATAAGCTCCAATATTAGAACAAATATCTGTGCCATATTAACTTCTAAAACATACATGATACGTAGCTGAGCAGCAGGATCCAAAGGTGTGATTACACTTGTTCCATTGGTTCCTTGGAAAATACTTGGCCTTTGCTGTAGAATGTTTTCCTGGCTTCTGACAGAAGGGGATGGGGACCGGACATATCCGTGACTGCCGGGTCTGCCAGGCTGCTCTGCACCTGCAGGACACAGAGTGGAGGGGAACAAACAAAAATAAATGGTTACTCTTAGAGCAGTGTAGCACTGTGAATCAATGCTGGCTCCACCACATCCCTTCCCAGTTGTCTCCATCCCTCTGGATGTGAGCACCTCTTTAGGTGCTACGTTGCTTTGAGAGAAAACTCAAGAAGTTGCAGAAGCTGCAATTATGACCAGAACTTCTCGGCAACAGGAAGCTGCCCGAAGTAAAAGCAAACTGTAAATGGTATTTGCTAACAGTGACTGCATAAAATGAGCAGTTACAGTGCACAAGGCAAGTGATCCAAGTGTATCCATGTGCCCTCACCTGGTCGGAGATAGAGTTCAGCAGGGACTGAGGTGATTCTCTCCCTCTCACGTTCTCGTTCTCTTTCCCGCTCTCGTTCACGCTCCCTCTCCCTTTCCCGTTCCTTCTCCCTTTCCCTTTCCCGTTCCCTTTCAGCATTTGCTGCTGCAGAAGCTGCCAGATGTGTGGGGTGTCCTGGAAGGTCCACAAGGCAAAATGAAAGAGTAAAAAAAAGTACTTAAGTAATGCATGATAATGTAAACACTTGTCTATATATTTTGCCATGCACCTACAGCAAAATATCCCAAATGCATTTTAATTCCACTGAAGACTTGGTTAGGAAGAAAAAAGGTTAACATACAGTGACAGTGGAAGGCTCAAAAGCCTTTTACTAAAGTGGTTGCTATACAGAAACTACACAGCTTATAGACACCAATTCCATCCTTCAACACATGGGGTTATAATTATAATCACATTACTACCAATAAAGACCTGACAGAATGAGGCAAATTCAGAATTTGACAGCACTTCTACTATAACTACACAGGATATCATCAAAACCCCTTTGCTATCTAAGTGAGAGGTGCATGCAAAAAGCATCTCCTGAGAAAACATCAAAACATGGCATTAATGAAAGCTGAATAAAGATGGTCAATTATCTCAGCATGTCAGACAATTAGAGGCATCACCCAGCCATGAGAGCTCTCACCTGGTGACAGAGAAGCAGGGTTGTAAGGCCTGGGAGGGAAGGTGAGCTGGGTGCCAGGGATGTATGTGATTCTCTCCATGGGTGGGGTGCTCGTTCCTCCAGGATGAGGCACTAAGATAGTGGGGGCCATATTGTTCAGGTCAATAATTCCTGTCAAGAGATGACACACGTGAGAATGGCCACTCCAGGACATTCTCTACACAGCAATGAATGTTTGGTGGAGAAAATATAAGAAATACAAAATACAAGGCAAGTGTAGAGGTATATTCCAGCAGGTTATATACTCTTAGATCTGGCAATCAGCAATTTAGGAACATACCTGGAAAGAATTTGCATTTGGAGCACTCCCTTTAATTGCCCTTTGGAGAAATGCACTTCACCTCTACTCAATAATCCCATCTTTTAGCAATTTTGGGTATTACCCAAAAAATAAAACAATCACATTGTTATCACAAACATTACATTTCTGGCTGTTGCTTTTATATTCTTTTTGAAGAAGTTATCATTTTGATATAATTCTCTTTTCTGAAGTTTGATGGTGAGCTAAATACGGTTCTGATCATCAGTTTAAATGAGCAGAAAACAATCTGGCTCTTGAGCACTGGTAACTCTCAGCGACTTCTCCTTAAAAATATTCATTATAGAAGTAGTTTTCCTTTCCACAAAAGGCAGTTTACAAATGAGTTGTCAGACATCCACCATCACTACAGGAATGAACACATTTATACACATGGTGTTGTATGAGTGCATCCAAACCAGAGCTGGCACAGCCAAAACTCACTTTTAAGAGGATTACAGAAAGAGAGCCAGGCCCACCTCGTGCTCCTGCATAAGGGAGTGCTAAAGTTTGTTCCCTGGGGGACAATCCCCGGGTGACATCGGGCCGGAGGTTCACTTGCATCTGCTGGGAGGTGATGTAGTCGTTGAGGATGGTCTGGCGCGTGTTCTCCATGGCGTACAGCTGGTACTGGCTGGGGTACCCCGGCGTGGGGGACAGCTGCCTTTGGAACAGGTAAGCAGCAGCAGCTGGGGGGGGAAAGGAGGGAAAAGGGGGCATTTAGGAAACATTAAATAAAACTTTCAGGTGTTTGTAAAGCTTCAGTGAGAGGTGGTATCAAGTCTCTCTAGCAAACGAGTGAGAATAGCATTTTAATACTCATGTTTGATTGACTTTCTGCACTGCATGCACACTGAAAGTGCTGAACAATCCAGATTGGAGAGATGGCTTTAATAAAAATATAAATCCTGAAATTCTGAAAATGTAAAAGGCTGAAATACCTAAAGAAGGTAGAAAATACCTCACAGAAGTAAACTGAGGGATAGGTTAAAAGGAAGTCACTGTATTTAATATCACCAGGGAAAACCTGATAATCCCTCAGTGAGAATAATCACAGCCCTGAACAGAGGACTTATATAGAATATATAAGTCTACATATAATTATATAGAATTACATTTTAATTCTCTAGCCTCTTCCACATCCTTCTTTGCATAGCTTTCCTGAAAGCTTTTAATACATTCCATGAATACTTATCTAAAAATACTGTGAACTTTTTAACAAAACAGAAGCAAGTTGGAAGCCCTGAGGGTAAGTTACAGCATTATACAAATATTACTTTACTAAGTTTCTTGGTTAGATATTAAATCACCACTAAACTGAAATCAAATCACAACAATAAATACTTATAATCTTATCAATTATATCTGGCCATTGATAACTGCCTTATAAAGGTATCCTTTCTGTGCATCAAAGCTCACAGTATTTCTAAAACCAAAATAAGCCAACACAAATGTATTTACCAGGATCCAGAGCCCTGTGAAATGGCATAGCAGGATCTAAATGGGGAGGGAGGTGACCCCTGTAGACTTCAGGAGTTGCTCCTCTGTGATGAGGGTCAAAAGGACTGTGAGCCACTACAGGATCAACCCCTGGCACTGGAGACTTTGCTGGCACACTCTCCCTCTGTGTTGGAGTGAGTGTGTTCTTCCTTTCATGATTTGCTGGCTTCCCAGAAGATACTCCAGCTAAAAGCAATGAAAAATCCAAATTAATAAAATGCCTCTTTCTCTATTGAAAATTTAACTGTAGAAATAACTGGTTCCCAGGGAACATTTTCAATGACTGCAATACAACAAAGCACAGAAAACATTTTATATCACAAAACACTTCTGCTGAAGGAACTGTACTTTAAAACTAAGATTATTTACACTTCACTAAATCATCTTCCTCATCCAGACACTTTTAAATCAGGAATAGCTTCTGCCCTTAAAACATTATCCTTGTAGGTACCACTTAAATTGTGATCCATAATCAAATGCAAATTGAGACTGAATTGCCTTCCCACTTCCCTCTCCTATTATGGCAGATTTTCATTTTCTTATTTCAATTAACAGCTTACAGCCTTCTAAAATTCATTCTAGCCAACTTCCAAATTGAGACAAGCCACTAGAATAAAATAAAGAAGAATGGAGTACATAAAAATTAAAATAATAAAACTTTTTGTCTTACTGTGGACAGAAATGACATACCCTCACTAACTCTATTCATCATAGGTGAACTCCTGGACATTGGACTCTGATAATTCACAGGTGTCCTCCGAGCATTTGTATCATCATAAATCCCAGGGCTCAGCTGTGATTTGGGAGTTTCATGAAGAGTTGACCTGAGAACAGAGGGACCAGAGCTGACTACTGACGTGTGACGGGAGCGCACGGCCTCCCCGGTCTTCACATCTTCGTATTTTCCTCGCTCCACCACCTTCACGTTTTCTGGCACCATTTCCAGCTGAGGCATTCCTCGGGGCAGCTTGCTTGGTCCAGTGATTAAAGATTTTACATTGTGTTTGATGGCAGACTGGCCAGAGTTGCTTTCATATTTTATGGGTGTGCCCTGAAGAGGAGGAAAAGTTCAGATTAAGGTCATGCTGTGGAAAAAAACTCCCACAAGCCTGAGCTGATTGCCTCCTGTGTGAGTGTAAGGGGTGCTCTCTGGATTACCTGAGATATGGAGCCTTCTATGATTGGCCTGGTCGTCTGCACCATTTCAGGAGTCTTGCGACTCTCTTGGCTTAGGAGGTCCTGCCTTGGGATCTCATGGATGGAGCGACCCATCTCCTTTATGGTGGTGACCCCATCGTAGGGTTTGCCCTTGCTGATGGCTCCTTCAAACGTCCTGATGGGAGGGGACTCTCTCTTGATCTGTTTGGGGTACTTCAAACCTTCTTCAAAACTTTCAGCTGTTGCTCTTGGTGTGCCTTTTGTAGAAAGAAAGGGTCACATGACTGATATTAATAGCTGCTAAGTCATAAGCTGAATAACTAACTACATATAACAGTGAAAAACTTTGGTTTGCTGCAGTCTGTGGTAAAATACTCAAGATCTAAAAAACCCATCACAAAAATAATATTGAATAATATATTACGGAAAACTTCCCATGGTTATTTCAGATGCTGAAAGAAAAGAAATAAATTAATCTGCAGAGTTGCTAGTGTTCCTTAAAAGAAAGTGCTAACTACCAAGTATTCATATTTAAAAAGTCTATTTTCCAATAAGAAATAGAATCTATATTTACAGATTAGCTTTGAAGACAGCATATCAAAACGCTGCTGATTTATGCTCTGAAAGCGTTTCATAAAATAAGCTCCACCTTTATCACAGCTCCCACAGTTAATAGGAGCTTTAAGGTTCAGAAATCCAGATTTTTGAGATTAATTAATGCTCCCTTTTCAACCTTTTCAAAACCTGCAATAGCTCACCTTGCATTATAGAGCCAGACAAGACTGTTCTCTCCTTTAGTTCAGCGTGTGGGCTGCCCCGAGGCAGCGCTCGGCAGATTAAACCTAAAATTAAAATGAAGGTAATTTAGAGAATTAAACAAGTGTTATAAAAATCCAACCTCCAAACCAACAAACCCCCTTCTTCTTACACATGAGAGATGGTATCTGTACCCTGGCAGTGCCAGAGGGCCAAGGCTCAGTATGCCAGGCATTGCAGCAACACGTTATAAACACCTCCTGCCCTAAAAAAATCATCTTTCTGTTCAAGTATTTGTGCTGTTGCATAGTTGCAAGTTTTAACATAGTTAGAAAACAGGAGGTGTTTTTTATAATTAAGCTTAACCTTTGTTTCAAAAGCAGTCACTGCTTTTCTCACACTCCACTTTCCTTGCCTAGAAAGAAAGGTGTGCATGGTGGGAAGTGGAACAAAAAAAAAAAAATCCAAAATATGCCTCAGCATTCTCCCAGTTATCAAAGTTCATACTGAATCATTGGGGAAGAGATGAATTTACTGTGCTTACAGTAAGACCCTAAACCAAGTGCTCAAAACACTTTTTTCACAGTTTGAAGACAGAAAATGTGTCACTGAGGAGACAAAGCATAAAAGTACCAGAGCAGCTCCTCAGATGCCAAAAGAGCCCAAAGAGCCAAATGCATCAACAACTTAGAGGCAGCACTGAATTTCTGTGTGCAGTCTACAAACCTCACACCCACACTGCTCCATTTGATGAACATATCCACAAAATAGCCTCTAAGGGCTACCCAAAGATGGGACAAAATGCTTTTAAGGAGTAAGGCTCCATGGTTGAGGCAGGAAACATTTTCTTGCATTTGTATTTTTACAAAACAATCTGAGAATTATATAATGACCTTCCTTGGCCTCTGCAGGCTTTGTTTGATTACAGTTTATTAAAACACCACAGCACTAGGGATGCCCTGAAGCAGGATCCTGCAGTTCAAAGAGGTTTCTTGCAGGAATGCAAAAGGTCAGGGCAGTGTGATACCAGTATTTAACTAAAGGGTGTGGCAGAGGCTGTGCTGGTGTGACCCAGTGTTTGAGCTCGACAGGATCACTGGGACTGTGGAGGGCCAGGGACATCTGTCAGATGTGCTGAGAGCAGGAAGTGCCACCTGCAGTAGCAGCAGCTGTGGTAAAACAGAAAAGAAAACTGGGATCTACTCCAGTCCTGTTTCCAGCACACTCTAACTGCAGTGTTATTGCATGGATTTGGTCATCAGTGTGATTTAAATCTAACTTCTCTGTTAGTCTGCACCCTAAGATAACTCTAAATGCTCTTACATCATTGGATAAAACATAAAACATCTTGGAAATAGCTGTTTTTACCTTCCAGTGGTGCAGACCCTGGAGACTCCCTCAGTGACATCCCCTGCTTTATATTTCCTTCCATTGTATCATAGGTTCTCTTCAAACCAATTTCATGAGCAGTTCTTGGACTCCTTGTTCCTTCACGGACATTTTTAATAGCTGGCAAAATGTACAAGAGTGTGGTCAGGAAATGTGGACAACAAAAAGGGACACATGAATATTACATTAATGAGACCACAGGTCATTAATATTTAAACAACACAACTTCAATCTAATATTGTAACATTGAATATAAATTTTAAAAAGATCTCTTATAGTTTGTCAAGAAGTTATTTGTTAAGTTATTCATTTATCAGTATTTCAACTGAGGTTTAAAGTTACCTGATACATTTATTTTTATTTTAATACAGGTAATTTTAAACCTGGTTATTTACCCTTTCACAATACTACCATTCAGTGACAAATAGGAAATAAATGGCAAAGGAATAGTTGAACTATATTGTGAACACGCATCTGCTTGGATGCAGAAACACTTCAGCTATGGATAATCAAAGCAGAACCTGACTTTGATCAGGCAGAATATACAAATACTCACCATCATAAGACAGAATATGCCCACTTTTGCCTTCATAAATGACATGGCCCTTGGCTGAGGCCTCCTCTCTGCACTTCTCTGGGCTGCTGTCCTCTGTAGCCAGCCGGGTGATGGTTCCCTTCAGCAGTGCATCAGCAGCAATGCCAGACTGGGACAGAGCTGGGGTACCCTGTGAGCAAACTCAGCACATCACTCAATCAATTCACATGCTCTGGGTCATTACAGAATAGAGAGGAGCGAAGGGAAAATACAACAAAACCAAAAAAACTTTCTAGGTCTATAAAGCCAACTAATTTATCGAGTATGGCTTAAACTTCTGCCTCTATTATAGACACTTAACCTAAATATGAGTAAGGTTATTTCTGCTACCTTGTTAAACAATATTACCAGTGTATTTCACAACCTGGAACATTTACCCTATAAATACCATTAGATTTTATTTCTGTCCAAAGCAATGAAACCTCCCCTTCTCAAAGCAGAATTGAGGCAATTGCTCTCTGTACTAAGGGATGCCAAACCAATCAAAACAGCAGCATTTAAAATGAAGGACAAAAGGCCTGAATTTCCCTTCTTGGATTTAAATAGAATCTGGTTACAGTTGAATATTTGAACTCAGGTGTGATGAAATTTTCAGGAAGGTTGCCCTCAGTTAGGTTTACCAAAGACTCTGGTATTACTTAAAAGGTTTGAAAACTCATGAGGATAAAATCATGGTAATGCTGACTTCAACAACAGTGGGGTTTGAACATCTGATTGGATTGAAAGTTCTTTTTTTCAAGGCAGTTCCTACCCTGTGATAATAATTTACTTTTTCAGACATGCAAATACAGTCACAGTGATAGTCTGAAGATGCTGCTCTGCTACTGCCTTCCCAGCAGTAAAAGGTAAAATACCTGAGTTATGGAGCCTCTCAAAGAAGGAATGGTCTCAACTGAAACTTTACTGGTTGGAGTTCCTCGTGTTATACTCCCCTCCTGTATCGTTGTGGTACCTGATTTGAAATAAAGACATCTTGATAAATAAGAGAATTTTTAAAAAATCCACTCCATTTGAAGTAATTAAAAATTCTATTGAGAACTGTAAGTTTTCATTAAAGTAAGGGGAAATTTCAATTTAACAGCAGGTATTTGAGGCACTTAGGCCATTCCCTCTTTTAACATTGCCTTTTACAGACTATAAGTATTTTACAGCATTAACTCATGGCAGTTAATTTATTTTCTTTAGATTGATTTGCTCTAGTGAGCAACTTTATTTTGAAATTTGCACGGCTTGTAACAAGTATTTTTAAGTGAGCCATGCAGACAGGAGGAGCCAGCTACAAATACACATGCCTTGGAAAACAGGGAGAAAATTAATCCTGTAATCTTATGATACTTATATAATCATAGAACACTTTAAAATAACACTTCAGCAGTTAATTCTCTTGGTTTCCTCAGGCTCTGACAGGAGTTTTTTAATCTGTGTGACTTTCTTTACCTCGCACCACACTTTCATGTTGTGCCCTGACCAGGAGTCCCTCAGGTTGGGAATTCTGACTTCTGGGTGAGAATTCTTCTTGTTTGATATAGGGCAGGGAAGCTATTAAGGAGAAGAAAGAGAAAAAGGTTGAGGTTTTAAAATTTCCTTTAATTATGGATCATTAAATAGTCTGTATAAAACATGTCAGCTTTTCTTTCCTTACCAGATTTGGCTGACTCTTGCTGCCTTGGCAGCCCAAGGGATATAGAACCCACTGATGGCTTTGCAGTTTCTTGGGCGTAGGAAGCTTGAGTGTGGGAAGTTAAATAAGTGCCAGGTGTTCCCTGAAACAACAAATAGATGTTAATTGTTATTTCTGGAATGAAGGAGAATGCTAAAGCTACTATGATCCCATCTGGAAATACCACAGTGCCCCACTGCCATGTCCCAAAGCACAGAGCACTAGGAGTGGAGTGTCACTGGTAGTTTGGAGATGCAGGTGACCTAAACTGGATATTCATGCCCTTAAATGTGAGTAAATGTTCCATTTCTAAAGCTCCTGTAATTCCTGGACTTTCAGAATATGTACAGGTTGGTCTGAAGGGTTAATGCTGTGACTCCGTAACCGACTACAAGAAGTTGAAGATTGGAGAAAGGGTAAAAAAAGAAACTGATGTAAGACAGATCTTCAAATAATAATTCTCTTACTTGTGAGATCGAGCCTCCCATGATGAAGGAAGGTTTTTCTGATGGCACACTGGTTTTGGAGGATGGAATGAGTGGTGGTGGTGGTCTGGTGGGTCTGGTTGTGGGCAGGCGAACTCCTTCAGGAATATTGGTTATCACCTGGTGAGGGGCTGGCTGGAGAACTTGAGGGAAAAAAAACTACATTAAACATTGCAGAGTGAACAGAAATAGCACAGTACAGCCTCACTGGGCTAGAAAAACACTGAGCACCTATTCACATACACACACAGAGAAAATTATCTCTCTTCTATTAACTCACAAAGCTTTTAGAGAATAATTTGATCTTCCAAATCTTTACCTGGAGGGACACTGTAGCGAGTTGCATTCATCTCAGGCTGGGGAGAGGCTTTATTGACTTCTCTTGGAGATAACCTGTAGGGTGATGCTGACCTTGTGGCTGGATTTTGCACTTGTGCTTCCTGTTCTATTCTCTTGACCTCAGCATAAGGCATATAGGCCACTGGTTTTCCTGGGAGGGTTGAAATTATCAGAAAGAGAAGAAGCCTGGGTTAGAAATTGGAGTCAAAAGGTCCAATTCACAGCAAAGTTTTAACAAAGAGACTACTCCAATGCCAGACACACCTATCAGGTACAAATGGTGCAATTAAAAAGAAGTATTTATGTGTTCCACCAAACTTTTGTGTCCTATTTCAGGGCTCAGTGTCCAGGTATAAGCACAGTTAAAATGAATGTTTTACTGCATGGGGTACATACTCCCACCTTCACCTTAAGCTTCTGGAAGGGCTCGCCTAGAACAGAATCATCTGCTCCTCTCACCTGCACACTGCATTTTTCTCTGCAGGAACAACTCACTTTTGGGTTTGACTCAAATGGAACCAGTTTTCTGCCTTTATATAAAGGGGCTACAAGACAGCTCTTCAACAGTGAGAGCAGCAGAGCAGGCAGGCTGCTTCCAGCAAGGAGCAGCTCATTACCAATTCCTTATCACACTAAACTTTTACTCTCCAATGAGGCAGCAGTGTAACACACAGCCACAAAGCACAGGTGTGGGAACACCAACCTTCCCACTCCACACTGGGGCTCTTGGAGGTGCCACAGGGGCTCACAGCACTCCGATATTCCATGTCCAGCTGCTCCTGGCGCTGCCGCTGCTCCTCCAGCAGGGCTGACTCGTGCATGGCCTTGATGTGCCGCTGGTAGAGAGCATAACCACTCACGGGAGTGCCCACGGGGACAGAGCAGGGGCTGCAGGAAACCTGGGCACAGCAAGGGGACAACGTCAGGGACACCCTCACAGGCACTTCCTGGAGGAGCCGTGGAGCTCAGCTCTCCCCTGCAGTCTGGGTGTTTCAAAAGGTCCACACCTGGTTTTAAGCTATTGGGTTTATACTTGGTTGTACTTAACCTTTCCCCCCTGAAAACACAATAATAAAGAAAATCATATGTTTCTTCATTTGTTTAACAATTTCTTCCTCCCTAATGTTGTGATTAGATTTAGGGGTAACTCTGAAAGCTGCCCATACCATAGGTGGGATGACAGCAGCTCGGTGGTGAAGCTGTTGCAGGTCCATCTGCCCTTGCTTTATCGTGGATGACACCAGAATTGACCCAGTGGGATTTAACAGTGAGGGCTTTGACTCTCTGCTGTAGATACTGGAAAAAGACATAGAAGGAAAAAATATCACCAAAACGACCAAGGTTACACATCTTAAAAGATTTACAGCCACAACTCTTAAAATCAAAAAACCAACACATTTATCAGACCGGACAAAGAACTGAAAAGTCAGAACCATGTTGTGTTTTGTCCCACAGCACATATGGTAGAAGAGGCAACAGATGCTGCTATATTTTCATAATACAC